>NC_056757.1:7980833-8335000 GCF_018687715.1 Carya illinoinensis
TTTAAAACAAAGGAGTTTTGGTAATAAATTAGAAAATCTTAAGCTATTTAATTTTAGTTACACTGTGTGTGTGTGTGTATTTTCGTTTTCGAGGGGTTTTATGTCATGCAGTTGTCAAATGAGGCCATATGTTGATGGGTTATGTAAAATGCAGTGGTCAAATGAATCCATGTGTGGATGGGTTATGGAAAACGTAGTATCTTCATAGAGATGAACAATTTGTATCTCTACTTTTTAATGCCATACAGATGGGCAATTTTTTTCTTCAATTCTTTAAGAACTTGGGGTTGGCTATGTTCCAACTGTCTCACCAAAAAAACTGTAGTAGACCAGAAATAAGATCTGTTATTGCATTATAAGAATTGTATTAAACATGTTAGTATTACTTAAAATGTGCTCACTATCATAATTTAAGTTAATTCCACAAAGCTTCCCTTAATAGACTGTGCATGGAAGGATGCGTAGGCTACACATAAGTGTGTTGTCAACTCTAATAAACACAGATAATGGCATTATTGGAGATCTTAACCGTAAGACCACTACTTCAATGTTATTATGTAATTCCACATAGGAAAGTACTTGATTCAAGAAAACATATCGTACTAGTTATTTTGGACAAGATGGTTGTATGCTTTATTGCTTTTCCTTTCACTTGTAGATGCTGTCTGCAATAATATATATGGGGGAATTAGAGTCGTTAGAGAAAACATCATTTCCGCTTCTACATTGCCAAATTGAGTGGCAAGTGGATTTCGGCAGGGAGCCAAATCTGTAGATGGTGGGATAAGATACAGCATTGGTTCTTTCTCATGATTTCAAATCTTGAATTATTCTTGATGGAAAATCTGCAAGTCCCTCTACTTTTGATTATATCAGTAAAAAGCACAGTGAGCTGTAATTGTGAAAAGGTCGGAAGATCTGACCAAATAAGGGCATTGGCTTTCATTTAAGTGGAGATAAGGCAAGTGCCATAATTTTCAACAATTGCATCTGTCTGAATGACGGAAGAGATCGGCTCTATGGCCTCCTCCTCTTAAACTTCAGCACTCTTGTATCTCTCTTCCAGGCATTTGCTTGGTCTGGTAACTACTCTCGGAAAGTTGTAGCAATCAGGCAATTTGTAAGAAAAGACATCATATCGACTTTCTTTCATACTGCTTGGGAATTAGTTCCCATAACTTTAAATTCTGAGGGTTTCACTACTTAGTTGATGATGCATAAGTTTTTTGAGAAGTTTGGGATGGTGATTTGGCTTCACCAGTTGGGATGGTGCCAAATTGTTTTGTCCTATTAATTGCAGCAATGGATTAACTACTGCTTTTTTAGATGTTTTATTATCCATTTCTTCGATAGGTAATTGATAATTGTGCATTTTTCAATCAAGCCTCAATCTTATGGATTTTTGGCCATCTCTTCCATTATTCTTATTTGTATATAGTATGCATCTTTAACAGATAGGATGGAAACTAAAGCAGCTTGGGCTGCGTGTCCTAAACCACTTGAAATTTTTGGATAATTCCCTTTGCATTGTGAGTTCTTAAAAGTGTAGTTTAGGTGGGAGAATGAGAGAAATGGAGGTCAATCATAGGAAAGACGATTTAAGAGTCTGGGTAACCTCTTTTGACTTAGACTTCAGCTCTACTACAGATATGCTAATGCTATGCTACAAGTTTGCCTATACATTTACAAGCAAGGAGCTATGCTAATGCTAAAGTGCATTATGGTGTATCAAATATTTCAAGTTCAAGAATATATATTAAAGGCTGAAGGCTTGGTTGAGAAGGTTAGAAAATGGTCTTCTTAGAATTTTCATGGCATCCCAAGCTTCATTTTGGCCCACAAAATTAAGGCATAGAAGTGGATTTAAAAGATTGGAATGAACAGACTTTTGGCAATTTAGTTGAGCAGGTAAAATCCCTCATCGAAGAATTGCAAACTATTGAGAGAGCGTGGAAAAAGTGAGAGAATTGTTTGTTGAAGAGAAGATGAGAAAAAACTAAAGTGAGGAGTGATCTCGAGTGGGTTACACCATAGAGGAGACTAGGAATCATATTGTTGAGTCATTCTCTACCAATCAAGAAGAGACTAGGAGTCATATTGCACGGTTCTAATCTAAAGAGATTTGGAAGCTTAAGCTTGAGAGACTAGCTTTTGAATCCATTGGGGAGGAGGTCTTCTGGTTTGAAAGGCCTTTTGAGGATATGTAGGTTCTTAAAGTACTAAACTTTTTGAAGGATGAAAAGGCTTGGGGGCCCAAATTGCTTTTCTATGGATTTCTTTCAAGTCTTTTAGGATTTGATCAACGAGGATGATATTGTGCTAGTGTTTAACGATCTTCATGCCAATTGCAAATTTGAAAAGTATCATTGCCTCTTACACCATCCTCATACTGAAGAAAACAGGGGCTGTGGATGTCAAAGATTACATACCCATTAGCTTAGTGAGTGGGGCTTAGAAGTTCATCTTAAAATTTCTTGTTAATAGATTGCATATGGTGATAGATGTAGACAAATACTAGACTCCATTCTTATTGCTAATGAGAGCTTGGATAGTAGGCTGAGATCTGGAGAGCTTGGACTGCTTTATATGGTAGACATTGAGAAAGCCTATGATCATATCAAATGGAAGTTCCTTCCATACATTATTTGCAGATGTGGTTTTGGGAGAATATGGCGACCTTGTATTGTGCATTGTATTGCTACGGTGCGCTTTTATATTTTGGTGAGCAGAACTCCTTGCAGTTTCTTCAGTAGCTCTTGTGGTTTACAGCAGAGAGATCCTTTGTCTCCTTTGCTTTTTATCATTGTCATGAGGCTCTTATCAAAATGATATTTGCTTTTGCTGACAAGTTTTCTATCTGGTTTTTCTAGGGGGTGTAGGAATTCTGTAGTGCTTAACCTATCACGTCTTCTGTACTCAAATGATATATTATCGTTCTCTGGGGCAAACCCAAGCCAACTTATGGAAAATTCTCCACTGCTACCTCCATAGGAGTCTTGACTATTTCTCAATCCCAACAATGTTACATACTTTTGATTGCTTAATTGATTTTTTTAGTTGTTAGAAGGATTTAGGCTATGACTTTCTCAATTATTGATATTAAAACTATGGCACTTTCTGATTGGGCGTGCATAATTTCGAAGATTAAGTGATGTTTTCTTTGTTTTGTTGTTTATTATTTTTTGTGTGTTTTATGATGATAGCTAGATTCTCCTGTGGTTTTTTAAATTAAATTGGAAGCAAGGACCTCCATCTCCCATGGGAAGTAGGCCTGTAAATTGATCCTGTTGGTTTGTTTTGGGGGATTAAACCACAGACAGAACCGAGGAGGTCTGGATCTTGGTGTGTCAACTTGACTTAATCTAATGGGGCGATTCCCACCAGCCAGAATCGATCCTGACCTCCTTTAGTTGATACGGGATGCTTTGGTTGGTTTGGGCTTGATCCAATAAAACAAAAAGAACACATAATCGCAGAAGATTAGCTAATTATATTCTTTTCCCACATTTTCTCAGCCACCAAACAGAAATGCATCAAACTCAATATTTTCTAGCTACAAAACAATTCCTCATACACATACCCAAACATACACAAATACGTTGAACTGCGGAGTACTTGACCAAAGCAACGAAGACAGCAATACCCAGATAGAGATTGGTGGTCTGCTGAAGAATATGATACGAGTTAAGATTTCATAAGTTTTAGAGAGAGAGAGAGAGAGAGAGAGAGAGAGAGAGAGAGAGAGAAATTTGCAACGCCCTAATGGAAGGCCCATATGGATAATCAATGATACAATTGGAGCCCATTAAAATATTATAAAGAGCAAGAACTTCTCATTCACAAAGAATATGGGATCCTGTACACTATCTACCCTTATCATATGGGGGGTATCACAAGATGTGGGATGATGGAGAGAGAATGTGAGGTGAGGGAGGTAGAGTTGGGATGATTGATGGCAACAAAAAACAACAAAGAGAGGAAGGCAGACAATGTCATTTCAAATAATTGGGTTTGATCCATTGGGATTTTAAATGCCATATAAGGTAAATATTTTGGGCTGGGCTTACTCATCAAGGTGCTGCAACCTAGTGGTCAAAGAGGAGGCTTCGGAAGAGCTATAGATTTAGACATTCTGAGTTTGATTCTGCACTAGTTCCTTAGGATTGCTTGATACATAATTATGGTTAGTGGGGTTGTGCATTCAAGGTTTACTGTCCAGAAATGGGTTTGAATGACACTATTTGGGTAACTTCCCGCGTCATCAAACTCGGTTGATGGTAATGAGTAAAGAATTATGAGTAATGCTAGTATGCTCCCTAATTTATACCACTCACATGGCTTATTAAAAAAATTTAAAAAATATAGATTCAAAACAAAATGGCGCTTGAAAATACAAAAAGATGAATCCTAAAACTCCAGATTCCCTCTACCCTTTCATGTTTGTGTTTTCAAGTTTTTTAATTTTTTTTAATAAGCCACGTGTTACCACATTGTGGTGCCACGTCAAGGGGGCAAAGTGAGTGGTATAAATTAGGAGGCATAGTAGCATTTCTCAATAATTATTTATTTGTAAGTAATAAATATATAGGGGATGGTTTAGTTCGGTCTTGGTGAATAGACTCCTCCAAACAGTTTGATTTGGTCTTGGCGAACCAACCCCCTCAAACTGAAAACCGAATTGATGTATCAACTTACGAAAATCTATAGTAATAACCCAACCAGTCCTTTTAAAGACCAGCCAGAACCAACTGGTTTGGTCAGTGCTGTTCAGTTACTTGGTCATTTTGACCGGCCCTAAATTGGAAACTTGGTATCAAATAAGAAATTTCTTTAAAATTACCTATGTTCTCCGTTGTCTGAAGAGACCTTCTAGAAATATTCTGGACATTGATTCTCTCTTGAGACATTAGAAGATATAGCATTTCCCCTTCTAGTGTTTGTAGAAAGGAGAGATGGTTGGCATCTCTCCTGACAGGGACTGGAACAGCCTTCAGGCTTACCTGTTAACACACATACGGTTAAGGCTTCCCACCTTCTATGGTGCCTAAACCCATTTTTACTTGTAAAAAAAAAACATTTCACCTTCTATATTATGAATCTCTAGATTTGTCTTGGTAGTTAGATCATTCTGCCAACCTCCTAATAACCACTCCAGTGATTCAAAGTACCAAATCAAGTGGCCCAACGCCAATGTCCATAGTCCATCAATGCTCTTCATTGCCATCTTTAACTTGGCAATCAATGTGAAGCAAGTCCTTAGAGGAGTCATCTGAATTAGAATCATGAGGAGAGATTCTCATGTGTTTATTTTCATTGTTCTCCTTAATGGTTATAGAATCTTGCTTGATCCTCCTTACCCCATTACAATGCCACGTAAGTCTATCTTGACTCTAATGCAATATAGATAACTTATACATGTGTTTGCTGTGTTATGGATATTACACTGGGTTATCTATATTATTTTAGATAACATATATAATTTTTGAAGCGGAAGCTTTGCAACATCATCCATTTTTATGTTAAATGTTCATAGCTTTGGTAATTTGGGTTTTAGGTTATTTGAAAGATCATGTTAATAAATGTTATGCAAATTGGAATTTTAAAGATTCGAGACACTTCCACTTCTTTTCTATTTAACTGTCTTCGTACCTCTATAATTAATCTGGTACAATTAGTTACCACAAAAAGTCATTCAAATTACTCCACAATCAGTTGCATGACTGGTTATTAGAATAATCATGTTTTGTAAAAAGGAAATTATGATTAATGACTCGAGAGTTCTTGGACCACTTAAATCTCTATCATTGTGCCCGGGTTCAGTTGTTGGCCTCCTGATGAATCTGCTGATATAAAATGATGCTAGTGAACATGCTTTTGTCTTCATAATTTATTTATGGTGAAACTTTGCTACTATGAATAGTGGATTGTGGAGGTGATGACTTTGGATGTTCATGTTACAACTTGAATAGTAGAATTCTTCATCAGTTCTATGCATAAGAGTGATTGTTGTGTTGGACTTAAAACTCGTGCAGGCAGAAAGCGCAATTGCAGCTCTAAACTGTAGTGGTGTGGTTTTAGGAGCATTGCCAATAAGGTTGGTGAGGCGGACTGTATTTGTAATAGCTGATTTTGTCTTTTACTATTTCAGTTTCTTTTTCCAAGGTTTCTGAAACTATTTTTATGGCATTTGTATGCAGGGTAAGCCCTTCGAAGACGCCTGTTCGACCCCGTTCTCCTCGCCTGCAGTTGCACTGAATCATCCTTTAATGTTTCCCAGACTGATGTACTGCTGATAGTTTTATTTTTACGTATATGCATAGTGGCAGAAATGTTTTAAGGTACTTGCGGGTTTATATCCATCCTTTTGTTCTCTGCATTGCAGTCGGGATCTTTGTTACCTAGATTGGGTAATTTCTGGGTTATTTGTTTAGCCTTTTAGAGTTGGATGGGACTTCGAGGCTCTCAATGATTTATTATCTTTCACAATGTGATGAATTCTGTAAGGGTGGTCCTGAGGAAAGCTAATACCCGTCAGTTGTGTCCAACAATCTGAAATTCTCTCTTCCATCTCTGTTCATGATCATTTAATGTTTCTTTTTGTTGTCCTTGTTGGTTTTGTGGAAGTTTATTTGGGTGCCCTGCTTGCTCCAATTTCAATTTGCAATATTTGCTACCTGACTCTCCGTCTATGTTGTAACAAGATGTGCGGCTGGAGAGTTGAGTTTGACTGAATTTTCCCTGCAACAAACATAACCGCAGTCCCAACCATAATAACCACCCGGACTGCTCCTCTGCCACTTACCACCCCGCTGAATTGCCATCAAATCCTGCTACTGCACCCAACTTGAACACTTAAAACTTCTGAACCCCCCTCCTCTCTCACTCTCACTGCTCTTTTGATTGAAGGCAATTGTCCAATTTCATTTGTTATCTATTAAATTTGCTTTGTTTCAAGTGTGGTATTTCGTTCATTCAGTCATATCTTCAAATGTTTGCATCCATGAACACGCTGAATCTTTTAGTGTTGATTGGGGGTTGTATTGGCTCAATAAATATTGATCTCGGGGTGGCACTCCAGATTAAAGTCGCCAGTCGGGGTTGCTGTAGGTAACAGAGCTTTTCATTGTAGAGTTTTTAATTGTAGAGCTTTGTTAAAAGGAAAGAGAAGCCAAAGTTTCTTATATATATATATATATATATAACAAGAAGCCCCCTGGCCCCCCTGGCCTTCCTGGCCTGGTGGGGATTGATGAATTTCCAATTTCTCACTCAGCAATGGAACTCTACTAATATATTTCCTTTTGGGGATTTGCAAATCAAATGATCATATCTTTGTTCCAATTCTTCCTCTGACTCACACTTTTTCTTGCCATAATGATTCAGTTTTCCCCTCTACATTGAAAGAAATGATATTCTCTAGGATATTACACATAAAAATACATATTTAAATGGTATTTCGTGAATAATCAACTGAGCCATATCCTAAATATAAGAAGTCAAATGGGAGTGTGATGGGATTGCATTGAATAAGAAATTAGAGGATAATGAATTAATGTATGGCTAGAATGTCAGTGATTAGTCTTCAAGTCGAAATCAACCTGCCCCACTACGCAATGCCTGGTTACCTTTTTCCAAGTTCCCAGAACACGACCCGATGTGGTATTTATTTATGGGAAAATGATGGTGGTACTGCTCCCCCTCCCAGCGGCCCTCGCAATTTTTTTTTGTT
Source organism: Carya illinoinensis (assembly GCF_018687715.1). Lineage (NCBI taxonomy): Eukaryota > Viridiplantae > Streptophyta > Magnoliopsida > Fagales > Juglandaceae > Carya > Carya illinoinensis. Next base: position 7,988,563 of record NC_056757.1, read on the forward strand.
TTTTATTTTTTTATTTAATGCATGTAGTGAATTATTTTTTTAAAAAAAATATATATTTAAAACAGTTAAAAAAATACATATAAAAAACTAAAAAAAATAATTATAATTAACTAACGGTAACTATCAGCGATGGACATAACACCGTCCTTATTTATGTAGATAACTGAAATGACCTGACGAATGCATGACTTGTGTTCAAGACTTCAGAGGCTGCTCCTGATTCTCTCCAGCAATAGGTGTTGTGTAGGGTAATCCGTCCGGTTCATCCGGTTTTTAGATATATTTTAAAATTAAATTGATATATACATGATTTGAGATTTAAAGAATCATATCGCAACTGTTACATCTCTAAATCGGTATTTTTGATTTTACCGGTTATGATCTAATTTTTATTATAATATATATTATAATTGTATTATAGATTATAGTGATATATTATAATATATAGTGATATTGTATTAATATAACTATTAATATAAGGGATTATAGTGATATAAGATTTTAAAATTTAATATTATATTAATTAATAATTTACATATAATATAAAATTATATTATATGTAATTATATATAAAAATTATATAAAAGATAATTTATACAATATAAAAAATTAACACCAAATTGCTGAGTTGAATAAGAAGGAGACTGTAGGTACAATTATTCATTCCATTGCAGCCATTTCAAAAATAAAATCCATGTAGAGATTCTCTTCGCATATTTCCGCCCTTTCGACCCTTCCTATACAGTCGTGTCGTGAGTACCGACCGAACCAACTAACTTTTTTTTTTGTCTTCTAGTACGTAATACAAAGCAAATAATAATCGAGAGATGATTTGAACAAATCTTATATTTTGTGCAAATTTTTTATAAAAAAATTTAGTAAAATCTTCTATTTTTTTTTATTAAAAAATAATAATCGAGAGTGTTAAAAAACCTTTTATTTTAATAAAATTTACCTTTATATATATATATATATATATATATATATGAAGGGTCTACACAGAATTTACCAATTTAAGTATCATATTTAACCTTATTAATAATAAATATACAAAACTTTCTCAAACTATTATGCAATCGCCAATGTACCCTCAACCACCTAACAATTACAATTTACTCATTTTCTGCTTAAAAATATTACATTATCCTTCAAAATTATCAAAAAATAAGGTGTTCTATATATATATATATATATATATATTTTTATTATATATGAGAATACAAAAAAAGAAAAAAAAATGGTGACTCCAAAAATTTTTGAAGATGGTATCAAATTAAGAATGTAATTTGGTTATCATCCTATTTGATTTCATAATTACCAAATAAACTGATTTGATTTTTGTAATTACCAAATCAATATATTTGATTTTCATTATAATGGAGATATATACCTTCTTTCATCTTTATGTAATTTTCCTTAAAATAAGAATCAATCCTTAGTATTCAATTACAATTTAGAATGGTAAAGATGTAGCCCTCAAAATCTATTTCTCCCTCAATCTCATTTTATTTTCTTCATCTTAATTTCAATTATATTTTATATTTCTATCATCGTGTATCAAATTCATTGGCTATTGCCAGGCTTAATCTTATGGACTAATTTAGTAATTCTTTTAAAGTTCTTCAACTAGCTTTACCTTAGACGACTTTTTTTTTTTTTAATTACCGTTCAACTATGTTTCGTCTCAAATTCATGCATTTAGAGTATCTTTATTACTTGTGAGCCATTTTTATTGAGTTTTGGTCTATTTTGAGCATTATTTGAAGTCTAAGATCCATTTTTTGCCTTTCATTTTGGTCCTATAATTGACCAAGTTCTATTGTTAACTCAATCTTTTGGCGTATTGCTAGTCCCCTTTGGCTTTGGCTTATTATAAATCAATTGTTGGCCACAACTTTAGATTTAGTGACCCAATTGTTATCCAAATTTGATTTTCTAGCTGTCATTACTTCATCACCAACACCACTTTCATCATTCATTGGCGATCAATCAACGAATTAACTTAATTTATTTTCATAATTATCACGTCAAGAGATTTGATTTTCATTAGGACGAAATATTTACTTAATTTTATCTTCGTATAATTTTCCATAGAAATGGGAATCAATGCGTTCGATTCAATCACAATTTAGAAGAGTAAAGATGTAACTCTTATAATCTCTCGCTCTCAATCTCATTATATCTTCTTCATCTCAATTTCAATTATATTTTACTATTTTTATATAAAATCAAATCAGGAAAATTATTGAATCTAATTATTGATTTGATATTATTTTTAACAAAAATTAAAAAAATAATAAAAGATAAAGAAAGGAGAAATCGAATTTTAGAGTCATTCCGAATCATTAGTTTATGACTTTGAGGTTGGCTACATTGCCGAGAAAAAGACTGATTTTTGTAGGTTTGAGGTGTAATGGACAAGAAGGACCATCGAGTTGGTTTAGGAACAAGGTAATTTTGATGTGGTTGCAAGGGTACGTTTTTCTTGATTGATGTCAACATCCAATATTTTCGTCCCAATTTTAATGGACAAAATTATATTCGGAAATTGTTAGGTTGTCTCATTCGCTTATCTTTTTTGATCTATTTTCAAATTTTGTATAAAAAAAATCAATTATACAATATTTTATTAATTAAAAAAAATTAGAAAACTAAAAAAAATAGAAAAAAGACATTCAGTCAAATTGGAGGGCTCCGCATTCGAGCAAAAAGAGTTTTACAATATGATGAATTATATTAAATTAATGAGTTGTTTGGATAGTAAAATGAGATGAGTTGAAATGATTTGTGAATAGTAATGAGATTGTTAAGTTGAGATGAGATGTGATAATTTTTAAAAATTTTGTGTGTTTGGATTAGGAAGTAATATGAGCTGATTTTAACTTTTTTGAGATATGATAGATGTGGATTCCACCAATTATTAAACAGTGTTTGTAAAGATTTTGTTTTATTTATAAACATAAGTAATGGTAATTTATAAATTACCTACCCCAATTTAATTTTTTATAATATATTTCATAATAATATTATAAGATGAAAATATTTTTATTAAATTAAATTATTTTTATAAAATATCAGATAAAAATATTTTTTTGCCAAGAAAATAATTAAATAATTAAGAAGATATTTATAAAATATTTTTTTTATAAAAATATTGTGCTTAAAATATATATATTTTTCTATATTTGATTGAGAAAATTGTGAGATTAGTCAGGGGGCTTGAGGTAAACAAACTGTAGGAGACCGCTCAGGAAGCTTCTTATAAAAAATACATTGGATGTATCGAGGAGTTGTTTGTCGTTACATAAAAATAATTTCAAACCAACTTTCAGATCTCATATTAACCGTTTGGATATGAGATGGTTTTCCTGTAAGGCATCTCACCTCTGTATCCAAACGACGCTTTAAGTTAGTGTATAAACTTCTTGCGTAAGATTTGTAAGTAGACCAAATATTTCTCTTTTATTAATGAACCGCTAGAAATAGACAAGATGGTCTAAATTTATAATGATATAAACCAACTGATGCAGAATTTATTGTATGAAAGCATCTTAAATCAGACTAATGGTAGAAAAAGAAGTGTATAAATGGGACAAAGAGGTGCAAGTGGGGTATAAATTAAATGTTAAGAAAATGATCGTAGGTGGGAAAAGAGGAAAAACAAGAAAAAATTCCCCCATCTATCTTGTAGAGGAGGTGAATAGGAGGAGGAGGGTGGTCCTTCCTAGAGAAACTTGAGTTTCTTCACATAGAAAGAGAGAGTGGAGAATGAAGATTTATTGGTGCTAAAACATTATAGAGTGAGAGTCATTTCGAAAATACTTTTGTTGTTTGTTAGATATTTCAAGTATCCAAAGTTAAATAAGAAATCGAGGGATCACCTATCATGCTTAGTTTTAGGGTTTTAATTAAGGTTCAAATTTGAATTTGCAATCGAAAAATGGCTACTTCAATAAATTGGGTGAATCATGAAAATTTTGAATATATTATTTAAATGTTAATAAAAATATAAAAATCATATATAATAAACCATTCAAGCATTTATAATGAAGTATGAATGACTTTAAAAGAGGGATTCATCATCAATATATAATAAACCATTCAAGCATTTATACAAGGTGAGGTGAAATTTATTACATATATAATTTTTAATCATCTTCTTTGATTTCTATTAAGTCACCTCACCATTCCTCTTATTAATTTTATCATTTAACATTATCTTAAAACTGTTATATATATATATATATATATATTTTAATTGCAAGCATTTTATTACATTTTGCTCTTCTCCTCCCTTCTGTGCATCTCATTTTTATCACTCAATTTAGAAAAATATTTTAGTCATAAAATGATTTCATAAAAATGAACCTATAAATTGACGTGACTTGATGTGGTATGTTAAGACATTATAAAAATATTTTTATTATAAAATAGATCTAATCTATTATATGAATTCATATTAATTTGTGAGTTATTTTTATAGAATCTCTTTAGGGGATGTTTTGAAAAAGTTTCTATTTCACTCGTCACATTTCATCACATCTCATTTTCTTTCTAAATATCATTTAAATACAAATATTTTCAAACAAAAAATAAAAAATAATTCTATTTTTTCAAATCTCAAAACATAAATAATATTAATAAATTATATTCTAATAATATTTTAATTTTATAATATTTTTTATTCAATTGTTTTTCTATTATTTTCTAAAACATAATAAATACTTAACTCAAACTATCTCACTATTATTCATACTACTATTCACAAAATTATTATCTCATCTCATCTCTTTGCTTGGTCCTGTTGAGGTAGTAAAAATGTTTCATCTCATTTCGTTATTATATTTTTTACAAATTTTCATATAAAATATAATAAAAAATTCAACTTTTTTAATTTCTAAAATAATTATAATATAAAAATTAATATTTTATTCAATTTTAAATTTTTATTTTAACTCATCATCTCATGTGAACTCGCTATCTAATCGCAACAGCACTTCTAAATTCTTATTTTTTTTCCTTCCCTCGTAATGAATTCAAGGACTTTTCATACATAACCCAGGCGTGCGAGCAATTTTCTTTAACCAACCCATTAAATTCAATATGGGCACCCTCCCCTATACAATAGGATAATAGGATTCCTCAACAACCCATAAGAAATCAACTCCAAAAGCTTACTAGCTAGGGAGGGCCCAAAGAAGCCGCAAAGGGTAAAGAAAAACAGGACGAAACGTGTAGGGTTGTTCCTCTTTAAGGAAGGAAATATAATAATACTTGAATAAAGACTCATTGACCCAAAAAGAAAGGGGGGAATAAAGGAACACCCAACAACCAAAAGTTTAAAGTTTTGGGTTTCTGTAGAGGAAGGTAGCTAAAAAAAAAAAAAGACAGTTTCAAGCTGAGACTACGAACCCTGAAGATTCATTGCACTTATAATTGTGATTCATGAGCTAGTGGATTGAAAATGTAGAGGTAGATGCCTCTAGATGGAGGCTCTCACCACAATGGCGGCTGGTTGCACCACCATCAGGCCTTTCTACAGGCAGTAAGGTCCCCACATTATGTTCTTTTGCACTTGTGAATTCTAAACTGATGTTAACATATTAGATATTATAGTCTTTGTGAAAAATCTATTTGCAAACTTGTTTATTGTTACACCAAACACATCACTTATATGAAACTTTGTGACATCAATTTGAATTTTGCAACAAAAAATATGTTTTGATTTTTTATTTTACAAGTGTAATTAATTTTATAATACACACCAACCTTTAAGATGTAGAATTATGAAGTTTTATGAATATTTAGGAGTTGAACCCTTTTTGTAAAGAGAAATGATGTTTACAGTTATGGAGTGTACAAATACTACGCAATCCCTTTTGAAAAAGTAAATAAATACAAAACACACATGAAAAAAAGTTAACTTTTTAATAGTGAATCTCATTCTTTTTCAAAATAATTGTGCAGTAGTTATACATTTTACGACTGCATATAACATTACTTATTTGTAAATAAACCATTTGAGAAGTAAGAGGTGCTTTTTTTTTCATTTTTTAAAAAAAGAAAATGAAAGAAAGAAAAAATGCCCCCCCCCCCCCCACCCAAAAAAAAAAAAAACACCCAATTTAGGGCTAGAACGATGGTTAGGTTCGTTAGATTTGGATGTGTTCTACTAGGTTTAGTTTAGATTGAAAAACATTCTCAATTTATCTCATCTCATCATTATAACTTTTACAAATTTTTATATCAAATACAATAAACAATTTGATTTTTTCAAATTTTAAAACAATAATAATATTAAAAAATATTATTATAATAATATTTTATTTAACTTTTAAATTTTTATTTCATTTCAACTTATCTCGTATATCTGAACTCACCATCTAAACCTAACCTAAAACGTAATAGGCAAGTCAACAGTTCCAATAAACTTTTTTTTTAGATGGATAAAATTCCAATAAAGCGCCAATAAACTTAAACATAGAGGTTTACTTTTGTCGAGTTGGGAAATCTTTGTGTTACGATTTGACCGTTCTTTTCCCTACATGTGATAAAGACATCCTCTTAGTGGAGGACCCAACAATGCTTACGCACTTCAACAAGTTGATTCCTTCTTTATGGAGTGAAGATTTAGTGGGTTGGCAATGAACTCAATATAATAATTAAATCCTGGCCTGCATAATGGTTTTGTACATGCAAAATCTCGAAAAGGCTAGTCACGATCTTCTTTTATATATGTACTACATGACCCACCATTGGTTTATCAGATTGTTTATGCCAACTTGATTAATCTTCTCTAATCAATTTGAAATTGTTTTTATCTGATTGTTTATGCAGCATGCCAATTTGAATCTGTTTAGTTGTTTCCCTCGCCAAACTGGTTTTGTTTTGGTGAAGAAATAGATCCACTTGTGTCTCCAGTTTACAACTTGTTTGGAATTTTGCTTCATCAGAACCTGCCAAGCTCTTTCCCCCACAATTCCAATTTAAAAATCATATTATAATTTATACTGTTAAAAGCAATTTAAGAGGCACTGTTCAACCACCAAGCTCTGATGAAAACCTAAACCATCTCCAAATATGACCTAAACCACTTTTGTGTCAACTGCACCTCATCTGCATAATGAATGAAATGCAAAGACCTTATCCTACAACCCAAAACCAATCAGCACTTGAGGAATGTTCTGCTAAGACAATTATTAGAATTGTGGAAAGAGTTAAACAACAGGGTTTACCCACAGTGTATTAAGGCCACCCCCACTATAAACATATTGTCATATTTTTCTACCTCTTCATTTTAGGACTGAGTCAAAAACAAAGTTCAGTAATGCTTCCTTGACATCAAGGATATGATGATCCAAGTACAGAGATCGTATTAGACAGGCCCGTACAAAGATATATATATATATATATTATATCCCTACTTTCTGTTCATGGAGATAAACTTTAGTTTAGTCTAAAGAAGCGCCTAACCTGTAATGCTGTGCCACATGTACAGTCACCGAGTTAATGTACAGCAGATTGGCTGTTTCTGTATGTGAGCTTGAGACAGACAAAAAGGGCATCTTTTTTTTTTTTTTTTTTCGATGGAAGACAAAAAGGGCTTCTGCATGTTTGTAAATAGAGCTAAAGGCACAGTCTATATGGGCGATGCCAGTGCGCCACCTTCCACTAACCGACCTCTGTTGCACGCGTGTTGACAATTTTAACTTTTCTTTTCATTCTTCGACAGAATTTACTCAAAATTCCCTCCGGCTCCAAGTTCACAATACTTTTTATATGTCACAGAAAGAAAGTTTTCTACCGCTCCGCTCCACACGATAGAAAACTCATCATTTCTTTGGCACCACTTCAATATATATACCCTTTTAGCTTTGCTTCCAACTCATAAAGCCTCAACAAATCTCCCTTCCTCTCTCTCTCTCGCTCTCTCTCACATATACAATTGCAGCCTAATTTTATTACACTTCTTTCAATCACTTCAGTTTCCAATTCTTTTCTTGTCTCTTTGAAGTAAAATGGGCAATTGCTATGCTCTTTGCAAACCCAGTATGGGCTTGCATGTCAAACTTGTTGCAGCAAAGCATGGGAGAGTATTACAAGTCGTGAAGATGGATGGAAAGGTTTTAGAATTCAGCACGCCAATTCTTGTTAAAGATATCATGGTGAACTTTCCCGGCTCAGGTATTGGTTTATCCAAGGAAGCCTCAGAGAATCTCCCACCAAATTATGAATTGAAGATAGGCAAAATTTACTATATGCTCCCTTCTTTGAGTTCTGGGAGTTCCGCTAGTACTGCAGAAATTTCCTCAATAGCAGACAAGGACAAAGCCAATGGTGTAAAGAGGATTAAGATTGTTATAACAAAGCAACAGCTCCAGGAGTTATTGACAAAGCAAATATCATTGGAAGACTTCATGTCAGGGCTCGAGAAACCAACGTCTGTTTCTGTTGATTCTTCAACAAATTGGAAGCCGAAGCTTGAATCTATCCCTGAAGGGAGCGAGTAGCATTAATTGCAGCAGTGATTAGATAGATGTTCTAGTTTTTGTTTAACCATGAAAGAGAAACTTAAAAATAGAGAGGCCTGCACACATAATGAATGGGGTTACTGTTATAGGACACAAGGAAATCTTAGAATTATTCTCGTCCTCTTTGGCTCAACATGTTTCCCTTCTCAGTTAAATCTTGTATATATATAAAAAAAAAGGGAGTGGTTTATTGTGATCTTCAATTTTGGAGCTGTTAGTTTCATGATTAGTGTTCGTGGCCAGTGTCATATTCTAGAATCCTGTAACTGTAGCACATCCCTTGCTGTCCCTCTGCCTTTCTGGCAAGTTCAAGTACCTTAAGAACCTATCATTCATGAAGTCGATCAGTCGATCAAGATCCTCTTAGGTCTTAAGTGGAGAGAGATAGACACGTAGAATGGCAATACAGCATGCGTTAAATGCTTAATAAATGATGTAGAACCCATTTCACATGTTTATCTATCTCGCACTTGAGACTCTCAATCAGGTTCGGGTAAGAACTTAAAAGAAATTTTTTCCCATGAAGTCTACCATTTTTTGCATGATTTTTGGGGTGCTAGACCATGTAGTTCCACCTCCAAAACGCTTGTAACTGTATTGCATGCAGCAACGTGATGAAGAAAAAGAATGCTAAAGCCACCAGTCAGTTTTGTCAAAGTACTGTTCCTTAAAGATTTGAAAGGGCTTTGATTTACCTTTCTAAACGTTACTACACTTTGGGCATCTTATCCTTCAAACGCGCTAATTGAACCAAATTATCCCATAGCAGATCAAGCGAAACGCTAGGCTGAAACAGTGAACATCGCTTGGAATAATATTGTTTGGATAGTGAGATGAGATGGTTTTAGACGAAAGTTAAATAAAATATTGTTAGAATATTATTTTTTAATATAATTATTATTTTAAAATTTGAAAAAGTTGAATTGTTTAATATATTTTGTGTGAAAATTTGAAAAAGTTATAATGATAAGATAAGATGAGATGAGAAGAGTGTTTCTCAATCCAAATGGCCTCTTAAGTCTGTACAACTAATCCTGCAATAAATAATAATTTGTTAGGGACTAAAAGGCAGAAGGTGACCACTTCCAAACTTTCAGCAACCCCTAGATCTCAAATTGTGTCTCTACCCACCCACCAACTTGCTTCTCAATGCATCTAGGACTTTGTTTCCGAGCAAATAAACACTAAGCTCCGTCTAGATGTTGAGTTGAGTTGAGTTTTTTATGAATAGTAGTGAGATGGTGGAGTGAGTTTTGTGGGGTCTATATAAAATGAGTTTGTTTGGATATTAAGATGAGTTTATATATATTTATGGAAAGTTGAAAAAGGTTATGAATCTCGCATGTAAAGAGGTATTAAGTTGAAAAAGGTTATAGGTCTCGCATGTAAAGAGGTTTTGAGTTGAGATGAGTTTAGTAATTTGAAAGTTGAGAGTTTAGATATTAGACTCAACTTAAAATTAAATTGAAAAGAGTTGATCTTAGTTTAGTCCAAGCTCTAAACGATAAAAAGATACATTGAGTTGTTTTGGTAACCTCATAATCACTTTAAGTTACAAGCAGTTGTTGTGCCAAACTACTGTTTTATGTAAATATTTTGAATGCAAAAAACCTCACTTTGAGCCTTCGAGGGTGAGACACATCTAGAAGAAGACAAGGAAGAAAAATGAGAATGTTCTATTATGAAAATTCTGCAGAGCAATACTGCTCAGTACATATAGTTGGCAGTAAGTACCAGATTTTGCCTAACTTGGGCTTAAACAGTCTACCAAGTAGACCTAACAAAACATAACATAAAGACCAATTGACATCAAAGCAAACCTAGTCTATGGGCTCCAACACGTGAATTCAATCCAACTAATTACAATAACATAAAAAGGAAATAAAATTGAAAGCCCATGAGCCCAAGGCCCATGAGAACTGACAGTACTACAGTTTCCTTGTACTTCCTCAGCTCCTCTTCAGATCTTGAACTCTCATTCATCTACTCCCTATGATCTTCACATGCTGAACTGTTACAGATCTCAACCCTGGGTTGATTTTGGTGCTCTGTGAGTCGAATGTTTAAGATCTCTCTGAGTTTAGGCTTTAGAACGCCCTGAAAGTCTACCAAAGGGAGCATCGGCACCAAGGGTGTAATCGGTCCGGTCCGTCCAATTCTGTCCATGAACATTTTTTTCTTCTTTTTCTTTTTTCTTTTTTTTTTTAAATAGAAAAATTAATACAAAAAATTAATTAAACTAGTAAAATTAAAATTAAGTGATCTCTTTAACATTTTTTATATGGTTAATAAATATTAAATAATTTTACTGTATATATGGTCAATGGTGATCCCTTAGATGAAAATTATATAATTAACTTATACAACTACTATATAAAATAATATATTTTATATTTAAAAAATATTATATAAAATATATTTTAAAAAACTATATATGTACATTCGATCGGTCTTGGTTCGGTCTAGTAAAAAAAAAAACCACATGCCAAGATCGACCAATAAGACTATCAGTCTGGTCCAGTCCAAGACAGAACCATTTGGTTTGGTTGGTTTTTCTGATCTAGACCAATAGTCTTACAGCCTTAATCGGCACAATTGTTACCCTCTTTCCCATTTTCTTCTTGAGTTGGGAAACGTAGAATATGGAGTGGATTCGGGCCGTGGTTGGAAGATTAAGTTGATATGCCATTGGATTGATTCTCTGGACAACCTTAAAGGGGTCGGAATACCTGGGGGCTAGCTTGAGATCTCGCCATTGGGACATCGAGATATGACATTCTTTCTTGTACCCTATGCAGGTTATGGCATAAGATTTGTAAGATCTAATCCTCATTTATGAGACTGACCTCGATAGCCTCTAGATGAGCCATCCTTGGCATATAGCTAGTGAGACATGGAGGAGGGTACTCGTAGAGGGCTTCAAATGGGGCGAGATTTTTTGAATGATGTAGAGTAGAATTATACCACCACTCAGCTAGGGAAACCCATAAAGACCTGTCCTTAGGCCAATCTCGAGTGAAATATCTTAGATAGTTTTCAAAAGCTTTGTTAACTGCCTCTATTTGCTCATTAGTTTGGAGGTGATAGGTAGTGCTCATGTCCATCTGCACCCCCTAAAAAGTAAAAAAATCTTGTCTAAACTTGATAGTGAAAGTAGTGTCTCTATGTGTTACTATGGAGTTAGGTAGGCTATGGTATTTGAAGAAATTCTTTAAGAATAGCTCAGCTACTGTCTTGGTTGTGTAGGGATACCTTAGAGGTGTGGAATGACTATACTTAGTAAGCATGTCAACCACCATCCATAAACAATTACAGCCTTGTGAATGTGGAAGCCTTTCAATGAAGTTCATAAAGATGTGAGTCCAGGGCTGGTGAGACACAGGTAGAGGTTGCAATAATCCACTAGGCAAAGTGTTTTCTACCTTCACTCTTTGGCACATTTCACAACTCCTAATGAGTTGTTTCACATATTTCTTGAGGCTTAGCTAGTAACACTCCCTTCTCGCTCTATGTATAGTCTTTTCATAACCCGAGTGTCCCCCTACTATGCATTAATTCTAGTAGTTTGGCCTGCAATATTTTTGTTAAGCATTTCTACCAAAGGAGTTGCAATGCCCACATACCCTTTTATAAACCTTATATAATAGCCAATCAACCCTAAAAATCCTCTCAAAGCCTTCAAGGTATTGGGTAGGGGTCACTTTCTCATATCCAACAGCTTCATTAGGTCAACCCTCACTTCTTGAGTTGAAATTAGATATAGCCAAGATACGCCACCTCAATGCACCTAATTTTTCACTTTGTTTGTTTTGCTAAAGTTGGTGTTGTTTCAGTGTCTCCAAGTTCACTCTTAGTTGCTCCATGTGTTTTTGCTCGCTTTTACTGTAAATCAAGATATCATTTAAAAAAAAAAAAAACACAACGATAAACTTTATTAGATATGGTTTAAACACCTCATTCATGAGGTTTTGGAATTTGGAAGGGGCATTGATTACTCCAAAGAGCATTACCATAAATTCATAAGGCCCTTCATGTGTCCTAAAGGTTGTCTTTGGGACTTCTTCTAGTTTTACTTGGATCTGGTGGTAATAAGACCATAAATCTAATTTGGAAAACATCACAACACTATTTAATTCATCCATCAACTCTTCAACAATTGGTATAGGAAACTTGTTTTTGATTGTGACTTGGTTGAGACCCTTATAATCAATACAAAGTCTCCATATATCATCAACCTTTCTCACTAGGAGTACATGAGAAGAATAGGGGCTTTGGCTAGGCTGGATAACCCTTAGTTTTAGGAGTTCTTTTACTATTCTTTCATATCTCATTTTTTTGGAAGGTAACAATAGGGTCTAATGGAGATAGGTTTAGTTCCAAGAATGAAGTTGACTGTATGATCCTTAGATTTGGAAGGTTGCAAGCCTTTAGGCTCCTAAAACACATCATTTTAGGATGCCAATAAAAACTGTACTGCTATTGATTGCCCCTTGTTATGTTAACTCATTGCCCCCTTCCCTTTCTAGCACTTGAAGAATCACCCTTTTATTTCAAACTCATTGCACTAGTTTAAAGACCCTTCCTCAATCATTTGGGCTACTGTAAACTCCTTTAGTTCCACTGGTTTCCTTAGATAGGAAAATTTCCTAATTAACTCTTTAAAGTTTCAAAGTACAGATCCTAGCTCCTTGAGCCACTGTATTCTCATAACCATGTCACAACCAACTAACACTAGGACACGAACATCTAGTGAAAAAAGGTTGTTTTGTATTTTCACCTTTACTCCTTCAATCTTCCCTTCACTGGGCAATAGTTCCCCACTGGCTACCTTCTTAACCATTTCCTCCAAGTTTACAGGTAGTCCATTTTTCTTGACCATTGTTGGATCTAGGAATTTGTATGGATCGTGTGTCAATAAGGACTATAATCCAAGTAGAGCCTATGATTCCCTTAACCTTCATAGTTTTAGGATTATGTGACCTTGTTAGAGCATGTAAAGAAATTTTTAGGGGTTTCATAACAATGCTCAACTTAGCTAACTCTCATTCTCTTTCCCATTTAGGTGGTGCTAACTCTTGCACAGGTTCAATTTCTATTTTAGACATTACTTCCTCCAACATGTATAACTTGGAATTTGGACACTTGTGGCCTGGATTCTATTTAGTATCACAATGGTAACATCACCCCATTTCCCTCATCTTTTTCATTTGATTTTGGTTGATTTTTCGAATAGTAAATGGGGATTTTTGTTGGTTGGGACTTTTGAGTATCTCAAGTTCCAATGAATAGGGTAGGGTCGGTTTGTGGTGCCTTTTGGACATGTTTAGGTTTTCTTCATAGATCTTGGCTAAGCTATAGGCAATGGTCAGATTGGAGGGATTGAACATCCATACAGGGAGTCTTATCTCATCTTTTAGATGTAGTTTGAATAATGAGATGAGATGAAATAGTTTTAGATGAAAGTTAAATAAAATATTATTGGAATATTATTTTTTAATATTATTATTGTTTTGATATTTGAAAAAGTTGAATTGTTTCTTATATTTTGTGTGAAAATTTAAAAAAGTTGTAATGATAAGATGAGATAAAATGAAACCATTTATGTACCAAACTATGCCTAAGTCCACTGAAGAAAAAACAACTTAGTTTATAGGAATTCGAGAGACCCCTTAGTTTATTGGACAAAGCCTCAAACCTATCTTTGTAGTCTTCCACTAAACCAACTTGTCTCAATTTGGTTAGGGATTCCATGGGTTCATCATAGGCATTTGGGCCAAATTTGACAAAAGTGCCTTAACAAATGCATCCCAATCAGTGAGTTGTCCAAACTCTTCCAAATCTTGGAACCAAACAAGTGCTTCTCCTTCCATATGAAAGGATGATAGTCTAATACAATGCTGGTGTAAAGTGTTGTGAAAGGCAAAGAAATAGTGTACCTTATATAGCCACGCTTTGGGGTCCTTCCCTTGAAACACATGAAAGTCTAATCTAATAGATCTGGTATGAACCTCACCTCCTTGGGAGTTGCTTTCTTCTTCATGATTCTGAATCCTTGAAAAAGACTCTGCATGGCTATGATTCTAATTTTTCTTTTGCACCTCTAAAGTTAAAGCTGACAGTTGCTACATCACTGTTTTATTTTGCCTCTTAGGTGCAAGATCTTGGTTTCTAAATTTTGATATTGAGCATTTGTTTTTTTTTTTTCTTCAAGGCATTCAAGCCACCTTGTAGCTAATTCAAATGAGTACCTTCTGCCATGGTGATGGTATTGAGTGTACAGAGACCGATGTTCCTTTAATACTAATGTAACAAACCACTATACCATGTAAATATTTTGAATATAACAACCTTACTTCAAAGGTGAGAGAACTCCAGAAGAAGACAAGGAAGAAAAATGAAAATGTTCTATTACTTTCTGGATAAAAATTCTACAAAACACTACTCGTCAGTACACATAGTTGGCAATGAGTAATGGATTCTTCCTAATTTGGGCTTGGCTTCATTGCCAAACAAACCTAAATAGGGGTGTAAATCGGTCTGGTCTGGCACGGGAGGTGATGAATTGAAATTTTTGATCCATCATTTTCTCCTGATCGGATCGAACTAAACATCCATAGGGATCAGACCAGACTGGTAGCTATCGGTCTGGTTCGATCCGGTCCAATTATTATTTTATTTTTTTCTTCTATTTTTGCAAAGAAATTAATAAAATTTTTTATTTAAATTAATAAATTAACATTAAGTGAATTATTAATATAGATTATGTAACTGACTTATTAAAAAAATATTTTTTATGACTAGATAAAAATTATATCATTAACTTATATAATTATTATATAAAAATTATATATTAAATTATTAAAAATATATATAGAAGTTCAGACCAGTACAGTCTAAAATTTATAGATCTTGAAATCGAGATTGACCAGTTTAGAATTTGGTCTGATCTAAATGGATCGGTTCAGTCAGCTTTTCCCGTCCAGACTACCGGCTTACACCACTCGACCTAACAAAACATAACATAAAGTCGGCCGAATGACATCAAAGCAAACCTAGTCTATGGGCTCCAGCTAGTTAATTCAGTCCAAGTAATTACAATAACATATAACATAAAGTCGGCCGAATGACATCAAAGCAAACCTAGTCTATGGGCTCCAGCTAGTTAATTCAGTCCAAGTAATTACAATAACATAAAAAGGAAATAATAGTGGAAGCCCAATAGCCCAAGGCCCATGAGAACCGACAATACTTCATCTTCCTTGTACTTCCTCTTCAGGTCTCAAACTCGCCTTCATCTGCTGCCTATGATCACTGCCGAACTGTTACAGTTGTATTCTATGGCCCTAGCTCCAAGAACAACACATTGATGCTGGGGGTTCGCCCCTTAGCCAAGCAATTAAATGAGCAACCCTTTAAAAATAACACGCACATCCAACTCCAAGCAGCATAGATGGAGATTGCTAGTAGCATCATAACACTAACATGAAGATAGCTTTATCGGTTAAAAAGACTAGTCGTCCATCTTAAGCCCCCTGGTAATGGCAGAACCATAAGCTGTTTGAAGGCTCATGGTTGAAGAGGCCAAGGACATCTCTCCAGGAACCAAAGAACGAACGATATAGTGTCTTATTAAAAATGAGGAAATAACAGAACAATAGTTTAGGAAATAGAAAAGAAAACACAGTGGAATCCCTTCGTCTTGTGTATCACGTTGCTTTCTCAAACTAAGATCGAATGTATTAGAAAATAAAAAACAAATACAACGTGGAATACACGCCATGTAAATTGAGTTCGGCTTCCCCAAACATAATTCGCACATTATTAACTTGAAATAAACTATAAAAAGATAGGTGTGTTTAATCACGTCAGCGATATTTCACCGACTTTACACTTTGAACGTCGGCGACAAATACATGCCCTGTTCTATAGATCAACAGCTCAAAACAGATGTTCAGATCTTGCAGAAAACTTCTAATTTTACCAAAAAAAAAAACCAATTCAACAGGACTAAATTATCCAGAACAACATCGTAATTAAAGAAACCAATGAACCCATCATGTTTTGATTCAATACGATCACGGTGCTAAATCGCTCTAATTCAACCAGGGCATAGCGATCTCAGGAGTGGCCCTCGAGCTCCCAAGGTTTGGGCTGCTATTACCACTACTATCAGACAATGAAGCAAATGTTTTCGGAAGAACCCCAGATGGTGATGACAACATAGTAGCATGAGACCTACTCGAATCACCCCTTGAATCACCATTTCCAGGGGTTGGAGATGACACATTCGATGCAGCTTCGGTAGCAATAGCAACCATGCTCGGCCTTAGAACCTCAGCTAAAGGCCCACCCGGTGTGGGAGCAGCTATCGACGATGCAGGGGTATACCAGCTTGAGATATCAGATTTGCTACCACTTTCATTGTTTCGGTTCCTTCCAATCAAGCCCGATCCCATTTGGAGTTGACCCATTTCTTCATCAATGGAGTTACTGCCACCCATAGATAGAGTGAGTAAAGAGGGTGAGAGCCCATTTGATGAAACAGAGCACAAGGTGCTTGAGTTGGCTATGTTCTCCTCTGTTACTGCATTAGACCACGCATCAATGAAACCCCTTGTGGTTCCCGTGTGAGGCTCTTGTGTAGAAATCATATCTGAACTGAGGAACAAAGGACAGTCTTTGCTCTGTGTATCTTCACAGGTGCTGAAATACACATACGAGTTCAGATTCAAGGGCTCCTCGGGATAATTTTGTTTGAAGATAGAGGCATTGGGGTGACAGTGAGAGAACGGCTCAGAGGCGAATTCCATTTTATTTTGCATCAGAGGGTGCCATTGTTGGTCAGTTGTAGCCATGGGTACGGGTTCTCCTTTTACAACCCACTCCAAGCTCCTTCAAAATGTGAACACAACCACATCAGGCACCCAAGAATACCCACTAATTTACAATAATATTTTTCTTGAATTCTTAATTGGCCCGAGAATGCAGTTAGAAATTACAGGACAACCCAGACCACCCGTTTGTTTAAATTTCTTGGCTCCCATAAACTAAGATCAAGCAAACTCCTTTCACAATAAATAATCACCAAAAGCTTAAAAATTTCCCCTTTCCTTCCCAAAAATTACCGATCAACCAACCGGAGTCGAAAAATGGCAGAAACTATGACACCGAAAGAGAAATATAATACCAACCTCGGATCCTTGTGTGAAGGAAGCGAGACCTCAGTCGGCCGGTGGAATGGGGAACCAGCAGTAGGTCCAAGAAACTGAGATGAAACACCATTGTTGTTGATTGTGGGTCTAGGGATAGGAATGTTGACGGAAGTAGGAAGAGCAGAATAATCTTCACGGCGGGTCCTCTTGCTGCTGCTGCTATTGTTTGCTTGAATTTCCACAGGCTTTCTTGAACGGGGACGGCCTCTATGCAAGTGGCGCTCACAGTATTTGTGGTTGGGGGCCACATCTCTAGAGCACCTCCATTTCTTCCCATCTGTCCTCTTGCACCTCCCCGGCTCTGGATCCGAACTGTTTGACAATCTGAGGTTCAAACCACTACTTCCCACTGCCCACCAGAACATAAAAACACAAACCAGAGATCGTTAAATTCGGAAGAATTGGTCAAGAAACAACACAAGGTGTAACCCAGCCACAAGAACTAGTGGGCAAAGATACTATCCCATCATGAAAAGTACGTCGGTGAATCACAAAAGACACAAAAATTAACACGATCAATTATGTAAGACAACTGCACTCTTGAAGGAAGGTGGGCATAAACTTTGTGCTTGTATGGGTTTGTTGGAGAAAGAAAGAGATGGACAAAATCAAAACGCGCACACATCAAATACAAAATAACCCACCACGGTAAATCTAAGACTGAACAAGGGACAGAAAAAGGGTAAAGTCTATTTTGTCTGTGTGTCTTGGGAGAGAGAGACAGGGACAGTGTCAAAAACCATATCAGATCAGTTAAAAGGAGAAGAATGAGCTGCATATCATGAAAGTAACCAGAGATTGAAGGGGGTAAAAAAAAAAAAGTCAAAAAGAGAAGGACCGTTACAGTGAACGTGGGAAGCAGCTGGGTCTGGGGGAGTTCTGCTAACAGAAATAAGGAGCTCAGGAGGAACAGGAACGGAGGCCATCATATACTTGTAGATCATAGCTTGTCTTTCAAGCTCCTTCCACTGTGCATTTGTAAAAGGAAACCCCAGAGATGCTGCCATCCTGCCTGCTACACACACCACCAAAAACACGCGCACATCCTCAATGCTTTCAGACAAACCCACCTTTACTTTTTCTCTTTTCAATTTATATCAACAGCCAGGGAGGTATATGTTTCACTTTTGCAAACTTGAAACAAAAATAAACCCAAACCTGGGAATTTGGAGACGGTGTGAGGAGTAGAATAGGTAGAAATGTCAAAAGGCTGCACGGTTCTTACAACTGCACCACTACCTGGAACAGCAGCACCAGAAACAACAGCAGCAGCAGCAGCAGCAGCATCGTATGCACCACTAGTTATAGTGCTGTTGCTACATCTGGGACCATCGCCATCACCAACCTGAGTCTCGCATGATGGACATCGACGGTGGTGATTCTCATGATGAACCATAATCGCCTTGTCACTAACCGGTTCAATGCTTTCCAGCTTCACACCTAACTTTGGAACATCACCACCACTAATTTCTTTTGCTTCCTTGTCTGAAACGTCGAAGCTGTCCATACTCATAATAATGAAACCACTTTCCCCAAATAGAAAACCAAGTTTCCCATTCAAAAGCATCCACTCACCCTACCAGACTCCAGAGCCACCGAGACCAACCTTTTTATATATATAATCTTTTTTTATTTTCTACCCAGGCTTTAACTTCTAAGTTCTATGGCCCATGTCTTAAGAAATCTGCCTCCAGCTGGGTATGATTTTTTTTTATTTTTTTGAGTAGTGGTCTTGTGGGGTTGACGTGAGATTTATGACCGAGTAATGGGTTGCCGCCATTCTTGGCCTTGCTTCCATGCTTCCAACATTCGCACCACACTAGCTAGCAGACAAACTAGTAAAAAAGGGTCCCTATTCTCCCCCTCTTTATCTCTCTCATCATTATTGCGATATCCATCTATCGTTTTCTGAATGTAAAGCCAAATTCCACATTAATCCTCCATTGGGAAATGATCATAGCGTAGGGGCACCCCCGTAACGTTTCTGTTTCATAGCTATTTAAATTAAAAAAAATATTATAAAAAAATCTTGCATTACATATTTCTATTTAATAAAAATATAATTTATTATTTTTATTTTTTATTTAAATAGATATATTTAAATATTAAAATAAAATAACAAAAATAACATATTTGGAAAAATAAGTGCCTCCAAAACGGTGACACTTTACCTTTTTATTTTATTTTATTTTTTTTGTCGTTACGAGCACCGTTTATAACTTTAGTGCCTCGGGAGAAGCGCTGAGACTGGGCCCACTTGGCCGCAGACGTGATGCGTTAACTAATCGTCTCGAGATAGCCCGCCCTTTTGTTATAGGAAAAGTATATCTATCACGTATGTATAAAAAATCTTGCATACAATCTGCACTCTTAAGCCACTCTCTATGTCAGCGCGTCGGATTCTACAGCACAATCTAAGGGTCCGTTCTGGAAACAACTTAGGTTGCCTCATCGGATCCGCGAGTATAAAGGTCAAGCGCCTCGATACAGAGGGTGAGAGAGAGAGGGTTTTGGATGCGTGGGAAATCAGGATGAGACGTGGACAGGACATGAGGTGGGTGCGACAAAGAGATGATAATGCTGGGTATCTTATAATATTTTTATAATAATATATGATGTTTTCTATATATCAGAGTATTGGAGTTGTTTGGGAGCAAAAAGCGAGACATGTTTGTAAGATACGGCTGATCGAATAAATTGGATGTGAAATTGTTATTATAATGGGTAGTGTTCATGTAGTGTTAAAATATATATATATATATATATTATATTATATAAGTTAATTTTAATCAGATCTATTAAATTTATTGCGTTAAAATTTTAAGTTTTCACATGACTCATTAATATAACGAATCGTATCGTATTAATCCATTTTGACCTATTAATTAATATTATAAAATAGATCAACACGATACAATACGACCCGTTTTAAAATATTTATATAAATAGATTGAATAAATTCAAAATTAACCCGTTTGACCTGATTAAATTTAATATAATTTTATATGAATATTAAGATTATAATATCTATAAAAATTATAAAACTAACTATAAGTCTAAAATAACAATCTAAATAATAAAAATATCGAAATTAAAATTCTAACAATTTTATTTTAAGTATAAGAATATAATTATAATTTTAACTTTCTTAACGTATCATAAAGGGTTAAAACGGGTTGATCTGTTATGAACTCGTTAAGCAATCGTGTCTTAACGGGTCAACCTATTAAGACTAAATCATGACCCGTTATTATCGTATTTGTGTTAAGTTAACAGGTCATATAACGTATTGCCACCTCTAATTTTGATATCATCGGGTGGGTTTGATTATTTAGTATAACTTTGGTACGGCACAATTGAAATGCAACTTTTTTAACAAATCTATGATCTGATCAGAATCGATACTTAGTAAAGAAGATCAAAATGTTGTTTCGTGAACTAAGTTGAAATTGATTGGGCGTGAAGTTCGTTAATCTCAAAGATCACACAATAGGTCCAAATTGTAGAAAAAGTCATTCTCAACCTACAGTTGTGACTCAGGTATAGTTCGGTTTCTTATAGAGCCCACAGTGGCGGTCCTAAGCAGTGGTATGGTACCGTACATATATTCATAACAATGACTAAAAAATAAATACGATAAATATAAATAAAAATAGAAACACACATATATACATAATTCGACATAAGACTTATGTTCATGAGTCATTTAAAGAGTAAATTTACTATAATATAAATATTTTATATTCTCTCATGGTCTTTCATTTCTCTATGTATAATGGAGATTTGAGATCTATTTTACTAGAGAAGATAATATCTCGACAACTCTCATCACGAAATTGAAAATGATTTAACTTCTTGTAATCGTTATTAAGAAGTCTGGAAGTCCCTTTTCCTTACATCTCAAATCTCATTTTATTGTGGCCCTATTAGTGGTAGATGAGGAAGTCAGCTTTATGTCACTCATTCCTTACGTGTCTGACTTTCTTTCCTTCATTTTCTAATTTTTCTCTCGTTTTCATCTTCCCATTTGACATTTAATTTATCCCCTCTTTGTCTCTTCCCAACTTGTCTCTCGATGGTGGCCTTTTGATGGGCTGATCTTGATATATTTGGACCTACTATTTTTACCTTGTTTAGTTACCCACGATTGCTAAGGTCTATTTGCTTAACAAGAAGATCTTGAGAATCTTCAAGTCAACCACAATAGAGATAATTTGTAAGAAACTATAGAAAAATAAATTCCAAGAGCAAGTCCCTGGATTTCTGTTTGTTTGTGTTAAGCAATGAAGATTTCTGAATGCGGAGCTCGGCTTGGAGAGTCAAGCGGTAGATTTACTTGACAACGTTAGGTGCGAGCACGCGGAGCTCGACTTAGGTGGGAGATGTACTCTTGCACTAGTTGCGAGTGCAGAGCTCGGTTTGGAAAGCTTGATAAGAGATATACTCGACCGCACTAGGTGTGAGCGTAAAGCTTGGTTTGGATAGCTAAGCGGGAGATGTACTTGATAGCACTATATCAGAGAGCGAACCTTGGTTTGGAGAGCTACGCAGGAAATATATTCAACCGCACAAGGTGTGAGGGCTGAAATCTAGGCGGGAGATGTATTCGGCCAAGCTAGTTACGAGCGTGGAGCTTAGCATGTAGTTTGTTTGTATAAACTTGGCTCTGAGCACAAAGGTCGGGTAGTCAAGGGACTGCCACTGCCCATTGTTCGCAACGAGCCAACGGACTTAAGTTTTTACATGAGGTTAGGCAGTTAAGGGACTGTCACCGCCCATAATTCGCAGCAAGTCAAGGGACCTGACTTAGTACACGAGGGTTGGGTAGTCAAGGGACTTTTACTGCCCATAGTTTGCGGCGAGTCAAGAGATTCAGTTTTGTTGAACATGTGGTTGAGGGTCGAAGCAGTCAAGGGACTATCATTGTCGTTGTTCACCGCGAGTTAAGAGATTTGGCTTTGAGGTTGTTTGTATGAACGTTTGCCTGATAGTTTGCATGAGATTGTTTATCGTTAACAAATAGTGTATATTCTTCTGATTGTTTTTTTTCCAATGGTGTTAGTGGATTTCCACCTCTTGATGTGAATTTTTGTTGATGTTTCCATTTTGATATTGATGTTAGAGTTTATTTGTAGTAGCTCGCACTAGGTGATTGGGAGCCCGTCAATTCCATGAATCCATCTTAGGCACTTGCTACGCCTGTCAACTCGTTCCTGAAGGTAACCTGAACGAGGTGGTTGTAGAGTTTGGAGGCTTGTTTCCATAAGTATCTTGCTGGTGGCAGTTGTGGCACGAGTGTAAACACTCAGCATTTACTAGATAAGATGATATGTTGGTGTTGTTGTCTAGGTGCAAGTGCAAGGGCACGCATCTTTTTTTTGTGTGAGGGTCGAGTAGTTAAGAAACTATCGTTGCTCGTTCCAAGGCAAGTCCAGCGACTCAAATTTCTGTGTGTGAGGGTTAGTCAAGGGATTGTCAGCACCCGTTGGTTCGTGGCAAGTCCAGTGACTCGATTTTTGTGTGCATGAGGGGCTCAAACAGTCAATAGACTATCACCGCCCATTGGTTCACGACAAGTCCAGTGACTCAATTTTTATATGCACAAGGATTGGGTAGTTAAGGGACTGTCACTACCTGTTGGTTTGAAGTGAGTTTAGTGACTTGACTTTTATGTGCATGAGAGTTGAGTAGTTAAGGAAGTGTCATCGTTCATTGGTTCACATCAAGTCTAGTTACTTGGCTTTTATGTGAATGAGGGACAAGCAATCAAGGAGGATTGTCACCGCCTGTTGGTTCCTAGTGAGTATAGTGACTTGGCTTTTGTTTGCACGTTATTCGCGATGAGTCTAATGACTCAGTTTTTGTTTGAAAGAGATGCTTGACCGAGCTAAAAGGTTAACTTGGGTAGCTTAAATAATCCAAATTTGTTAATAAAAATAAAATTCAAATAGTAAGTTTGAGAAAGACAAATCAGAGCAATTTAATTATTGTTTCCAATATTTGCTCATCTAAGATCCTTCATTGTGGGGTTTTTTTTTTTGGTTTCTTTCTTTTCTTTTATTGCATGACTCGAAACGCCTGATGATTAATGAATTTTATGAGAGTGCAAATCTTTTTTGGAAATCCTAGGAGCACCAAACAACTGGATTAGAAAATATTTTGTAGTTTTGACACATGCGCGATGCGACTCAGTCCATCGTATGTTCTCATAGGAAGTTTCAATCTTGTACTCCACACAATTAAGAGTCAATTTCAATTGTTCACAATCCAAAAACATTCATTGCTTTTCATAAGGTCAAAGAATTTCCATTCATGATCTGGATGCCACTCCAAATTGTTGGTGACCTTACTTGGACGAGAGAGAAAGAGAGAGTACCAGTTTCATTGCGATGGGCTGAGACCCAATCTGAATGAACAATTTTTAAGAATCACGCACATACCTTGCACGAGCTATTCTCATTAGTACCATATTATAAGCGTAATATCATTGAAATTCAAAACTAGAACCATTAGAGGTTAAAAAAGGGATTTTAATTTTTTTTTTGGGGGGGGGAATTGGTTGAACCGATTGAAACGGTTCAGTTATGTTTGTAATTGATTTTCATATTTTAAAATTTGGTTTGAACTGAACCGGTATATTATATATATTTATATTTAGATTAAAGTGGTCATTTGGGATTACAAGTCAGATCTAAATCGGCAGAAAGTTTTGTGAGTATCTAAATTGATTGTAATCAATTACTTCTATGGTGGATTTGAAGGTGGTAGTTGAATAAGCGGAGTAGTTTCTTTTTCTAATAGTTCTTTAAAAAGTCTCCCATTTGTGACACAAATCTTGTGTTCATTCTTTTTAATCATTCTCTTAGATTTTAAATTGATATATGTGATTACCTATATATATATATATATATATATATATATATATATTTTCTCTCTTTTCTAATCAAGAAAATATTTCATTACCATAAGGAAATCAAAATACATGATGAGGGGTCGGGTTCCCCAACAAACATAATGCAAAAGTGAAAAATAATTTTTTTTTTTTTCACAATTTCCCGCAAAGAGGGCATCGTATTAAATGATTTTTTTAACAATTTGTATAGCTGTGCGAACTGTGTCGCCATTGCTGGAGGCGATGAATGTTGATAGTGCACTGCATTATGTTATCTTGAGATGTTTATAGAAGAGACTGGTATCCCTTGCCTCAAAGTTTTCAGTTAAAAAAAGCAAAAATATAGTAGAATGACCGGCATCTACTGGCCCAAATTGCCGCTAGATGAGTTTCTTCACTCCTGCATATGACTATGCATGGAGTCTATGCACCGGTGGTAGTGCGATGGGGTCAATCATATCTAAAAGATCTTATAGTGGTGAAACTACTGGTACGACACGTGTAACTGTTGGATGCATTTTAGTGTGGTGGCGCGTGGCGCCCACGTGTGGGACAAGCCGTATGTGTGGGTCATGCAACAATATTTTGGTTTCATCTCAATTTTGCTTCGTTCCAGTAGATTGATGGCTGGGGACTTGCGTGGTGGGGGCGTACAGACAATCAATCACTAAAATGCGATAGATTGGGTTTAAACGAAACCAATGGAAAGGAAAAGTTTAAAAAATAGAAGAAAAACCTATAAATAAATCAATATTCAATATGAAATAGAAAGGAGGATGGGATCTACTTCATCTTCTCTTCAATGGAGCAATAGAACGGAGAGGATAAGGAACTTTTTCTTCTAGAGAGAAGGGAACTTCTCTATTTTTGGAAAATACCATGTAATTCTCTATTGATCAAAATCTCTATAATAGAGACTGAATACAGTGAGGAGTTTTCCCTATGTCCACAATACAATCAATAATTCCTAATGCATTCTTTCTTAACGTGTGTGCATGTACATTGGCTTCTCTTGGAATGTGGCTAATTGGCTGTTTTCAAAACAGTGTAGCTTGATCCTGGTATCTGTTACTAGCATCCCAAAACAATTCATATCTTCCATATAACCTTGAACATCCTTCACTACTTTCTTCGAATCTCCCGCTAAAAATTATTTTCCTCAGTCCCAGCTCACTACCAAAAATTGCTGCTAATAAAAGATTGTCAAAGCTAACAAAATAATTGTTACCAGAATGTTGCTTGAACTATCAAGCGCAAGAATGACAATTTCTACCTTACAATGAGCTGTATCTACTATCTACCGGCAATTGAGCTCTGACAAGAGAAGTGGACTTTTTGCCTACATATTGGGTTTAATTTGTCAATGAATTTACCGAGGTGCATAAATTCTCGATGGTGTACTTACATGTAACAATTCTTTATAATTATAATAATCGCAATGCACAGAAAAAGGACAATAGATGAATGATTTGAGCCCATACGTCGTCTAACTAGGATGGGGACCGGCCAACAACATAGGTTGCAATTGATAAAATAGCGCACTGTGTTTTATTGTTTTGTATGGCTATCCCTACGTCCTCATCCACGTACAAAGAAAAGCAAAAATCTGGTCAGATGGCAAAGATCGAGCAGCACGCTGAAGGCACATGTCTTTGTACCCAATTATGGACTCAAGTACTCTTGGATTAATGGTAAGAGAAATGATTTGTGCAGTCGAGAAATACAATCGGCGTGCAGTCGGTTGTAAAAAAAAAATTAATACAGGACTTACATGAAAAAAAAATTATTTTTATAGTTTTTTATAATTCATGCAGGTCCCCCTGAATATAAAATAATTTTTTTATATTCATTCCGTACAGCCGACTGCACGCCGACTGCGTTTCCCGACTGCGTGTAGCAAAGCCCTAATGGTAAATATAGATCTAGAAGGCTTGAGGTTGATGAAGTCAATGGCGTCACATGGGGCACATGCACTAATTGTTTGATTGTGGGCAGTGGGGACCTACGTAATGTTTAAGGGGGCCATGAGTTTTTAAAAAAATTTAAAATATACATTATATTTTATTTATAATTTTATAAATATAGTAAATGGCCCCCTAAAAAAATTTACACTCTCTATATGTTTTTTAAAATTTTCTAAAATTTCAATATATTTAAAAATATTTTTCGTCAATTTTTTTCTTATAGTATCGAAATTTTGTATAATTTTTATATATTATTTATTATCAAGGATGTGGTCTTACCAAAATTAAATTAAAACTAAGTTTAGAAAAAGTAATAAACTTATTAGTATGAATTTTCAAGTTTTTTTTAATACAATATTAAACTTCTTAATACGAAATCTAAAGTCAAAAGATAAGAAAAATCATTTAAGGTTTATAATTTATATGAAAAATGGTTGAGATTTTATCCTTTAAACTTCATTGAGCAAAAAAAAAAAAAAAAGGAAGGTCTCAATTATAACATTATATGTTTAATGTGATATAAAAATATTTAGATTTTGCATGAAACTTGATAAACTAACTTACAAAGTAGAATTAAAAATGACATTTTAAAAGACCACTTGATAGTTTCTATGAAACAAATAAATTATAAATATTTCCTTATAAAAATAATAATAGATTAATATTATTCCATAAAATATTATCGTCAGAAATTTGAAACATATATTAAGTTGTGTTTTTAAAAATTTTATTTCTATTTATATGTTACAAATTATTGAGATCTAATTTTATATATAGTTATATTTTATAATTTTTTAGTTTCTTTTTATTTTATATAAGCATGTCATATAATAAAAAAGTTGGCTCCCCTCATAAAAGTTTTTGATTCTGCCACTGATTGTGGGTGACTAGAAAGCAATAGCAAACGACTCTAAAAAATTCGACTCGCTACACAGTCATTCCATTTAAATGAGGTGGTATTGCTCTATCAACTTTTACGTTTTTCTTTGAAAAATAATAATAGATGATCCAATAATAATAAAAAGTAATAGAATTATGTGATGAAAATAAGATAGAAATGTGATATATAACTTTTTGACTTTTCCTATCTAGAAAAGAATAAAAGATACAAAACCTAAGAGAAACGAAGAGAGAAAATAGGATAGAGAAAGAAGAAGAAGGAATGATCCACCCTCTAATCGTTTCTTAGAGAGAATGGATCAATATATGAAATGGTGAAAAAAAAAGACTCCCCTCTCTAAGAGGAAAGTGAAAGCATTGCATATTTTGAATTTTTAGAAGGAAAATTGGAGGCTTGTTTTTTTATTCAACTACTTGTTGAATAAAAAAACACATCCATCTCATATTGATAAAAAGATAAACAAAGAATAAAACAACACATCCATCTCATACACACGATGCCTAGTCCATCTTACTGATAACTTTTTTACCCTCTGTTGGCTAAATTGACCCCATCACTCGGTTTGGAAGGATGCATTTCTCTAAATTAGTTCTATAGTTTTCTCCTTCGTCCACCGTGAAGAGCTAACAAAATATCAAATATTCAAAATTTAAAAACCAAAGCAAAGTAAAATAAACAAAAGATAATTAAAAGAACAGATATGGAAGGGTGGCAAAAGTCAATGATTGGGTGGCCAATCTAACCCAATCTATTTTTTTTAGGTATGCTTTCTTCTTTTCATTTTTTCTGCTGATTTTTTTTTTTTAATATTTGTTTTCGATTTTACTTTTTTGTATGCTATGGCACACTCCAAGGATTTAATAGGGCGCATGCGTGTTGGGAATTTTAAGCTTTTAAGTAGAAGTTCAACTTGGAACGATCTATGATTGTATCGTAAGAAGCACAACTATTGATAACTAGGAAGTCCATTCTTAGGGGAGAAATGGACAACGCCAAGCGAGCTTAAGGCCCATGGGCCCAAACCGCAGGGCCAAGCAAACCCCACTATGGTAGACCCATGGGGTGTCGACGAGGAAACTTGCGGTAGTAGGAATGGCTACGGGTTCAATGTCCCCATCATAGCATGGGCAAGTGTCGGATCACCTAGGGGAAGGAAAGGCGGCCACTATGCTATGAACAATGTAGCTGGGTGGAGGTAAGTTGAAAAGTAGGATCACCAATCCAGATAGTCCATTTTCCTTTTTCTATATATCATCCAACAATGAATCTAACTTGGGCATTAGAGGCTACCCCCTAAAAACCAAAGGTTAGTCCATTTGTAGAAATCGAGCAAGGTAGTATGTGTGTCCAAATTGTCGTTAATAGTTGACACCATCTGTGGAATCAAGATAACTTTATCGCGCTATGCCTACTGCCACATGCTTCTAAGCACTCCTTGGCTGAAGAGCCATGATAAGGGGAGAGTCGTCCATCAATGATAAGGAATGAAGATTCAAAGAAATGGATGAGAAGCTAGGAAAGATGGATACATAAATGAAGGTCCTATAGAAGGAGAATGAGGCCTTGTAAGGGAGAAGTGAAGAGCTCGTGAGAGAGACGGACCAAGACCAACTCACGCACATTGATGAGGAGTCACTAAGGGAGGCTGATGTTGCCCCCAACTATAAGGAATAGAGGTAAAGGATGCACGATGGCTTACATAACCTTATAGACAAATATGAGGAAATGACAAAATGCGTGGGGACATTGTCATTCGTAGATAATCTACTCAGAACGACCAACCTGCCATATAGCACGGAAATCATGGCAGTGCCACTCCCTCCAAAGTTCAAGGTCCCGCACATCAAGTGGTAAGACGGGTCAAAAGACCTCGTCGAACACTTGGAACTTTTAAAGTCCACATGACCCTTCAAGAATTTCCTATGGAAATTGAGTGTCACACCTTCCTGTTGACTATCAGAGGAATAGTGAGAGGCTAGTTTGGGAATTTGAAGTCGAGTTAATCACCAACTTTGAAGAATTAGGTAGATATTTCTTGACCCAGTTCAACCCTAGTTAATAGCATCGGTAGCCCGTTGTGTTCTTGCTCACAGCAAGACAATAAGGAGATGAGAGTTTGAAGATGTGCCTAGCACGATTCAACAAGGAGTGCTTGACAGAAGATGATTAAGACCAAAAAATAATATTGGTTGTACTCTTTGGGGTTTATGGCCAAGGAGCCTGTTCATGGTCGAGTTAGTACGAAAGACGCCAATGACACTAAGGGAGTTTATGGACAGGGTTGACGACTTCATCAATGTAGAGGACATGCTAAAACTGCTTATCGACCCGAATAAGGGTGTAGCCAGTTTGATTTGGTTAGATTTTGTATATTTTTTAGAATCGAACTGGTATACACCAGTTTTGAGAATTTAAGAACTGATATCGGATTGATCTACTATCAAAACTGAAACTTTCAGTTTTCAAATTTCAGTCTAGTCCAATCCACTTTTACGAATTATCTAAGTTAGTAATAATATGATGTTTACCTATACTAAACTATTAGTTTATTTAAATTATAGCATACATACATTATTTTGTAAGAAAAATGCTAGTAAGACTCCCAAATATGTCAACTAAATGTGACCACTCATATATTTTTATTTTATTTTTATTTTTTTCTTAGTGATTAAGGAAGTAAAAATTAGTGAATTTATATATATATATATATATATATATATTAATGGTTAAGGATATTTAAAAAATACTATAAGAAAAAGAAGGAAATAAAAAAACTCATTTGCACCAAATGCGCATACTTGGGATGCACATTTGGTGTCCACCCTAGCATTGTCCATTTTATAATAATTATCACATACTGGTACAGTATTAAATTTAACTATAGTCTATATAAGTTCTAGACTTTTACATATGAAAAGTAAGTTTATATTAATAACTTAGTATTAATGTTTATGTGAAGCCCAACATGACTACTTGTGAACAAGTGGAGAGAAAGAAGGATAAGGGATTTCAGCCTCACAATTGAGGCTTTAAAGAAGTTCATATGACTACGCCAATGAAGGAGGACTATAAGGCTCCAACACGACGAGAATATGATAGTAGGTTAGACAACCGAAGTGCCAAACCCCCTATGCACCAATCATGGCAAAGCAGGATGCTTGGTCAAACACAATTGCCTTGATCAAAGGCAAATTGAGCCACCATGGTGAAATGAAAGGATAGGATGCACCGTAGATAGGAATCGACCCCAAACCCATTGGCCAACTAAAGAGCTACCCTGAAGACAACTGAGGAACCATGGCAGCAAAAGCCCAAACAGGAAGAAATCATAAAAGAAGGGTCCATCATCTCAATACAATCTTGGCAGTTCAGATCCCCTACTTAGGGAGATTATGATCATAGTTGGGGGATTCATTGGAGGCAGCACGACAGCATTGACCAGAAAGGGTTATGCTAGGAGGGCACGGTATGAAGAAGTGTTGGCAGTCGATAAGGTAACCGAGGGTTGAGTTGGAATCCCTAATAACCTTTATATAGGAAGACCGTGTAGGGTTGGCATCGGGCCTCTAAGATCAGTTAATATCACTCCTGCTCGAGCACAGGGATGTGTTCACATTGAGCCATGAAGATTTTCTTAGAATTGACCTGAAGGTTATAGAGCACAGCCTTAACATCGACCTAGAGGCCAAGAAGATATAGCAAAGAAGTGGGCAGCACTGCAAATTATGCTCCCATGGGCCCATAGTTGAAGAATTGGAGCTCTTCTTAAAGGCCGACTCATACACGAGATTCACTACCTGGACTGGGTATGAAACGTGGTGCTCATAAAAAAGGCAAACAATATATGGTGAATGTAACCTAAATAAGATGTGTTCGAAGGACAACTTTCTCCTACCATGGGTTGACCAGATATTTGACTCAATTGCCGACCACCACACGCTCAGCTTTATGGACACCTACTCATGGTACAACCAAATTCAAATGAGTTTGGAGGATTAAGAGAAGACTTCCTTCATAATTGACCAAGGCATGTATTTCTATCAGATGATGACATTGGGTCTCTTTATATACAATGAATACCAAGTAACTGAAATATTCAAATGGTACAAGAGTAAAATAACCAACTAACTAATTGTACACTTGGGCATAATTCTAATACTCTCCCTTAAAATGGAGTGTGTATGTTGAGCACACCCATCTTGAATAAAAGCAAATGAAATGTTGTAGATCCAAGGGCTTTGGTCAAAAAATCAATCATTTGATTAGTTGAAGAAACCTACAAAATTTTAAGCAAATAGGTTGAATTTTCTCTTAGACCAAATGATAGTCAATCTCTGTATGTTTGGTCCTTTCATGAAAAAAGGATTAGTTGTAATATGGAGAGCAGCTTGACTATCACGAAACAAAAGGGTAGGTTTCTTTTGTTGGATGCCAAAGTCATGAAGAAGAGAAAAAAGCCAAGTTAATTCACGAGAGGCAGATGCTAAAGTACGATACTCAGCCTCAACAAATGATCTAGGAATGGTGACTTGTTTTTTAGATTTCTAGAAAATTAAAGAGTTGCCTAAGAAAACACAATAACTAGTGACAAATCTTCTAGTATCAATACACAATGCCCAGTCAAAATCACTGAATTCTTTAAGTTGACAAGTAGATGCAGTAGGAAAGAAAATACCCTAGCCTGGTGTAGCTTTCAAATACTTAAGAACTCGGTGGTTGCATCCATATGAGAATGAGCAGGTATATCCATAAACTAACTCAACACTTGCATAAAATATGACAAATGAGGCCTAGTAATTGTAAGTTATGGCAACTGACCAACCAATCTTCTATAAGATGAAGGGTTAGACAAAAATTGTCATATGATTTAGTAAGCTTGAGATGTGGTTCCATTGTAAAGTTAATAGCTTTAGAACCAGGCAAGCCTGAATCATTCAGTATTTCAAAAGCATAATGTCTTTGACTAAGAAACTTTTTTTAGAGGATCGAACTACTTTAAGGTCAAGAAAATACTTTAGAACCCCCATATCTTTGATTTTAAACTTGTTATTGAGAAAGAGTTTAAAATCAGTGACAACTTGCAAATCATTATTGTTCACTATAATATCATCGACATGTACCAAAATGACCACAAAACAAGTACCAACAAATTTAGTAAACAAAGAGTATTCAGACTTCGATTGGATAAAACCTTTATCAATTAGAGAACTGGAGAGCTTAGAGTACCATTGATGTGAGGCTTGTTTAAGCCTATAGAATGACTTAACCAGGTGACATACGTTGTTCTCCCCCAAACCAAGCCTTAGGGTAGGTTTGGGGATAGAGACGAGAATTTTGAGTTTGAGATGTTTAAAATATTATTTTTTAGTATTATAATTGTTTTGAGATTTGAAAAAGTTGAATTGTCTATTATATTTAGTGTTGAAATTTAGGAAAGTTGTAATGATAAGATGAGAATTTTGAGTTTGAGATGAGATACTCTACCCCCAAACTTGCCCTAAATCTCCATGCAAAAATGCATTATTCATATCAAATTAGTATAGATGCAATTACGAATAGAAGCAAGAGCAAGTAATAACCTGACAATAGTCAATTTAGCTACAAGCAAAAAAGTATCAAGAAAATCCAACCCTTCACATTAAGTAGGATTAGCCTCCGACTCTGACCAAAATCAAAAGCCAAGTTGAGTTTCGACTCCGATTAGAGCTCTAGAGTCAGAGTCGGAGGTCAAAAATCTTGTTGGAGTTAGGCTTTCTTAGAGTGGTTGACTCATCGTGTTGTGTAGTAGAGGAGATGCACTGTTCTGGTAATGGCATATTGCGGTCTCATTTTCTTTTTGCAATCCTCTCACTCTGACTCTTTGTGGAAAAATAAAATAAACTACTAGTGAAAAATAGGAAAATATAAATAAAAGAAAAATCGAAAAAAGTAAAAGAAGAATAAAATAAAACCTAGTAAGAGAAGGAGGTCAATGAGTCCAAAGATAGAGTGAGAAAGCGAGAAATGAAAAAAAAAACATAAGAGAGAAAAAGTACAAAAGGAAATAGTGAAGAATGGGAAAGAAGACAGAGAGACAAGGGGTGAGAGTAGAAACACTATAGTTAGGCAATTTATGAGGAAGAAATGTATTTTTTTGTTTATTGATGAAGATCAATGAAAGTAGAAAACCATGTGATATACGTTTCCTATAGTTAAAAATATTCTTGCGTATGGTGTACATAGAAGTTTGAGCTCTGAACTACAAAAATACAAAATCAACCTACAGTACTACTACTTCTAATACATTATTGACTGTTGACTTCTCTACTGACTTGTCAATGTCAAAATAAATTACTCCACTTTAACTTGGGTATGAGGGATGCTTTTCCCCATTGCATGCACAGAGCACAAAATTTGATTGATCAAGTGTGTAGGGTTCAAAAGGCCTATTGCCAAAAAACCTACCACTTGCCTTACTAATTTACCCTACTATCCACTACTATGATGAAAGGATCGATGAAAGGACTTTTGATGGTACCAAACGAGGAACAAAACAGCTAGCCTATAAAAAAATAAAATATATATATATATAGCCTGCAACCTGAGTTTAGAATGCTGAAATAATATTTGTTAACCGCCGCACACCTAAGTTCAGAATGCAAAAAGACAAAAATGACGAAGTCAAAGTCGGAGTCGGAGCCAGAGTGGATGTTAGCCAAATTCGAAGCTGCCAGAAGTTTTGCCTACCCCTAACATTAAGTATACCCTTTGCCATGAGCTTGGTCTTATAATAGTAGAACCATCTGAGTTATATTTCTTCTTATATATATCCATTTATAGCTAATGGGTGACTTGTCAGGAAGTCAATCAGTGAGAACCCACATGATTAGATTCAAGAGCAAGAATTTCAACTAACATGGCATCACCCCCAACAAGCACATTTAACAACCTCATGGTAGAATTTAGGTTCAAAATTAGAAGAAATAGCTAAGGAAAAAGTTCTATGAACCAAGGAAAAATCTCGTGTGTCAAACTTATGTTTCATCAAGTATACACTAACAGAGGACATATGTCCAAGTCAATAATGCCACATGTCAAAGGAAGTAGGAGATGTAAGTATATAAGAAGAATTCCAAAAATCAGAATAAAAAAGATTCATAACAACATATGAAGAAACATAAGAAGAATTAGATTTATTTGACTTTTGCAGCAAGTAATATAATCCAAGCTTCTGTTTACCCAATCTAATCATCCTCCATGAGCCCAAGTACAACAAAAAACAAACAACAAGATTCATCTTTGGTAAGCTAAGATATAGATTTTATATTAAAAGAAAAAGATGGAACAAACAAGACGTTAGCAAGGATGAGGGAATCAGAAATCTTAACAGTCCCTAAAAATGAGTAGCGAGTACTTGATAATTTCCATTTGGGAATTTAACAAAAGTAGTAACTATTGAGGTTATGGAAGTCAAGAAGGATGCCGAGTTGACCATATGGTTAGTAGCTCCAATATCAATGATCCAAGGGGTTAAAGAATTAAAGCAAGAGGGATTATGAGAGAGTAAAAACAAATGATTTGAATTGTGTAAATTAGGAACAAAATGAGCAAGATTCATGGTAAAACAAGCACTTGAAAAAGTGGAAACTGAAGGTTGAAACTTATTCTCAGAGTGAGATTCACTTTGAGTGTCTAAAGTAGTATGTTCATTTGCATTGCTCTTGTATTTGGAGAACTCATGAGGGAACCCGGTATTGGGGGATCTCATGAAATGCCTCTAGTAAGACCTCAAATTGTGAAACCTGATTTGCAACAACTGGAATCCCAGTGTTTAGAGATAAACTTTCTCTGGACTTGACCTTAAAACCTGGTGCATACCCATGCAGTTTATAATACCTATCAATTATGTGACCAAGAAAGTCACAATGTGTACAATTGTCGTTTCGACTATAGGAAGCTTTATTCTTGAAAAATGCTCAATTAGAGGAGTTAGGACCAAATCGAGCAAGTAGTGCAACATTATCAATTCTGTGTAGAAAAAGGCTCGATCTTCCTATGTTTTTCTTCTTGTAAAATTAATGAAAACACTTTATTGTTGGGAGGTAATGACTCTATGAGCAAGATTTGACCGTGTACACTTGCAAAAGGTTCATTAAGACCCATCAAGAGCTTCAATACATATTCTTGCTGATGATCATAATTCAAAGCTTGCATGAAACCACAAGTACAATTACACAAACAACTTGGTAAAGCCTTGTGATTTTCTAACTCATCCCACAAACTCTTGAGGGAGTATACTAATCACTCACCAAATATTGCCCTTGAAAAA
Source organism: Carya illinoinensis (assembly GCF_018687715.1). NCBI lineage: Eukaryota > Viridiplantae > Streptophyta > Magnoliopsida > Fagales > Juglandaceae > Carya > Carya illinoinensis. Next base: position 8,024,371 of record NC_056757.1, read on the forward strand.
GAGAAGCAATTTCATTACAAAGTTCATAGATTCGAGGACCATTACCTTAAACTTTTCTTTTAACATCCAACCACACTGCTCTCACTACGTTAATGTAGAGCATACTGGATGCAATTTGCTTTGAAATAGAGTTTAGCAACCATGAAGCAACCATATCATTACAACGCTTCCAAGAAGGGAACACAAGATCTAAAGAATAAAAAACAGTGGCAATGGACCCATCCACAAATCCTAATTTGTTATTGGGACTTCATGCCACTAACATAGAACGACTCCAAGCATAATAGTTATCCCCAGTTAGAGATTGTGTAACAAGATTAGCACTTGGATTGTCACCATTCTAGCAATGATACGGATTGGACGGACCGTCTAAGCGATTAGTAGAAGAAGTTGATAAAGTTGATGTCATTTTCAAAACAATATTTTCTCTGGTAATCAGAGAAATAAAGCAATAGATTTATGTTGATCAAAGTATCACACAACCATAAGGAAAGAACTATAAGGAACTTGTATATTATCTTCAGTAAATAAGTTATGTACAAGGGATCTATTTCTATTAAGGGTGAGCACCAACTTAGTCAGAGTTGGATTCAACTAAATCTGACTCCGACAAAGTACTCCGACTCATGTTGGGCACCATGCAACAACTTGCTACGAGAACCAGACCTTCACCACCACTATCTTAATGGATTTTTCTCATGGTAAATAGTGCCTCATACAACTATTACTATTATTGAGTGACAGGTGTTGAACAATATGAGGGCGATAACTTTGATGTACAACCTCAAATCAAAATTTCTGATAAAGTCAGAAATATCAGAGTACAAGGCAAGTAGATAGTGTGAGCGAATGTTTTATGCATGAAATGACATAGGGTGGTGAGAAGTTACGGCATTAGATCCTTGAAAGCAAGTCAATTGGAGTTGCCACCCTCACCACAAGTCATTGACGGGACAAGATAGACTAACGATGAGAGAGTTCTTAAAGCAGGGAAAAAGCCGCAAAGCCCAAAGAGTTTGTAACTTTATCTGCAAAACGTCCAAAGGTGATTGTGAGGATTGAAACCCATATACTTTCAGGTTGCATGAGCAGTGAATTCAGTTGTTGATCTAACATAATGATGTCTTCACATGGAGACTCGAAGACGTGTCGGGCATAGATGTGGCAATAATAGAATACGGTCTTTATGTCGACACTCCGACTAAGAAGATGAGATAGATAAGAAGTTTTTGCACCGTGAAGTATGAGGTGATATTAGAGGAGGTGGATTAGCTACTTGAAGCGAGATTTACAAGAGAGTCTCACTATCTTGAGTGGCTGTTGAATGTGGTATCAAGAAAAAAAAAATGAAGAAAAAATTTGAACAAGGTCTATCCAAATGATAGTTTTCCCTTCAAGTAGACTCGATAGCATGGTATAAGATGCTTCGCTTCATGGATGCCTATTCTGCGTACATCTAGATCCAGCTCTACGAGAACAATAAGAAGGAAACTTCATTCATCACAAACAATGGATTATTCTACTATCAGGTAATGCCCTTTGAATTGAAAAATGCAGAGCGACCTACCAACGACTTGTGAATAAGCTATTTACCAAGCAAATTGGATATAATATGGAATTATGTGGATGTAAGTAAGGAGAGCAACCACAACCTTGGAGCCTTGAGGGAAGCCTTTGTAGTTTAAGTATCACATGAAGCTGAATCCTGCAAAAGGCACCTTCGGCATTGAATCTGGAAAGTTACTCAGTTTTATTGTTTCAAAAGGGCGATTGAGGCCTAGTTAAAAATAAATAAATAAATAAATAAGTCAGGCCATAATAGATATGAAATCACCTAAGAAGTTACATGAAGTTTAGAAGTCAACTGGGAGAGTAAAGATGCTAAATTGGTTTGTGTTGATATCAACTGGAAAGTGTTTCCCTTTCCTTCACATGTTGCTGAAAACTCAAAAGTGGGAAAAGAAGTGTGAAGGGGCCTTTGAGCAGCTGAAGGCCTATCTCTTGAACTCATTAGTCTTGAACCAAACTAAACCAAGTGAGATTTTTCATTTGTTAGCCACACTAGACACTTTCAATATGGCACTAGTAAGGAGAGAATGAAAGATCTAAAAGCCTGTTTATTACAGAGTATGGCAATAAATGAGATTGGGACCCAGTATCCTTGAGTTAGGTTACTAGCAATTGCCTTAGTAGTAGCCTCTTGAAGACTGAAACCTTATTTCCAATTGCATACGGCGAGAGTTTTGACAGAGACCCTGTTAAAGATGATTTGTACCAACCATACTAGTTAACTAGTCCATTGAGTTTAGTAAGTTTAACATGACTATCAACCAAGGAGTGCAGTAAAGAGGCAAGTTCTTGTTGACTTCATCGTTGAATTCAATAACTTTTCAAGGGAATATCTAAGACCCCTAAAAAGAGAACTATGGCATGTATTTGTCATGGTTCATTTTTTCAAAATGACAACAAGGCTAGACACCTGATGATGTTGCAATGGAGAGAAGTTAATTATGACATAAAGATGGTGTTTAAAGCAAACGGTAATGAGCCAAAATATGAGGCATTGCTACTAGGACCGTCATCGCACAAAACTTGGGCCAAAATGTGTTCAAGCCTATAGTGACTTCTAGCTAATTGTGAACAAAATAGTAGAAAATCTCATTGCAAAAAGGTAAAAATTTGAAGCAATACTTATAACAAGTGTAGGAATGAGAATGGTGAGATAAGTTTCAATAACAACAAGTGACATGAGAAGAGAATTGGTTGGAAAATAAAGTAGCGCTTGTGTAGCATCAAGAGCTATAGAATCCTTCCTCCATAGAAGGTAATGACTCAAGTCATGTTCACTGGAATTGAGATCTCAAAGGCAAGGGTGGCAACCCCTAAATGGGAACAACCAATGTTGAAGTACTTGACAATGAGGGGCTCATGGACAAAGTAGAAGTAGGTGAGGAAGGTCAAATCTAAAGCGACACAATTTACTAGTACAAATGGTGTGGTGTACAAAAAAGAGGGTTTGCACTCTCACTATAAGGTGTGTGGAGGGAAGAAATACAGTACATAATGTTATAGATTCATGAAGGAAAATCTGGGAACCATTCAAAAGGGAAGGTCATTAGCATGGTACTATTAACCTAACGCTTGAAAGGACACTGAAATACTAATGAGAAAATCCAGGGAATGTAAGTGCTTACCAGTATACCTACTAGCCTATTAGAAGAACTAACAATGATCTTCACTTTTCCGCATAAGGGGGGAATATTGTTGGACTAATGTCTCAAGGAAAAGAAGAAGTCAAATTCATAGTTGTTGTTGTGGACTAGTTTTTGAGTGGACAAAGGTATAAGCTGTAACAGCCCGCTAGAAATTTAATAATGAAATTTCTGTTAGCTTTAGGAATCTTGTGAAGTCTCCATAAATTTTCACGAATCTATTAATCGTATAGGTTTTTGACTAACTACATAGTTAGTGTTATTACTCACTATGGTATCAAAAGTGTGTTTTTGATTATTGGAGATAGTTAGAAAAGTTTTAATTAGACACATGGAAAGATCTTAGTCACCTCAATCTTCCAAGTTTACTATCCACTTTTAGAAAATAGCCTAAGCTGATTTTCGTAGATATTATTAGGTAAGAGAGACCTACACTTAACTCTCACTTCGGGTAAGAGAGACCTACACTCAACTCTCACTTCAGCCTCATCTCTTCCATATCTCGTCCATAAGTATCTCCAGCCACCCCCCACAAAATTATCTTCATTTACACTTTCCATTGAAAGAATACCAAATACTCTCTCTCAGACAACTTTTAGGTGTTCTTTTGCACATCCATTACGAAACTTTTTTAAGTGTTTTATCATAAAATCTCCTTCATATAAGTTGTTTCTTTTTTTAGTGTAGTTTACGTGGATAGCTTATTTGTTCCATTTGAAGATCATTTGGTCGGTCAAATATTGTTTAAACTCTAAAAATGTCATTCTGGGAGATAAACTGGAGAATATGTTATATTTTAGAGTTTTTGACCAAATTAATGGATAGATCTTGGTCCGAAATTTTTATGGAGTATTGTTAACATGTGTATATAATTATTGGTTGAGGATTTTTTGCATGATTAAAGGTTGTGATGAAATATTTTCTTAGATTTAGAAACTTAGAAACTGGAAGAGGAAAAACAATTTCTGTTTTGAGAAAGTTTAACTCTTTGGTGGTCTAAACCTATTCCAATGGCTTTGATAATTTTATTGGAGGATCCTAAACCTCTTATATACATGTTATAATATTATTTTGAAGATATTTGATGTTATTTTCAAATATATGAAATTTTATGCAAAGAGATATTCGGATAGGCTAAAGTGTGGATATTATTGGCTCAATTTATGTTTTGGTTAATGTTTAACTATGTGATCTTGAATTAGAAGCTTATATATGTTTTAGGACATCTTTTTAAACCATGTGATGATTTGGTTTGAAGATCACATCTTTATAAGTCATAAATCAAAAGGTTAATCAAAACAAGTTAGAAACAAAAATCAATGGAAATAACATATGGGAATTTCGGCCCTATGGAGTTTTAATAGTTGTGATTAGTTTTAAATTTTTCTAAATTGATATTTGAGTTGAGGAAAAATTTACACGGGGCATGTAAATTTTGGTGACTTTTGGAGTTAGTATGCAAAATCCTTAAGTTATGGGTAAAACGATCATTTTCTTACATGTAGAGAGTAAAATAAAAATTTTACTCTTTAAATTAGTATTTTTCATATTTCAAATTATTAGTGATTTAGTCATAACTTTTAGAATCACTAGTTACAGTTCCTCGGGATCGCGCTTGAGGTTTTATAAGAAACGCGGATATCGAGATAAGTTAGCTTTCAACTTACTAGCAGTCTACTGTGTATGTGTGCTAAGTAAAGAAACTATAGTATATGTATGTGTGTTATCATATATATCATGGCATGCCAAGTCATCACATAATTGTCTGTTACACAGAATTTAATCTGTCATCAGTTTTCATCTGTTATATAATATATTTTGTCATGTATTGCTATACATTACAAATACATCATATTAAGTATGTCATCTATTACATGTATGTCAAGTTATGTAATATTCACTGTTGCAAGTATGTCATGTTAAATATATTGTCTATTATATGCTATGTTACGAAATGTTCCTATCTCAAGTTGGTCATGTCTTTCAAGTTATGTTCAAGTCACGTTATGTTACGTCAGGATTTCAGTCCTTTCGTATTCCAGTCACGTTTGATCTTGAGTTACATTCAGTTTCGTGGGGTTTACAACAATTATGGCACACGAAATATGGGGTTACAACAATTGTGACACATACACTACGTAAGACACAGCAATTGTGACACGTAGAATACATGGAGCCACAACAACTGTGGAGTATGTATTTAACTGTATTGTGACACGTAGAATACATGGGGCCACAACAACTGTGGAGTATGTATTTAACTGCATTGTGATGTGTAGAATACATGGGGCCACAACAACTATAAAGTATGTATTTACACGTAGAATACATGGGGCCACAACAACTGTGGAGTATGTATTTTTCATGTTAAGTCAAGTTTCAGAACAAGTTCATGTTAAGTCAAGTTTCAGATCAAGTTCATGTCAAGTCAAGTTCAGTTCACGTTTCAATTTAAGTTATGTCAATTATGCTATGTTGTACGTCAACTTATGCTTTGATTACTTATGAATTTGATTATGCATTCATGCTTTTACTGTCATCCATGCATCATTAGCCTGTGTGGAAGTTTTTTGTTAACTTACTGAGATTTGTAATCAAATCTCACTGTGGTAGTCTCAACTACCATTCCTCCCGAATGGTAGATCTTGTTACAGGACCTGAAAGAGAATCAGGAGTTGACCAACTAGACACAGTTGACTGAGCGACGATGCGACGTCAATGTTAATATAGTAGTTAACGTAAATTACTACTTGTACTATGGAATTGTATCTCCAGTATTTTTTGGATCATAAGCATTTTGGATTAGTGTTGTGATCTTAGTTGTTCAATGGATCTTTATATATGAAGTATGTTTTAAACATTTGGAATATTTTCAGTTTGGTGCATAGTATTGTTAAAGAAAAAATTTATCCGCTGCAAATATTGCATAATGTTAGATGTATGTTAGGAACATTGCATCTTATATGTCATGAACGGGGGCAGATAACCTTGTGTTGCATGTCTCGACGTTTCAAATGTCCATCCGATCCCAAATGAAATTTGGGGGCGTCACATAAGTATTGGCCATAATCACAATGAATCACATCATCAAATGTGACCCTACTCTTTAGTTATAGAGAATTGGATGTTCAACTAGGGATCTACTATTCCTCCCCGAGACACCCTCAAGCAAACAAGCAAGTTAAGCCTTCGAGTTCTTACTTGGATGTTGTGCCTCATATAAAAATCACAAAGATGGGAGAGAATGTACAGTATGGTTGGCCTTGAGTTCCCACTTGAACGTCTCATCTCATAAATTCACAAATGATAGGGTTGTACAATAAGGTTTTACTCGAGTGCTTACTTGGGCGCCTTGACTCATATAAAATTCGGAAAGAATGAGAGTGGTTATTCTCTAGTTCTCACTCTGACACATTGCCTCATGCAAGGTTGGTCAAAGTAGACTTTTTCCCACACATTGTGTCCCAACAAAACAATACATACACAAAAGGAAAGTGAAAAATGAAATCACATACCACATGCACAACACACAACGCACAATGCACAAATACAAAAATGAGGTATAAACAACGAAATATTAATTATGATGACTCTATTTAAGACAATTATGAAATTCCATCTTGCCAAGAAAAATTTCCTTAGCATCCGAAGCCCCAAATTATAGGCAATATCCTAAACCCTATCACAAACCCTTGGGTTGTAGACAGCTTGGGGGCAAGCCAATTAACTTGCAAGCCTCACGAGCACGCTTCTCAACTCTCAAGTCTTCCTCAAACTAAATAGGCCAGACCTTTAAATCCTAATAAAATACATTTAAATAACAAATAACGTGAATATCAAGGTCACGAGCCATATAAGCAAGATCAGGATAATAAAATTCACTTCATTTCCAAAATCCAAGAATATCATGGTTTGCATTTCTGTCTGCCCTAGGTTCATTCAAATAGAACTCCAATTGAAATTTTGTATGTCGCAACGAGATCGCCATTTTGAAATGAATCAAATTTCGATACACAAAATGAAGTCAACATGATATAAAATAACAATATTCTATAAGTTGTTAAACAAAAAATGTTATTTTATTTTACCATCAGTACTTGTCTAATAGTCCTTCTACTAAAAGATTTAAAATGAACTTCCTTTACAACTCTACTAACATTTCTTTCATAAGTTGTCTTTGAATTTGTGGGAGAATCGGAACTATATTATATGAAAAGAGATGTCAATTTTGCATGACCATGCAAATTCTTTCGGGAACCATTTTCATAAAGCTTTTTATAAGAAAATTCAATAAATTGAAGCTTTTATCGAGGATCGAATATAACTGTTTTTTAGATAATACATTTTTCTATCAAATAAAAAATAAAAATTATTAGAAAATACAATAGTTGGTTCCAGAAAAATCACAAGTGGCATCATAAAAACCAAGTAAGACTAACACCCTTATCCACTTAGATGTAGATAAACAATGTTTAAAATTTGAATTACTCAAATCCAAGTGGCAAAAAGCACAATGATAGAAAAGAACGCTCTCAAACATAGGAAAAGTATAATTTCATTTAGTAGGAACATCCTGTCTCAACTCTTTCTTATTAATTGATTGAATATCAAAAACTTTGTTTTCTTGTTTGTAATATTTTGATATATTTGATACTTTCATGAACTTATTGGATGTCATAATCAATCTTTTTTAACCCATTACGTACTACCGAATTGAGGATATGAGCACATCAACAAAGATATAAGAACTCTCCATTAGAAACAAGGGTTTTTTTAAAGTTTAATTGAGAGTTTTTAACATCTTTACTAAAACATCATTAGTAGAAAGCATTGTCTAATGCTAAAGTAAAAATCTTGCTTTCAAATTACCCTTTCACATAACAAATTTTTTTAAAAAAAAAAAACAAAATTACCAATAACAAGATATGTCATTACGTTTGGCATAAAAGAAAAGTTCAATATTATTAAGATGGGCTTTGCTAGATACAGTCGGCGTGCAGTCGGCTGTACGGAATGAATAAAAAAAATTATAAAAAAATTATTTTATATTCAGGAGGACCTACATGAATAAAAAAAAGTTATAAAAATATTTCTTTTTTCATGTAGGTCCCGTATTAATTCACTTTTTTCTCCACGACTGCACGCCGACTGCATTTCCCGACTGCAAAAAGTATTTCTCTATTAAGATTCACTTATAATCAAGAAAATGTTTCATAATACACATATAACCAATTGTGATTATAGAAGTCCACAAGTTAGAAGTCAAACTAATTCTACCACATTCAACATACATTTAATCTCTTTCTTGGTGATACATCTTAACCAAATTAGTCTTAACAATATTTAGAGATACAAGTGAAACATTATAACGCAAATATTGTAAAGTAGATGTTATATCAAAGTATTCAACAAATCAAAAAGGCAATTCATGATTCAATTGCGCCTATCCACATCTTTCTATATTTTTTAGGGTCAAATTTAGAAGTGTTTACCCACACAGATCCACTATTTTGGCATGACATCAACTTACTAATATCTTGTGAGTTTCTTCTATGACACGTTACCATAATTGCTTGCTGCCAAGTATGTGTTCAACACATCACTTGGCTCATGGCATAAGATGTCAAAATTAGGAACCATATAAAAATATCTCCCATATATTTGATGTTTTCCTTCATTTTGCTTTAGTTTACATGGTTTGAAAACTTACTAAATTCAATTCAATCAAATAATCATTTTCACCTTCAATGTAGGTACACATGTTGCCTTAATCACCTCAATATAGTAGCAACAATTTTTTAATAATCATATCTAATTATATTATGAACAAATAAATCCGTGCAATGTTGCCAAATTGGCATCCTTCAAGCTGCATAATCACAAATAATCATCATAATTAATTTTTTTAAAAATCCAGTCTATAAGCTCCATAAAAAAATTAAAAAAAAAAAAACTAATTAGCATTTAACTTGAGAGTGATTCTAACAAATAAGTGGAAATGGAAATCATATCATCATGCAAATCATAAGCTTTGAGTGACTCTTCATCAATAAGTAAAGCTTAATTTTGATCAAATTTAACAAGAAAACACAATAAAAAATAAATATTGTGAAAAAGCTGAATAAATAAGAAATAATGTCATTACTCTATTTGGCTTTCAACAAATGAGTGCCTCAGGTGTTTTTTGAAATTATGAACTACGAAATAGGTCAAGCACATAATCTCGTGCACTAAAAGTTGACTTAGAATAAATAGTAGAAATAGGAATGGTCATCACATCCCATGCAACTTTGGTCAAAATGTACTGTATTTCATTTATCTTCCGCTCGTGCCTCACAATCATGTTCTAAATATTAATCAATATGATTTGTTCATCAAATCAAATTCAATAATTTATTGCTCATACTCAATTCAAAAACTTTGATGAGGATCATGATCAAGCATACGAGGATCAACTAAGGAGGGAGGCTTAGAATAGGGAACTTCACTTAAACTACAACACTATATACTCTACATGCATGTCAACCACCAATTGTTTCACTTTTACAACCATTCTTTCTACTATATATTTTTTTAAAACCAAAAATACAAAAGACGAAATTAGCATCTTGAATCAAGAACTAAACTGATGAATATTATCAGTGATTCTTTTAAATTGCTCATTTTCTATTCACTAGATCATTACTTTGACTCAATTTTTATAATTGTGATTAGGTGTGACATACAAAGCACTAGAACTCACAGTAGCATTATAAAAAAATATTTAAAAACTTAACCAATACTCTAAACTCTCTCCCACTATGAAAATAGTGAAAAAAAATAATCATCATTTGTTTCCAATCGCAAAAATAGATTTTGAAATGTTTCTGATACTTTCAACACAAGTTCCATCTTGTGGAAACATCAAAGCAACTTTGAACAGTCGATTTTTTCCTTCTTTATACATGATTATATCATCACAGTCTTTTAGCTTATTCTTTAGAATGAGGTTCATAATATGCGCATAACACCTTGTGAGTGAATATTCAGATTGATAAGGTTTCATAAATACTTTGTAGGGCCAGTCAATTTGTACTCGATATCACCTCAAGATATTCCCACCTTAGCCTGAGACTAGGTCTAGCCTGGACCTGTGTCTCAGAGCATGTACTTATTTCAATCTGTCCCTTGAATAGTGACGGGTGTCAATTTGTGCTCCAAACAGAATAAAAGCTTCATTCAGTAATGAATTTTGAACTGATGCAATAATTTCCTTCCAACAAATGACCTCTCACAAACCTTTTTTAAATGATCAATGACAACATCATTTGAGAAAGCATGTTTATACCCTATAGACATGAATCTACATGTGTTCCAATATGAAAATTAGGAATCATACAAAATTTTATAATTTTATGTGTAATTTCCATTCACAATCTATAAAGTGTGCAAATAAGACACAATTGATGTTTTGAATGGATATCAATAGTTAAACTAACTCGTCCAACTACTTTAAATATTTTTCGTAACTTTTCCTCCATTATAAGTAGTGTAACATAGTCTCTCACTGTATTGTCCTAAATCCTTGAGTTTTCACTACCCTAAACACGAAACCTTATAAAAAATATCATCTCTGCAATTGTCATTCGTACATTTTCTGCATCAAAATTATGTGTAGTTTTCGATTCTGCTTATCTCACTCATGACTTATAGTTTGTTGATCTATTGGTCGGATTATATTAGGATTTTGCTTACAACATTAACATGATATAGCATACTTGATGTACTATATTTTTTTGAGGGACAAGATAATAACACTCCACTTTTGGGTCACTTAACGAACATCCATCTATTTTGATAAAATTTTTCTACATTATTGCGGGACCATACCCTCCTTTTGGGAGGATGGATAATAGTGTTACTACTATTGGACAAGTTAGTGTTTGAAGCCATATGTTTGCTTTCCAAAGGAATAGTTGTAATCTCATCATCTCTTAAATTTGTAAAAAATATGAGAAAATATAACACAACTTCCCAATATGTGGCAATGTCTACTATATGAGTTAGTAGAGTAGTTTAAAGTTATGCCAAAATCTTGGACAGTGTTGTTTGTTCAAACACAGACACTTGTATACTTGTCATATACTAATTTCTTATATTTCTCGTGTCCTTATATTTTATATTATATATTAGTTTATATATGGGTTGTTTTGGAAGTGACGCTCCTACATATTAAAGAGATGGTGATGTTAATACTCTTTTGGAAAGAAAATATATGGCTTCAAATATTAACTTGTTCAGTAGTAATTACATATGTCTCATTCTTCTCAAAATGAGAGCAATGACCCTTCAATGGTGTGGGAACATTTTACAAAAATATATAGATGTTCGTTAAGTGATCCAAAAATGCAGTGTAATCATTATTGTAGTTCCAAAAAATATGGTACATTAAGTATGATATATCATGTTAATGTTTATAAGCAAGACCTAATAGAATCAGACCCATAGATTAACAAACTATGAGTCATGTGGGAGATAAGGATATGTAGCAGGGCAATTGCATATAAGTTTGATTTAGAAGAGGTATGAATGGAAATCGCAGAGACAATAATTTGTTATGAGGTTCCGTTTAGGGTAGTGGATTTAGGAAGGTATGTAGATCACATGAACCAAGGTTCTAAGTGCCATCTTGAATCACTGCAGTGAGAGATTGTATTAAATTATTTAAAATGGAAAAGAAGTATAGAAAATATTTAAGGTAGTTGGGCAAGCTAGTTTAACTGCTGATATCCATTCAAAATTTCAATTATATATGTCTTAATGCACACTTTATCAACCGTGAATAGAAATTACACAAAAGAATTATAAAATTTTGTATGATTCCTAATTACAAATGAGACACTATTGGATGAATGTAATGTCTATAGGATTGGAGTATTAGCAAGATATTTACTATTACAGTTGACAATACTTACTCAAACGATGTTGCCATCGATTATTTAAAAATGTTTGTGGGAGTCATTTGTTGGAAGGGAAGTATATTTATATAAGGTGTTGCATGTATATATTGAATCTCATTGTGAATGATGGGTTAAAAGATTGTGATTATTCAATCGCAAGGGTGCCCAATGTAATTAAGTATGTTAGATCTCTAGTAAGAATGGAAAGATTCAAAAAGTGTATAGAGAATGAGAAAATGGTTGTTCAAAATTGGTAAGCCTTAATGCAACAAAATGGAACTCGACATATCTCATGTTGGAAGTAACAATAACATTTCAAAAGTCATTTTTGCAATTGAAGAATCATCATCATCATCATCATCATAGTGTGAACTTAAGGCCTCTTGAAACTAGTGATTGGTAGAGAGGTAGAGTATTGGTAAAGTTTTTGAGATTTTTTACGATACTATTGTGAAACTTTTTGGCTCTTTGCATGTCACACATCTAATGCTTATTTCGAGCAACTTTGTGGCATTTAATCACATTTATAAAAAAATGAGTCAAAGTGATGATCCAATGTTGAGATGTATGACGGCAAATATTAAGAGAAAGTATGACAAATATTGCTAATTAATTGAAAAGACTTAACTTGATGATATTCATTGATGTGTTATTCTTGATCCAAGATGCAAATTTAGTCTTTTGCATTTTTGGCTCAAAACAATATATGGTTGTAATTTATAGAAGAAATGATTGCAAAAGTGAAATAGATGATGATTGATATGTATGGGGAGTATAGTGTTATTATGGGAGTTTAAGTGGAGTTCCCTATTCTGAGCCTCCTTCTTCAATTGCTTCTAGTATGATTAATTATGATTCTCAGCAGAGTTTCTGGGTTGAGTATATGAGTAAGAGATTATTGAATCTAATTTGATAATCAAATTAGACATTGATCAATATTTGGAATATGGTTTGTGAGGCACAAACTCCAAATTCTGATATTTTGGATTGATGGAAGAAGATCAATGAAGTTTATATCCTATTTTGATGAGAGTTGCATGGGATGTGATGTGTCTATTCTCATTTCCACTATTTTTTTCTTAGTCAACCTTCATTGTGCAAAGGGTCATGTGCTTGACCCATTTCGTAAATTCGATATTTCTAGGAACAATTGAGGCACTCGTTTGTACCTAAAATTGGTTGATAGATCCAACATTCGTGCATCATTGAATAATGTTGAAAGCTTTGAGACGAAATCAGATTTATTTCTTATTTGTCGATTTATTAAAATTTTTTATAATATTTATTTTTATTATGAAAAAATTTATCTATTTTCTCATCATCCTCTTATCATTTCATGATGCGGCAATACATCATATGTTCTTTTTTTAGAGTTTGACTCAAAATCAAGGTTTATACTCGTGTTGATGAAGGAGTGACTACTCAAGGTTATATAATTTGCATGATGATATGATTTTCATTTTCACTTAGAAACTAAACCACTTTCAAGTTAAATGCTAAATTAGCTTGTTGTATGAAATTTATGGGCAGAATGTTTTTTTTTTTTTTTTTTTTTTTTTTTTTTATTTTTTTTTTTTTTTATGCGGCTTGAATTATCTGTGATTATGATGATTATTTGTGATTGGATTATGCAGCTTGAAGGATGCCTCAATGCATTTAACTGATTGGGCCAAAATTTCAAAAGAATCCTTTCCAAATGAATTGAGTTATTGGCAACAGTGTGATCCATTGCAATCATTTAGATCTTTTTGCTTATTATCTCCTCTACATGTACTTAAGCTAGGAGTGTAAATTTTAACCGGAAAATCAGCCCGGATCGGACCATTCGGTCTAGAACCAGTTTTATAAAATGGAAAATCGGCCAGAATCGGACCGATACTATTTAATATATTTTTATTTATTTATTAATGTTATACATTATATATTTTATATTATATATAATTTTTATATATAATATAATAATATAAATTATAATTATATATAAGATAATGTTATTATAATTTATAAAATAAAAGTTTAATCTTAAACATGAAAATTTAATTGATCATATGCTTTAAATATATAATATTATAAATATATATTATTTATTAATAACATTTTATCATAGATTCATAAGAAGTAAGAACCAAAAAAGAAAGAAAATCACTCAAATATTATTACTAAATTTTGATGGCCTAATACACTTAAAACTTTTTATATTTTTTCTCATAAGTACATAAGACATTAGTAGATAAATATAAATTATATATATTAGCATATAATTTATATAAAGCTATACTAATAGCATAATTGTTTTATATAGCAGTTTTTTTTTTAAACAGATTTTTTTATAATAAATATGTATTTTATTAAAACTAAAAAAAGGACCGAATTGGACCGAAAACGGATAAAATCGAAATACGGTTTAGGAAGGTAATTGGTGCGTAATTAGTTTTGAAAAATATAAAACTGGTGTCTAATAGTTTAGTCCTAGATTTTATCTAAAACTGAACCGGTTACACCCCTAACTTAAGTCCAAGTGTACGTTCAGTTTTTCCTTCATTATCACAATATGCTATTCCATTTCAAATTAGTGCAGGTACTCAAGATTTTAATTTTAATGCATTATTTTAAGAGACTGTTGAAAGAAAAACACTAATATGCTGCTTGGAGCATATCGCTCCACTTGACCACTCGCTTCTTTTTTTTTATTTAGTGATTAAGGAAGTAATTTTAAATATATTGATATATATATTTTTTATTTAATAATTAAAAAAGTAATTAAAAAAATATTAAATTTTTTTTAAAAAAAATAACTGAGCCGCACACTCAACCTAAGAGTTGGGCGACGTAGTAGCCGCAGCCTTATTTTAAATATGTCGCGATGTGAAGACTTCCTGATATCAAAGTCATATCACGTTGATTGTTTGGTTTGGTTATGTATATTATTATATTTGCAAAGATTAGATTGGTCATTGGTATTTGTATCAAAATTGTATGGCTAATGGAAGTGCCATAAATGAACTAGGATTGTAGCTCTTTATTGGTAGGTGGGAAGGGGAAGCTTCATGCAACAAGGCCAACTTGTTTCATGCAACAAGGCCAACTTGTTTTTCTCTGTTCCCACGAAGGAAGAAATTTTAGATGAGAGAGAGAGACAGTTTGCACCAAGCTTCCCCTTCTACAATTGTCTTAAGAACCAAATCACTAATGAGAAAAGATATTTATAATTATAAATTATGCAATCATCATATAATTATTTTTAAAAAAATAAATAAAATATAAAATTTATATAAAAAAATTAATTTTTTAATAATAGATCACATTTTTTTTCAAAATAATTATGCGATATTTACGCACTTTACGAATATATGTAAAATTACTCATCACTAATATATCTAGTAGAAATTAAAACTAATTGCTTCACCTGCTTTTTTTATTTACTGAAGTATTCATGAAAAAAGATCCTTATTATGTTTTGAATTTATTTCTCATTTTCAAATATTTTTTTCAACCAATCCCCTGAAATCAAAATGTAATCGGAACGAAGTAAAAGAAACAAATTTATTTGGTTATCTCCCAAATCATTCAAGAAAGCTCTAGAATCGACATCCAAAACTAGTTACAAAGAAAACCCCATTTCAGATTCTTTGGATTTCTAGGAGGAAATGAAAATCCAAGATATATATCGCATAAAAAGAAATAGATCAGAAAGCAAACAGACAGACCAGGCTTACAACTCACAAAAATATTTGACGTACCTATGGGGCTGTTACATTGAAACAGCAGCTCAAAAGGCTTTATAATCTAACATATTACGTAAAGTCACATCAATTTATAAATTTACTTTTGTATAATTTTTTTATATTTAAAAAAAAAAACTAGGAAAGAAAGATAGGAAAACAATGCAAGCTTTAACGGTTAATTCTTTATTGAAATCTAATCGTTGGATGGATATCAATTCCCAAATAACCTTCTCTGTTTTAAAGTTTTGAATTTTCTAGCCATTAGCTGTAAGAGAAACATGAAATACAAACGGCTACTTCTCTCACCTTTGAATTTAAAATATTATATTTTAATATTATTATTGTTTTGAGATTTGAAAAAATTAAGAAAAAATTAAATTATTTATTATATTTTGTATGGAGATTTGAAAAAGTTGTAATGATGAGATGAGAATTTTGAATTTGAGATAAAAATTTCTATCTACCAAACGGAACCTTAGTGATTTTCTAGCCGTTGAACTGTTAGTAATTTCGAGTACGTTGCTTTGTGCTCTGCTTATACGAAGAAGATAATGATTTAGGAGCATGCAAATTGCTCTGGATTCGATTAAAAAAAACCTGTCACATAAATAAAATCAACACGTTATTGTAGCTAGAACTCTGATTTTGTTTCGTTCTCTTGTGATTGTCACAGCATTCGAAACATGTACTTTTGAAAACATTTGACATTATTGCAAACAAATTATACGCGACATTCCCAAGGGATTGATTGCCCCACCGTATGCCCCCCACACTCGACACTTTAAGGGCCAAACTTCTCATCATTAAACAAACATCTTCATAACCAAAACTTAAATAACTAACAAAGAGCATCCCTACCTACTACTGATTACAAAAGCTACTACAAACACAATTTAATTGCTCCAGGCACTAATATTCAAATTCAAGTGGCTATTTTCATCAACAGTTTTGAGCAATGCAGCAAAGATAAGCTGTAATTATTCCTTAAACAGAAAGGGTTCAGTAAGATTCATCTTGGACCCACATCCACATTATCAAATTGCAATTGCACCTACTCTGTTGTCCCCACAGGTTCCGAAATTTCATTTTCTTTAAACTTTTCCAAAGCCAAAATTCTTCTATCAAGTGAGTTAGAGATTCCTTCGATCTGGAGAGAGAGAGAGAGAGAGAGAGAGAGAGAGAGAGAGAGAGTACTAATTACAAACCAAATCAAACAGTAAACTGTCATATGGTTATTCTTGACCATGGCAGGAATCTTAACAACTACAATGGTAATGACCATGTCCTTAAAACAACTATAATGGTCATGTCAATGAAAAAGGCATCAACCAAATGCAAAATTAAAACAACATATAACTTTTTCTTTATCTAGGAGAAACCAATTTTTTTAAGTTCAATACAAATCTACTTGGGGTAAAAGTTTCCATCAAAATTTCTGCCAAAGACAACATAGTTTTTCAAATATATATTTGCTTTTTCAGTAACTTACTCACATCTTGTGTTTCTAGAAGTGATTTGATCATGGTTCTTCCATGCAAGTGCTTAGTAAGTTAGATTGATTTAACACAGACAAACCTAGAATGGAGAGGATCATGGGTTGGAACAAGTGTATTCCTGACCGTGCTAAGCTTAACAATAGTGCAATGACATATCTCTTTGGTCCATAAGATCCAAAGACATTATCGAGGGGTGCAGATTCATAATCGACATATGGAGATTATTGAGCATCAAATAACATCCAAAATGCTTCAGAAAAAAAGATTCTTCTAATCTTCTTTTACCCTGATACAGAATTGTTAAGTACAAAAAGAGAATGCCTTGGAGAACGTTACTGAACCATCCTTTTTTTTTTTTTATCAAAGCAATGTTGCTGAGCCATCTTATTGAAAGTAACAAAAGCATCTCTAAATATACAGAGGTGCATGCTCAGATGAGTCACATTCCTCAATAGAGAAGTTGCAAGTTGCATATTTACATTAGCACCAAATCTTGATTTGGAAATGCTTTTCGATGCCTACAGACAGCCTCAAATCATGTTTCTGCGTAGTTCACACAGTATGTGATACGAGAATTAAAGGACTAAACTTCACATAATCTACAGATGAATGTAGGTACGTAAAGCCACAAGAGAGAGGGGGAATAAAGGAACATGATATTCTGATATCAATCAGGTTCCATTGTCTCCCTCACTTTATTCAGACCATGGTTTCCTTCACTTTATTAGAAAAAGTTATTCTTACTAATAAAGTGATTATGCTTTAATAATATTTCTTCTTCTTCAATAATATGACACATGCATGCATATTCATGTATGATACATATACAAGAGCCATTATACCATGAACAAAGCAATATATACATGATCAATATTTCAGGTTTAAGAGGTGATCACAAAAATAACAATATACTGGTGATAATACTGATAATTTCTAATAATATTGCGGCTTCTACTTCAACAAAAAAGCCAATAGCCTCAAAAGATTGTATGCGGTTATTCCAGCGTATATATCTAGAGCCACCATAAAAAAGTAATGCAAATACCATACCTCTTCCTAGAACTAAGAAAAAATAATAAGCATAGTCCAATGCCTACTTCATATCTCTCATGGCCATCATATCAAGAATGCCATTTATGTTGAGATCAAAATCCAACTAATCTATTTGCCACGATTAGTGGCTTTGATCAGTTGAACAACCATCGAGTAGTTAGAGCAGATAAAGGAGTAGAAACAAACCTATGAGACAAAACCCAAAAAGTCAGACCTCCAAAGGCAAGCAAGGATCTATTTATGATCAACTTTGACAAAACATAAGAAGCAGCTTTAGATATGTAAGAAATGATCTGAGATGGGCAAGGTAACAGCTGAAAATGTTGAGCTGCTAGTAGAAGATACAGTCCTGAAAAGGTTACATACAAGAAAGAGCATTTAAGCTAAAACCAAACCAAAACAGTCTTCATTCAGACACTTAAGATTAGTCACTGTGGCTAGACAACAGGAAGGACTAATTGAGCAATTGTGACTAACAGAATGGTTCAAATTGTCCTTTCTTTTGAGAAGGTCTTTCATTATTTAGGCAAGACTTCCAGTTATACAAGGAAACTTAAATCTGTACCTGCTAATTACACAGTGTGATCTTAGGGAGCCATATATGGTAACCTAGCTAATTTACATAGAGTGATTTTAGGAAGCTATACATGGTAAGCTAAATCTTCTCTCCTATTTATGAGAGTATATACAGCCTAGATTAATAGCTATTAACAAGGCATAATTTATGGCCTTCTATTGACAGTGACAATGGAAACTTCTAAGCAAGATGCCTTGGTTTTGATTGCCCTAACACCCAACCTTCCAAAAAATCAAAACCCATATTATTCATCTAGCTTGGTCTTGTCTTTTCCCTCCAACAAAGAACAACACATCCCAAACCTAACCCTGAGTCCAATATGAAAATTTTCATTACCTAATTAATTTTGAACCCCCAATTCCTCTAAACAAAAGCAACTCACCGCGCAGCTCATTCCTCATTAACATGAGGACCAAACCAAACAGGAAAAACATTGTTAACAAGTCATCAGACTCCACAAAATGGTCTTGTGGAGCCATGACAAATGCATATTTACCACTTCCAAGCATTCTACAAAATTTAAGGAATATCATGTACACACTTCTCCCGTATACCTCCATTTTCATTAAAAAGAAATTTGATAAAAACTAACTTTTGAGTTATGGCTTGATTTCCTACTAAAAATGCCATTTTAGAGACTTGGCTTGACTGTTGCTCAACCCTGGCTCAACCCTACTCGACTGTGACTCGACCTTGGCTCGACACTTCACTCGACAGTCATCTTGAGTAGGATGCAACCAATGAGTTTGCTCGACACGTCGCTCGAGAGAGAGCACCTGCCCTAGACGTCCGCTCAACACGTTGCTCGAGCAAATGTTCAGTTTTAGGGTTTCTTGCACTGTGGACTATAAATACATGTTCTACTCATGTATTTTTTAACTCATCAACAGCCAAACATTGTGGAGAGAGAGAGAGAGAGAGAGAGAGAGAGAGAGAGAGCCCTTTTATGAAGAATCTTGAGAGTTCATTGGGTGTATTGGGGCTTTGGAATTGAGGATTTTGTGATTGATCTCTTGTACTCCATCTTTGTTCATAGTGAATTTGTTGAGACCGATCCCGGGAGTGGACATAGGCTCACATTGAGCCGAACCACCTATAACTTGGTGTTCTATGTGTGATTGTCGCTATTTCTTTTGTTTGCTTCCGCTGTTATACATCAAATCAACCTTTGACAACCGGTTTATCCCAACACTAACAAATACTACCTGGCAAAAATTCACATACTAATTTATCATTTCACAATTTTTTTTTTTTTTTTTTGATAAGTAAGAAATTTATTAATAAACGTAATTAGGCAAAGCCCAAATACGGAAGTGTACAAAGAGAGACACCAAATTACAAGCTAACCCTGAAAACATTACAAAAGTCATTAAAACTAAACCCATCCAAGACAATAGTCGAAGCCCAAAGAAACAAAGTATGATAAAAGAAATCTCTAATTCCTTCCACCGAACATTCTCTCTTTTCAAAACAGTGTCTGTTCCACTCATTCCAAATGCACCACATAAGACAGAGGGACCATCTTCCAAATGGTTGCAATCTTGACAATTTCCTATAAGCCCTCTCCAACATGCAAAGAGGCCCACCACCTTATTGGGCATCACCCAAGCAATACCCACGTTGGCAAATACCTCATCCCACAAAGCCTTTGACACTTCACAATGCAAAAGAAGATGATCCGCTGATTTGCCCCATTTTTTGCACATAAAGCACCAATCCAATACAACGATACCACGCTTTCTTAACTTATCAATGGTAAGAATTTTCCCATGAGAAGCCAACCACCTGAAGAAAGCCTCCTTAAGAGGTACCTTGCATCTCCAAATATTTTTCCAATGAAAAAAAGAATTGGAAGAATGTGACACCAAAATCTTGTAGAAAGATCTAACTGAGAATTTCTTGCTACCATCCTGCTTCCAAAGCAATCTATCCTCCCCTCCAGAATTAATATTTAAAGAGTAAAGTAAGCTGTAAAAATCAGTAATGTCCCCCACTTCCCAATCTTGTACATCTCTAATAAAGCTAGCTGACCACTAAGTAGAACCAATGGAATTATCCATGTAATCTGCCACGGAAGCATCCTTATTCAAAGCAATTCTGAAAAGGGAGGGGAAAACATTTTTCAGGATCTTATCCCCACACCACAATTCATGCCAAAAACTAATCCGGTTTCCTCTACCCACCTCAAATCTGAAATAACTATAAAACTCCTCCCAACCATTTCGAATGAATTTCCACATTCCCACACCATATGCCCCTCTTACTTTATTGGATCACCAACCACCCCAAGTACTACCCTATTTGGCATCGATAACACTCCTCCAAAGAGCATCCCCTTCTTGATGATACCTCCACAGCCATTTCCCTTAAAGTGCCTTATTGAAAATTCTCAGCTTTTTAAACCCCAAACCACCCAAAGAAAGAGGGGTGCAAATCTTATCCCACTAAGCAAGTGGAATTTCTTCTCATTCTCCATACTGCCCCACAAAAAATAACGAAAAATCCTTCCCATTCTATTGGCCACACCCATAGGCAAGGGAAAAAGAGATAAAAAATAAGTTGGGAGATTAGATAAGGAGCTCTTGATTAAATTCTACTGCCTTTAGACAAATAAATCCTTTTCCAACCAGCCAAAAGACACTCAATCTTCTCTAAAATCCCATCCCAAATAACCTTGGATTTGTGAGGTGTCCCCAAAGGGAGGCCAAGAGACTCCAAAGGCAAGCTGGAAACTTTACAACCCAAGATATTAGCCAATTCCTCTAGATTATTAACCAAACCAACAGGAATCAATTCAGACTTTGATAAATTCACCTTTAAACCGGATAATTAATTAGTTATCAAATGA
Organism: Carya illinoinensis; assembly: GCF_018687715.1. NCBI lineage: Eukaryota > Viridiplantae > Streptophyta > Magnoliopsida > Fagales > Juglandaceae > Carya > Carya illinoinensis. Next base: position 8,046,221 of record NC_056757.1, read on the forward strand.
ATTAGTTACCAAAAGCTGTAAAAATCATTTAACAAATTAATTAGTTACCAAAAGAAGGAAAAAACAATTAAGTTACATTTTACTCTTTCGAGTACTTCAATTTCCATCTCGACCAAATGAGCTTTTATAAGAACTAAAAAGAAGCATAAATCTTTCAGAACCCAGATTCAAAATCAACTAGGAATCGGTTATATCATTCGTATAGTGTAAAAGTTGAAAGAACTAAATGTCTTATTTAAAAGATTTCAAAAAAAAGTTGAAACGACCCCATAGTGATGTCGATGTTGGGTGGTAAGATACCTGTTCGGCAATGGCCTTCTGGGCAACCCTGTAATCCCTGTGAATAATGTAAAGCCCCAGAAATGAAGCCGCTCCAGCCCCCATGAAGAACGACGCCAATCTCAGTCTCAGCACGTAACCCATCTTGCTCCTCTTTCCTCTCCTAATATTCTTTCTCCAATTTCTATTATCCTTTATTTATAGTCTACTTGTTACCAAAACGACCGCGCAACAATCACAGAGACTCAGAGAGAGAGAGAGAATTTGACTTGGACGCAGTAATGCTTCTTTGCAACAATCATGGAAAGAGTAATATTCTTGCATTTTTATTTTGAAAAAATATAGTTGTAAATATAATTATGTACTAATTTATACATTAATTTGATGTGATTAGTTAAAAAGTAAATTTTATTAAAAATAATGTTAATTTAAATTTTAAATATGAATAAATCAGTATTAATACACAGATTAGTACACGACTTTGCTTATATGTAATAAAACTTTTTTTTACTATTATTTTACTATTAAGTTATTTTTTTTTCTTTTGTTTTATGAATTTGGATTGAAAATTTAAAGAAATAACCTTCTAACATAATTTAGAAAAAAATAAATTCAATCAATCAACATAATCATGTAATTTAATTAAAAACAAATTCAATTTTATAAAAATTTAAATTTATTTTCTTTTAAATTATACAAAAAGTTCATATTTTAAATTTTTTAATCCCAATTCAAATATATAAAAAAATAAATAAATAAAAAATAAAAAATAAAAAATAAAAAATAAAAAAAGAGAGAGAGAGACTAGATGGTAAAATAATAGTAAAAAAGATGTCTTTACTCAATGATAAATATTGTTATTTCATTGTTAAGTTATATCAATATCTTTCTTTGTTAAAAAAAAATGCTAGCTGCAAGCACTGGGGGCAATTGGCGTGCAAACAACTTTACCACGTCAGTGTGTTGTCATTTTTCTTCACTCTCTCTCAATTTCACTCCATCCCTCCCCTTCGAAATTTTTAGTTGTAATCCCTCCGTCTCCGATTCCTCTCTCTGTCTCTCTCTCTCACTCTCTCTCTCTCTCTCTCTGCGTATAAGCAAATAGCCACCATTCTAAACAAACTTCAAATTACTACTTTTCTTTCTTCTATTTCGATGTTTCTTTATTTGCATTTGCGCACAGAGTAACTAAAAGACTGGATTTTGTTTTGCTTTCTAACGTTTTGGTGTTTGGCATTGGATTTAAGGGAGTGAAGGGGGAACTCAAGGTTGAAAGAACTCTCGATCTAAGCCTATGAAGTTTCTCTAACTTTTCTAGATTCTGGGTTTAGGCTTTTGGACTAGTTCTATGAGTGTGAGTGTCTGAGATGGAACAATCTTCGAATGCTCCAAAGGGCATCCGAGTTCAAGCTCCACTAGTTAGTATAATTGATCCATAACCTTTCTTTACATTATTATTATTTTTTTAAAACTATTTTCTGTAAATTGATGAATTTTCATGGAGATCCCCCTTTTCACTCTCGATGGTCTCTATCTCATAGAGAAAAACATGGACTGATGACTATTTTTAAAATATGTTATCTGCATTGCTCTATACGATCTTGGTTTTTGATTGGAGCTTTTTGCTTCCTGGTAAAATCAAAAAAGGTTGAAGTTTATTGTGTTGATTGCTTTTCTTTCTAGCTTCTACCTAGTCAAAATTATGCCTCACCGTTTGGCTACTGTGAAAAATACAAGAGAACGAAAAAACGCAAAATTCAACTAATTAAGTTTGTACTATTGGCTTCTCTGCTCTCAAACATGAAATTTTTTCACCGAGCAGAACACATCAATTTTATCTTCGTCTTCGTGTGTAAGAGAGACAGAAAAGAGAGAGAGAAGTCCTTGGCTTGGGTAGGAGAAGTTTATGAGAAAGCAAAGACAGCGCAGATTAGTTAGGGAGAAAGAAGACGAAGAAGATTTGTAAAGAGAGAACTCGGTGAGAGTGCTGAAAGAGACGGAAGGGTTCAACCTCTACTATTCACCCACTCATCGAATAAGCTTTGTTTATTTTTCTTTCTTTACTTATTCTTTTTTGCTCAGTCTTTTTTTTTTTTTTTGAGGAATGCTATATACAGTCATTTTTACGTACTCTTTGCGCACTCCATTAATATAATTAACTGAATTAATTTTTTTTAATACACAACCAATCATATCACTGGAATGCACAAAAGAGTCCGTAAAATTGACTGCACATAAATTTTTTTTTTTTTATTACAAAATATACAGTCATTTATCTCCCATTTGCACACCCCGCATGTACCTAACATAGCTCATTTTCAATAAAAAAAAAAAAAAAACAGAGCTATTTTTTTAAATAACCTTTTATACAACTTATATACACGTGGCACTTCGAATTAATGTTTTTGTCTCCATTTGTTTTTGTCTTAATAGCTTCCACTCTTCCTGAAGTTGAACAGGGGAAGGGCCAAAAAAAAAAAGCCCTTTTACATAAATAAAAATTATTGTAAACCAACTGGGACACCAAATCACAGTAAAGGCAAAAAGCTGGTCCGTCTTCAACTTAGAATCGGTTGTTCCTCCAATCCATTCCTTGGAAGGGGAAAGAATGTTGGAGCCAATGTCCTAACGCGGTCATTTGCTTGGATGCCCATTAGCGCTTTTATGGATTAATACCTTGAAAGATGCCTCGGTAAGAAACAGAATTTATGTTGGCTACTTCAAAAATTGCTTATACCAAAACGCCTCCAGGAACAAAGCTGGCTTGGGCAGCCAAAACACAGCATAACTGCAAAGAATCTGATCCAGGTCTAGGTCTATTTCCATCTGGTAGAAGCCTCAAAACTAACTGTTCCCGGCTCCATGGCAATGGCACATTGTGATCCCGGTGATCCCAGTTATCAATCACTGGGATACACACGTGCTGCTGGAATCTTCGGCGGAAGCACAAACACAGATTTGCGAGCACAAAATTCCGATATGAAGGCGAAGCTCTTTGCACATAAACGGGCCCTGGAAATCTTATCGTGAGACTAATTTTATTGTGAGACTATTGACACTGAAAATCTTGAACCGGTTAGCTAAAAGCATAATTTGTTTTGGCAACTGCATTCTTCAAAGTGCAGGGAAGCTGAGCATTGAGTATAAACTATGTGATGCACAGACGCAATTGTGTGCATGAATATCATTGCCAGAGGCAGAGAGTTGAGTTTTGGGTAAGCTAAACACTCACAAAGTATATTGTAATTCCGACAAAGCAAAGAAACGGAAAAAAGAAATCAAAGCAAACCAAAGAAACAATAACAATTTCAATCAGACTTCTATAAGATAATCTCACTGAAAATTCAATCAGCAAGAATATTCTCTTGCAAACATCTCGATCTTCAAACTCGTGCATATTACTGGTCAAGATATTATCCACATGATTCCACGTCTCCTGTGAACAACAAAAGATACTTGATAATTTTTTTGTCAAGCACAAAAGCTACATGATCAATTACTACAGCAAGAACAATTTTATGAGTACAAGCAAAACATGGCAAAACATGTTGCAGTTACTCAAATCTGCCTCTCACAAAATAATAAATTGCATTACACAGATTGGTTTTCATTTAGGCTTCTCAAAGCATCCAGCCAATTATCGTTATCGCACATGTAATCAGCAATAAAATACTTGAATAAACCCAGAACAGTTGCAAAATTAAATCCAGAAATCTCCTAAGGCAAGTAATATTACATTTGCTGCCCCTACTCCATACTCATAATTAGAAATGAGTATGGCTGCATCATAATTAGAAATGAGAATAGCACTTTACTCTTATTGTACAATCTCATGACAGGAAAGCACATTTTCAACGCATATAACTGGACAAGCACCAAAATTAATGTAGAGATGTCAAGAGTGTATAGATTAAAGTAGGAAAGACCACAAATGCCTGTGCATACTTAAAAGTAGGGTTGGGGAATCTGTAAAACCTTGCACTTAAATAAATGCTATATTCCACTATTCCCTACAAAATGATGAAGGGTGCAATTTGAGTCGGTTAACTAAAAATATCAATGGAATCATATACTTGCCAAATATTGGCAGAAGAAAATCTTTTCGGATGCCACCAACAAAGCATATGGACCTCAAAGACACTAATCCCATAACTGTTCATTATTCAACATGTTAATGATATACTGCACCTTTTTATTTATTGATGGCAAGGTATCCTAGAGACCATGCAAATGCAACATGTCTTTAACCCAATCAAACCCCGGACTCATGTAACGCATCCTCATCACACGAATCAGGTAAATCATCAGCTATTCACCAATAAGATATGACCCCTATAACTTGTTAGCACCCAAGGGTTTGAACCTTAGACCTAGAGGGAGCACACCACCAAGACAAGGCCCATACTTGTTGAGCCAACCCCTAGGGAGGTTTTTTATTTTCAAACCTTACATGCCCGAAAAAGGGGTAGTAAAATAATTGATAGCCTAATAATTTCAGAAATGAGGTATTCCATTCTCGTGACCTCCAAGGAGCCCAAAGATGTAACCACAATATTCCTCCGCCATAAGTGAAGATTCATTAATAAAATTACAGGGTACCGTCCTCTTTGCTAAAAAAAAGATATTCAATTGCACCTTAATCTGGTTCTCAACATCACAATAATTAGCAGAAGTGCAAACATAAAATCAAAACTAACTATCTGAGGAGAATTTACTGCAAACACACAGTTACTTACCAAGAATAAAAAGCAGACTTGCTATCTTCTGGAAGAAAATACGGCACCAGTCATCCTGTGACGGTAAGACAGAAGAATTAGTTTGAAAAACTTAAGTATAAACCAAGAAATTAAACTAAAGCAGCAGCCAGTTAAAAGGCTTTTAGCCATACCTGCCCTGCTGTTTTCCAACAAAATTCAGGTTAGCTCTCCCATTAGCTGGACCCGCTCTCTGGGTACCATTCAAACTTGATCTATTACTAACATTTGCTCCATTCCCAACTGTCACAAATGTAGACTGTACAGCCCTATTTTCAGGGCCATTCATTTCCTGAGGATCTTTAGGTTTGCTCAAAATTTGCATATTCAACAGACCTCTAGAAAGACCAAAACCAACACCATTTGATTGTTGATTCTGCGTCAAAGTGAGCTGTGATGGTTCATCAGTTGAATTTGGAGAGATGCTTGCATACTCCTTGAAAGCTGTCTTGTCAGTTTTTAAATTTTTGTACTCCATGGATGGAACTTTTCTCAGTCGGTGAGGTTGTGCCACTGGAGTGACAGCCATTGAAGGCAAAATTGAGGAGTAAGGAGACGATGCTGCAGCTGCTGCAGCAACCTTGGCAACAGCTGCTTCAGCTGCTATCATTTCTTGTGCTCCTTCTCGAAGCTGAATGTAGTCGCCTTCAATCATAAATAGCTGATATTGCATTTCAAGGTTCTCAGATCACATTACACACCTATATATCAATTAAAAGAAGATGATATATACATGTATTTGTGCATTCTGAAATTCCAATAAACTTACCTCAGGGTGACCAAACACAAAGTCATCAAGCTTTCCATATTTTTTCTTGTAATCATGCCAGTGTAAAGGTGCAAGCATCTTGCCCAACCTATTTGGTAGCTGTAAACAAGACAAACGCCAAATTTCTTCAACTCAACCAATTTTAACAAACAAAAAAATAGCACACTTGCTATAATGGCCAAATATTTTATGGGTAACCGCACTAACCGTCGAACTGATTCGAACTTGACCACCAGCAGGAATTGTACGAACTATGCAAGCCAACAGTGATCTTTCATCAAGAAGAGCAGGCTCGGAAGCCTTTCCAGCTGTCAGTATATTTGACTGCCCAGTTGAGACAAATGATTCGGGTAAAGCTGCACTGGCACTGTTTACTGTGGTTTCACTGAGATTAACAGAATGGATTGAATTATCAGATACTGATGGGTTGGTGACAGAACTTGGTCCTTCTGCTGTTGATTGGCCTTCTAGTCCATGATTAGTCGAAGTCAGTAAATTCTGCTCCTGTGCAGTTCAAGTGCAAGAGAAGCTTAATCACTGCCCTACTTACCTGCTGCTCTAAAGAGTAACCAGGCTGACTGCATAATTATGTAAGTGCTGGGACTAAATTACAACAAACCTTGTTTTCACTGTTTTGGTCTAGAGAATCCAATCTTACAGCATCATGGGATTGGGAAGAAATTTGATGCAGGCTCTGCTCAGGTTTGGGAGCAGCAACATAACCTCCATCACTGGACTCAAGAGCCTGAAAAAAGAGCTTTGGTGAGTCCATTCAGTACTGAATACAAAACTAAATGATTATCAGAAAGGAAACAACTTCATTCACAAGACCTGTGCTTCCCCAGAAGATGACAAGACTTCAGAATCAGGATTTGGCCCATGGCCGATATGAACATCCAGATAGTCTTGACGAAGAGCTTGTCCATTAACAGGCATTTCATAGGAGTAGTTTGCATCTGATCTCACCATACTCTGGTCAGTTTGGGATGGTGGAAGTTCATTATGTGTAGCTATCTGCAAACCCTCTGATACAGCCTGAAAAAAAACACAAACAAGTTCATATGACATTGACAGGAACTGTTGGTTCATAGAACATTGACACCCAACAATAACAGACGTAATGTTTTTATTTGTCAGGACCTGTTGGTTCTGCCATTGTTGCAGGGAACCCATTGCTGGTATTGAGTGGAACTGTCCAACATGAGATGAAGGAACATGCAATGGCAAAGAATGGGGAACCCCCTGTTGATGCATGACATATGACGGATGCAAAGCAGTCACTTGTCCAGGTTGAAGGTAGGTCGGCATTCCAAGCAGACTTGGAGGTGCAAGTGGAACACTGGAAATGTACTCCGCCTAAAAATGAACACGAGAATATCAAATGCTATGTACACATATTTGAAATTGCTCGTTTCACTTCTTATCTAATAATAAAATATCATTCCAAAATGGAGATCCCACAATAGTTTTCCAATGACCAATACTAAAAAAATAGATGCACTTGCCCGCATGAGTTCACCAGATTTGCATAAAGTCCGCCAAAATCAACACGGGTTACACAATTAATATAAGGCCGTGCCACTTTGGAAGTCAACTGTTGATGCCAACTGATGACTGGAACACATTGATGATATTAATTGTTTCCAACCATTTCTAAGAAAAAGTTACTTTCCATTCTTCCAAGTAGAGAGCCTCGGATTTGACACATTATTAATAATTGTCAAAATAATTCATCCCAGATCCAGTATAAGAACAAAAAATCACAAAACCGGTGAAGGAGCTTCTTGTGTAAACAATAACATGTTTTAAATCCTCAATCCACTTAACGATAGCGAAGTGCAAATCTTGGACCACTTAACCAGGTGAGGCTTAGACTCGTCACCAATTTCTCCCCACAAGGCCCTTGAAGTTTCTGTAAATGTTGGGTTGCTCCCACAGGCATAGAGAATAAAGGCAAGTAATATGAAGGCAGGCTGGAAAGAGTACCCTTAGGCTACGTTTGGGTAATGAGGTGATCTGAGATGATCTTTGAATAGAAGTGAAAAAGTGGTGAAAAAGTAATGATAAAATAATGAATAGTCAGATTGCTCCACTACCAAAACACAGCCTTAATCTGTGCAACACTCACTTTGGACAAATAAAGCGGTTCCATCCTGCAAGATGTCATTCCACTTTTCAATAACATTATCCCGAATGGGTTTTGCCTTAAAAGATGCCCCTAATGGAAGGCCCAAACTTCATAAGTGATGAGACCCACAGCCAAGAATATGTGCCAACCCGCCAATGTTATCCACTACCCCAACCAGTGTTCAAATTGATTTCCAATCTTGAAACAACCTCAAAACATAAAAAACCTCAAAATATAAAAATAAGCTTCTCAAACCATGGATATGCTCCTGGCTGGACTTGCAAAACACAAATGTATCATCAACGAACAAGAGATCAAACAAAGCAAACTCTTCATTATTTCTAGTCCCCACAGAAGAACCTGATTAAAGACATCTGTTTTCAGAAGCTAACAATATTCTACTCAATGCCTCTACTACAAAAAGTAACCTACATCAAGGATCCCATGTCACAATTCCTTACAGTTTCTAAGAATTCTGCGCAGGTACCATTTATCAACACTAGAAATTGCACCAAAGAAACATATTAAGCTATCCGCCCACAGCGTCTCTCCCAAAAGTGACATCTCCTTAATAAATACAACAAAACTATTGGGCCTACAACAACAGGGGTGGAGGTCCTATAGCTTTTTCTCCCAAAAGCTATAGGCCCAGGGCCACCAAAAAAAAATATTCTAGAAGTTTTGCTCAAATTTCAAAATTTGATCTCGAGCGTGAAAAAATGAATTTTTTCTAAAAATATAGAAATTTTGCCGCCAAAAAACTCATCATGTTTTAGATTCTGTTAAATGGAGATATTATATTGTAATAGTTTTAGTCGACCCCCTCCCTCCCCCATAAAAAAAAAAAAAATTAAAAATAAATAAATAAACACAAACCTAGCTTCATGCGAGAGTAATACAATAAAAGCATTCAAGTAGACATAGATTATAAAATAAAAAAAATGTCAAAGATGGATAATTGTGCTAAATCAAACGGGATACAAAAGATTATTGCTTTGTTATTATTCTGTGTGGGATTTATGCCTGTCATTATTGGGATGTTGGGGAATTATTTCCATATAAAAGACTTTATTTTTTGAAATTCCCGCTTGACTGGATCTTCACTCGGCAATCTTAATCATTCTCTTCCATGGAATTCTTATAACTTTTTTTCATAACTTTGTTTTCTTTTTCTTTTCTATATCTATTGTACCACTAACCATTTTTTATATTTTAAGAAGCTTTTACCAAGTATCAAATAAGGGAAGGTCATCCACTCCACATGTCAAATATCAATGGTTCTGCCCATGGGACTTCCTACCATGGCTTATGCAGAATATGATATATTCAAAAAGCTCCACTTTTTATATCAATTAACGGCTATAAAAGAAGTACAATTACCTGGGTTGAAGGATTGCCAGATGAAGCACTGCCTGAATTCCCACTAGAAAGGACGCCAGAATTTCCTCCCGATGTACCACCTCCATCTGCATCTAGTTCGTTTCCATTGCCCTGACCAAACTGAGACACATCCTTCGAATTTTTTTGGGACAAACCAGACTCATCACCGTAAGTTCCACTCCTTTCTCGTGCATCAGTCAGCTCAAGTTGGAGCTGTTGTATTGTATGCAGATGAATTCTTTCCATCTCTGCAAACTAACACCAAAAACCCAAAGACCAACAATAATCAAAATATGATCTATCCTCTATGCTTAACACAGAAATTAAAAACTCAAAATCATCAAAACACAGATATAAAACCACATTGTATTGCTTATAGCGCAGCTTGTATTATTCAACTCCACAAACCTCAAGTATTGCCCAAAATATACTGATAATTAACAAAAAGTCAAATGGGCAATCACAGATTCATTTAAGTCAATAAGAAAAAGCATAAAATACATACTTATGCCCACATGTATATTTACATACAAGACCTGTCCTTGACAATCTAAAGACGTTACATTTTAAACTGTTCCAAATACACCCAAAGTTCAGAAAATCCAAAAGGTGCAAAATAGAATCCAAAGCAAGCTAACCTGTCTTTGACAACCGAGCCACAGCTGGTTATATTGTTCAGTACGTTCACGCAGTTCAGCTTGTAATGAATGGGTTGTAGTTGACTGCAAGACATCCATCTCCTGAACATGAGCAATCCAGGCTTGGGTTTCTCTCAATTGTTCATCTTTATAAATAAGGGTTTCTTGAGCAACCCTATGCTGTATGATAGGATCATTATCAGGCAATGAACTTCCTAATTGCATAAGATCTTGATTTTCAATTATCACTTCAATGGAATAACCCAAGTAAAATGAACAAACCTGGTCTTGCAACTCAAAAATCTGCCTCTCTTTTTCTTGAAAATGCTCTTGAAGGTCATGAATCTGTTTAATATGTTGGGCTCTTTCAGCCTCAGAGTGATCACGCTCTCTTCTACAAAAAGAAGCAAGGCATCAGAATTTGTTCAAAATGTCCAGATGACTTTCAAAATGGTGTGAAGTGGTACAGAGTTGCAAGATATCGAGACAGCCATTTAAACCATACTAAAGGCTTGAAGAAAAGGGGCTAGAGCATAAATATGGATGCTACACATAAATTCACACCTGAATGATGCTAGTTCTTTATCTTGTTCTCTGAAGCGGTCCTCTTGAGCCCACGCCTGCCCAGTCAATTTAAAGGAAGTAATTAAGAATTTATATAATACCTTACCCAAAGGAAGAAAGAACATATAAAAAACAATCAAGCACTCAACAAACCACTTCATTATCCAATTTAATTGCATGAAGCTCCCTATCTTTCTCTTCCATCTTCCTTTCCAACTCATGTATGGTCTTTTCCCTTTCACGCAGTTGCTCCTGCCCAAATAACCCAAATTTAGAACAGCGTGAGGATGGCCAATAGTAGCCTATTCATAAATCTGCTCCTAGAGATCAATGCCTGATTCAACATGTAATTTCAACAAAAAAAAATACGTTTCTTTGAAGCTCGAAATACTCCCCATATGGCTCTGCCCACAATCTGTTCATTCCTATCTTCTTATATAACTATATTGATGAATTTATGAATTGCTTAACATTATTTTCTACAACTACTTTTTTTTTTTTTTTTTAAGTAAGAAACTTCATTGAAATGAATGAAACTAGGTGGAGCCCATGTAGACAGGAAGTATACAAGATGAGACACCTAATTACATTCTAGAAAGCTGGAAAAAAAAAAAAAATTCATGAACATTCTCTCCCTTTACTACAATAGCAGAAAACCACAGAAAAAGAGAAGATACAAAAAAATTCCAGATATCCCCCACAGCTCTTTCCCTATTGTTAAAACATCTGTCATTTCTTTTCTACAACTGCTTATAACAAGAAAAGCTCCTTTTATCAAGCGGTGCTCCAAAAACACTTCTATTATAAACCTATTATGATATAAATTGAACTACAACATCAAACCTGAAGCTTGGCAGCAGAAATAGCATGCTCTTTCATCTGAGCATCAAAGTTGCTTTGCATTCCCATCATCTCAGATCTTGCAACTATTTGAGCTCTAAGTTCAATCTCCGCCCGTTGCAATTCCTCTCTTTGCCTAGCAAAATTATGAAGTCTATGCAGCAAAAGTTCATCATCTAAGCTACCGTTCACTGTGATTGAACAGAAGTCAACATCAAGTGGCTCTCGTCCCTGCTGCACCTTGATAGAACACCAAAACATCTTCATTTAAAATAACTCCTTATCATTAAAGGTATTTCCACTAATCAGAATCATTACCTCATATATAGTTCTCTCATCTGTCTGTGCCAATTTCGATTGTTCCAACTCCTAGGCATCAGAAAAATGCCTCATTAATAAACAAAATTTCAAATACAAAACTAGCTAAAAGAATAAATAAATAAAAACCAAATCTCAAACCTTCATGTCAAAATGCAATCCCTACAGTTCAATTTGACTACTAGATGGTGTAGGAACTGGGACAAGATAGATAGATTTCACATCTCTGACTATTTCATTATTTTTTACCCAGGTAAACTGAAGGGATATGTTTTCTTTATCTGTTTGTCCATTTTCCAAGATTATATAGATATAGGCAAACACATTGTTGTTTTATTTCCCAAGAATTTATTTTAAAAGGACTCGAGTCAACTAAATGAAAATCCAAAAATTTTTCTTTTAAGCTCGGTGACCGAGGTGCCTCCTAAATGACAAAGAAAACACAAAGTTCCCCATTTTTTTTCTTTTCCTACGTTACCTCAAGACCATTTTCCTAAGACTCTACTCTTCCTTTTTCCCATTAATAAACAAAATTACAGATACAAAACTAGCTATAAGAATAAATAAATAAAAACCAAATCTCAAACCTTCATGTCAAAATACAATCCCTACAGTTCAATTTGACTACTAGATGGTGTAGGAACTGGGACAAGATAGATAGATTTCACATCTCTGACTATTTCATTATTTTTTACCCAGGTAAACTGAAGGGATATGTTTTCTTTATCTGTTTGTCCATTTTCCAAGATTATATAGATATAGGCAAACACATTGTTGTTTTATTTCCCAAGAATTTATTTTAAAAGGACTCGAGTCAACTAAATGAAAATCCAAAAATTTTTCTTTTAACCTCGGTGACCGAGGTGCCTCCTAAATGACAAAGAAAACACAAAGTTCCCCATTTTTTTCTTTTTCCTACGTTACCTCAAGACCATTTTCCTAAGACTCTACTCTTCCTTTTTCCCATGTTCCCCGAAGTTTTAATAATTATAGTCCAGAATAGAACTTTTCCAATTAATGCACCATCTAACAACGATATTCCATTAGATAAAAGAAAACATGTATTTTAATTAGATGAAACCAAACTACTAGATCCCTGAAGCTTTCAAGCTTTCACCTAACAAAAGTCTTATATAATGAGTAACAATAAAATCATGAGATAAAATGACAATTATATGTATTATACGTATTATATATATATATATGAGGAACCCAAAGACCTTACAAATCCAACATGTCTTCTACCCAATTAAATCTCAGACCCATCTAATGCACCCAAATCACTCAAATCAGGTAAGTCTTATCTTTTCACTGATGGGGCGTGGCCCTAGAAATTATTTGCACCCAAGAGTTTGAACCTTAGACCTAGGGACCATACCTCAAACACTAAAGACTCTTACCACTTGAGCCCAACTAACATTATAATAAAAATCAAGCACAGAAACGTTACGCTGCTCATGCTGAAGCAGAAAAACTAATAGTAAAAGCTGAAACCCAGAAATTTTTCTCTTTCGTCTCTTTGCCCCATTCCCTCCTCCACCAAACCAATATTTCCATTACAGCGGAATTGTGATAGAGATTTTTTTTTAGTTAAGAAAAATTTTATTACCAAGCATACGCACAGCCCAAGTAGGAAGTATACAAAGGAAATACCTACTACACACTGGAAAGCAGGAAACTAAGATAGAAATAGATCAGTACACTAGAATTTTTTTTTATAGAGATATTTTAACTAGCACGCACAATGTTTTTTCGCTATTAACCCACACAAAATCATCGAACTTCCCATGTTTGGCAGCAAAGAAAACCACTGGAAGTAAATTTAGCATGTAGAGAAACACGGGTAGCTAACAATAAATAAATAAAAAGAACCCATAAACCCTCAATGGAGCTGCTGAGAGAATTGATTTGTTTCTAGTATCGCAAGCAAAGGTGTCAGGTCCTCTAAGCCATAATCATAACGACTAACGACTAAATTCGAATTTAAGTTTCTTTTTCCTTTTCCCAAAATTTCTCAGAAACCAAACAAGCCCCAATGCCACAATCTTCTTTAACGAGAGCAGTACCTCATCCCCAGCGTTGCGATGTTCCGAAACGGCGCTCCACTCTTTGCGGGATGAAGGAGACGACGATGGTGGCTGCAGCGAGAGAGAACCACCATGCGTGGTAGCGGAGGCGGCGACCAAGGCCGGGACCTCCATTGAAATCAAAAGTTCCGACACCGCCCCAACTCGCTCTCCCTCTCTCACTCTCTCTCTCTCTTTCTCCCACTACTTTCTCTGTCGCGCACTCAGAGAGAAATTCCTAGGTTTTGACAGGAACCAAAAAAAAACCCTAGAATTTGAGAACTTAACGATGGAGGAGATGAAGCAATAGTAAAATGGAACTGAAATCGAAACTACAGAGAGGGTGGTGCAGATTTTGGGTGGCAGAGATTGGGAGGGTTTTGGGAATGGAGGATTTGAAAGGGGTGGGAGTGTAATTAGCGAAGAGTGCGACGACAGAGAGGTGATTGGGTGTGAAAACTTTCCACCCGACGGAGGCTCCCGCCATATACAGGCAAACTTCGTATCTAAGTCTCACGCATTTTGCACCCACTAATCACACTATTATCTAGTTACGAGAAGTTAAACATATTTGTCAATGAGTTTTGCTTACGTATAACTATAGTCGCATATTAATCTCTGTATCAATATTAATTTATTTATATTTAAAATTTAAATTAACATTATTTTTAATAAAATCTACTTTTTAACCAATCACATCACATTAGTACACAAATTAATACATAATTATGCTTGCAACTATATTTTTTCTTTGTCAATTTAAGGTTGTGCAAAATATAGCTAGAGTCAAACGGTGAATTTTTTTTTTTTTTTTACCGTGGCTTCCTTTGTTTTTACAATATTTCTTAATTTATCTTATCTCATTTTATTTAATTATTATGATTTTTTTAAATTTTTACATAAAATTAAAAAAATCAATTTTTTTAAATTTTAAAATAAATATAATATTAAAAAATATATTATAATAATATTTTATTTTATTTTTAACTTTTATCTTAACTCAACTCATCTCATTTTATCTCGTATGTGAAAAGAAGTGAGGCTAACACCACTTATGACTTTCCAACATCATTAATTAATAACATGTAATAGAATATATAATTATTTTATATGGTAATAATATATAACTAAATATACTAGCACTAAGGATGGTGACCATTAATAAATAATCATCATGTACTATTATTTACTTATAATGTATATAGTAGTCTAGTAGGTGTACTAAGTAGATTAATATTAGATGTATGCTATGTAATTTATATTAAAAGTATACTATTATTTTATGCATAGTTATATCATAATCAAAGATTACAAATTTTAAAAGTTAAAACATATATTTATAAAATTCAATAATATTTCTAAGTTCTCAATCCAATTATTAAAAAGAATAATCGCTCATCTTCATCAAAAAAAGAAGAGTAGGGATTTGATTTCGGACCTCGAGAAAAGGCAATTAAAAAAATTAAGAAAATAGTTTTTAGATATGAGAGTTAGAGTAAAAATTATCAAAAAGTCAGGATTAATTTTAGTCAGTACACTGAAAATCGGCCGATATTGATCGAAACACACTGAAATAACTAGTATTTGATCAGTACAAAATATCTACCTTTCTCGTGTCGGTTACTATTTCATCACGATAAATACTGGCCAGTACAGCACGGTATTCAAAACCTTGATCATGATATTTAATTGTTTATACTATAACTAATTTATAGTTCCACAACATGTTCCAGTTACGGCATATACTCATAAACTATTAACTGGATTCGTACATTTGTCATTATCTAATTTCAAGTATCATGGATTCTATCATTATAGCTTATAAGCCTAATACTATATTCATATTATAATCGTGATATAACTATTAACTTAATATTTTACTCGTATTGATACTAGGATATATATATATATATATATATCATATAGTACATTTATGTCTATATATTATTTCATGGTATAAAAATATTATCGTTAGATAAAAAAAAACAAAAGAGAACGAACAAAGCCATTATCATTTAAGATTCAACCGTTACAAAATAATCCTATTGGAAAGAGTAATTCTACTCTTAAGCCGGTCTGATCACATACACCACACACTGATGATGTGGCAGATCCGGTCTTTTAAAAAACTGGTCTAGCCTAAGTTGAGTTGTGCTTTCCCTCCTCCCCTCTCCTTCTTCCATTCTTCTAGAGATTTTCTTCTCCCTTTGTCGAAGATCATGTTCCCTCAGCGCTAACCCCTCCCTCTGCTGAATCCGTCTCCCCCTTCCCAAAACCGAATCCCTCTATCCCGTTGATACCCCTCATGAAAAGTCCTAAGAGGACTGAAAAATCCCTCCCTCCATCCCTCTCCTCGTCGACAACCCTCAAGAAAATCTCTTAGAGATCTAAGAAAATCTCCAAACTTTTATTTTGAACATCTATAAATCATAAAAAAAGCTACCTCTTGATCTGTGACTTGAGAACTTAAAATAAGATAATGGGACTGCATAGGATCCTCCTCTTATTTTTTGTTTTTGTTGTTTAAGGAATTTGAGAGTCATAATCTAACTCCAGAGTTGTTCACTGTGGAGATCAGAGAAAATCAGCGAAAGCGTTTCAGTTGAAATGGGTCTGGAGTTCATCGTTGGCATCTTTGGAGTCCCGATTCTCACTCATGTTGCTTATTCGATAGATGACGTCCTATGCAAAATTTCTTTTTCAGTTTCCTTTAAAGTGGAAGATGACATCCTGATGGAATTGTAGGATTTTGTTTTTTAAGAAATCTTTTTACTGAAATTTTTTAGAGAGAGAGATTGCCATAGAGAGAATCGTAGTGTAAAAAGATGATCTGAAACACGGCAACAGAAGAATGTTTTTTGAGAAATCTTTTTACTGAAAATTTTTAGAGAGAGAGATTGCCATATAGAGAGAATCATAGTGTAAAAAGATGATCTGAAACACAGTAATAGGAGAACGAAGTTGTTGGCGGTGAAAGGCTATGGCAGACGACGGTAGGAGAACGTCTTTTTCTCATAAATTTGAATAGGGAACCTGATCTGGGGAAAGAGTAATTTAGGGAGTAAGATGCAATAAAGTACAAGAAAAAAAAAAAAAAATTCACATCATCGATGTGTGGTGTGGGTGAAAGAAGGGGCTTAGGAGTAGACTTACTCTATTGGAAAAGGCAAATTTTGATAAAATATATATATATATATATATTATTTTTAAAATTATAATAATTTTGAAACTATTATCCTACCTGCACAAAAAAATTTTATTTGTCTTAGTTTTTAAAATATTTGCTAGAAAATGATATTTCAAAACAAAAGAAAAAAAAAAGAGTAAATAGTTAAGATTGTAAAGTGAGAAAAAATAATAAATAAAGAATAGAGAAGTTTTATTTTAATAGAATAGAGAAAAAATATGAAATGAAATGTAAAAAGCTTTCAAAATATGAGTAAAATTTTAACTCTTCTTGAGATTCAGAATTTTTCGAGAAAATGTCTCATCCTTCAATATCATTATTGGGTCAACCAGGCCAAATCATGAGTGAAATATCATGATCGGGTCGATCAGGATAGATCATGAGTGAATAGAAAATCTAAAATGTACATAGCTATTCCAACGGAAATACTTTTCATAATTCTACCACTTCTACTAGAAGTAGCCTTTTTAGTAGGAGTTGAACGTAAAGTAATGGCTTTTGTGCAACGACAAAAGGGTCTAGATGTAGTGGGATCGTTCAGATTGTTACAAACTTTGGCAGATGGTTTGAAATTAATTCTAAAAGAGCCTATTTCACCAAGTAGTACTAATTTCTCCCGTGGCTACATTTATTTTAAGTTTGGTCGCTCAGGCCTTTGTACCTTTTGATTATGGTATGGTATTGTCAGATTCGAACATAGAACTACTTTATTTATTTTCTATATCTTCTAATAATTAGGAGGCAGCCATTCAGTTGCCTATGATACTAGGACCAATAGGGCAAAAATGGATTTGTCTCACAGGTGTTGAATGTAGTGTTTTAAATTTCGTACTGTACCGATCAGTACAGAAATTTTATCACCAGCCCGTACTGGGTTAACCCAACCCAAATAGTAAGAAGAGGGTCAGCCAAACAGCGGGTAGCTCCACTTTGTACATTTGCTGAGGCAAACCAATCGGGTATTTTAGAAAAGGGAAGTGAGCTTCTCACCGAAGGAGGCAATAGGGATGAATGAGGCGGGAAGCTACCGCTGCTAGAATGCAAGCTTATCCTTAACTATTTTTTAGAGTGTACCATTATTGAAATAATAAAAAATCATTTTTGGATGAATGAATCGGAATGACAAATGATTACAGTTGCGAAAACCGGAGAAAGTTGAGAACCGTTGGTTACCTTTTGAATCAAATTAGCTACAAGCCAAGTACTACGATTGCAGGGGGAGCAAAGCTTCATCGATACCTTTGCTTCCTCGTTGCTTCTTTCTGGCAACTAACTTCTCAAGTAGGTGGCTTGGTAAGCAAGATACGTTTCAAATCGCTAAAATCCCTAAAAAGAATAGGCCATAATGGTGGGAAAGGAGGCCCTCCCTACTTCAATGGAAATGGGGGAATCGTCTTTTCACAGCCGCTCCTCTACAACTACCTTTTGCCAACATGATCACGAATGAAGACAGAGAATTGCATAGATAGAAGGATGAAACAAACCAACACAGTTTTCCTGATTGGAACGATTGAAGAAAGAAAGAGAATGGTGGCCCCTTTCACCCAGGGGGCATTGTCGGGGAACAATGTTAGGGACAAGGTGAGAACCTTTCATTGGTTACACCCTAAGTGTTTGTTCTTCCATATTTAGACATGGAGACAGATCCAGATACACCATAGTTCAAAGACCAACAACCTTCAACACACACACAGTGTCTTTCTCCATGTACAATCCTTCGATACCATCTTTCACTTTAGAAAGAAACTTTAAATAGTTTTAGTCTCATACCGACAGTTGATTACCATAAGTGGCCTTATCCACTCTTTTGTAGAGTGTACCAATCTTCGATATGGATTCTGTTTTGGTTCTTCTCCACATTCTTACCTGGTGATCAATGCCTATAATTTTTTCAATTGAGATTTCAATATAGAAAGATCTCCTTATTTCTTCACCGCGGATTTTTGCATCATTTTCTTGGAAAGATATTAGATCATCGCGGTACAATTTCAATGAGTCATGCTTACCATTCCATTATTCACACAAACCCTTCGATGATCTTATAGTTGGGAGCCTTAAGAGCACATTTTTGTAACTCCCAGAGAATGGACTAATCCTCCTCTGTCTCAACCTTGGCGAAAGCCCTCATTTTTTTGATGAAATGTCCACTTTTGATTCAGTTCAGTTAGTATTGCATGAAGTGGAACGATGATAAATAATCAATGAAGGTTAATGCCAATTATAATGAAATTGGAAGCAAAAGGAAAATAAGAACAAAATTTCTAATTTGTTTATAAAGCTCCCCTAGTGAATCAACATTACTTTTCAGTGTGTATACATCAATTTATAATCTCTTTAATAAGAAAGTCTAACCAAATGCTATATTTTCTCTCTCTCAATTGTATAAAGCTAGAGTGACCAACATCTATACACTAAATTTAGAGTGAAGGGTGATAACAAATATAATGAAATCATGGCACTAGCTGTCGTAAGCTAGAAAAATAGAAGGCTTCCACAAAAACCTTTCAAAGCCAATCCAAATCCATACATAATGTCAAAGCCAACCCAAATCTAGTATATAATATCACTATAAAAGTACAAGTACATAAAACCTATAGTACCTCATGAAAATTAAAGCAAAGAGACAAATGAGAGAGGTCGACTTGGGCTAGGCGCGACATAAGGGTGGCTTCTGAGAGAGAGTGATAGAGTTAGTGTGAGAGAGAGGTAAAGGAGAGAGTTCGATGGATATCTCACTTGAGACAATGTTGTTGAATGGTAGCCACACTGTGGGAGGTGCACTGCAAAAGGGAGAGAAGGCTCGGCCTAGACACGACGCAGGGGCTTTTAAGGCAAAGAGAGTTAGTATGGAAGAGAGGTGAATGAATGGTTATGGTGGATATCTCTCCTCCAATAACACTATTGAACCCATGCTAGGAGAGTTGGCCTGTGCAATGCAAAGGAAAGGGGGCTTGGTAAGACACGAAGGAGAAATGACTTATGAAATTTGAGACATTTGTGACACTATTAAATGGTGGCCACGTTAGGAGGCGCAACGCGAAGGTGAGGTGGGGAGAGGTGCAATGCAAAATTTGAGATGTGTTTTTGAATTTCAAACATAAGGGAGATGGGGTCCTCAATTGTCTAATAGAGATTTTGAATCTTAGAGAGAGAGGGCATAAGGAAAAAAAAAATAACATGGGCTGGATAGTAGAGCTATAGTAGAGCAAATGTAAAATTATCATTACTATTATTAATTAATTCCATACCAAATGGCACGTCCAGTCAAGCAATACTGCCTAACAAACATCCCCCTTTAATGCATTCATACTTGAAATACTCCTATTAGCCTATAGTGCAAAACGTTCCCTAAAAGGGTTATGGCCCAAAATTTTAAAAGTAACCGACATGGGGTAGGTATCTGTTCCATTTCGAGTTAAATTTCAATTTTGGTCAATTCTGGTATTTCGGTCAAAATGGTAATTCCAGTTTGAAATTAAGTTAAATGTTGAAGCAATGATCCTTTTGTAAATATGTTGAAGAATGA
The DNA here is from genome assembly GCF_018687715.1 of Carya illinoinensis. Lineage (NCBI taxonomy): Eukaryota > Viridiplantae > Streptophyta > Magnoliopsida > Fagales > Juglandaceae > Carya > Carya illinoinensis. The sequence goes on from NC_056757.1 coordinate 8,066,670, forward strand.
GAGACAAAATTATATTTTTATAGCCCAGTCAACTATCCCATCATCTAATCTACCCTTTCCTTCCGAGACTCCATCCATAACTCCCTGCCAAAACACTTTTCACCTTTGACTTGTTATCCAATGTTTGACACTGATTGGACCAACTCCATCTTTTTTAGTAAAAATTTATAATGCTTTATACTCATAAAAATTTTGCATGGTGCAAGTCAACTTGGTGTGTTTACTATGGTCTTAAAAATAAAATAAATATATCAATAAATATGTGTTTTACATATATGTGTATTTTTAAGACTTAAAAAGTATTAATAAGTTTTTCAGTATGTATATTTTTAAGACTTATATTGATATTATTTTAAAATATAGCTTATATATATAATTTATTCATTTAATGTTTATTCCAAAATAGTATATCAAAATGTACCAATATCGAAATATTTTGTTCTATTATCTCAAACAGAATGATAAATGGAATGGATTTCAAAACTTTACTATCGTCTAAGTTTTCGTTAGATCCACCATATTAAAAGGGAGAATGGGCTAAAATCCTCTTTTGGACCCATGGTCCAAACTGTTTTAAGGGCTCATAGCCCATGACCTCCTGTGGGGCCCATATAGGCATGACCCAATAAATGCAACCAAGTCCATAGTCCACATATATCGGACCCACAATTATTTAAAGGATGGAAATTTTGGAATAAGGTCCCAAACCCGCCGTACAAAGCGTCAAAACAAGATGGTACGGCATGGAGATGGCCGAAAGAGTTGTTGGCCACCAATTAAAGCCCAATCAATGATTCGTTGTATTTCTCTTTAATTTAATTTACAAGTGATTGGTTGCTGAAAGAGAGGAGTTACTGTTGAGACCCAAGTCATTCATACTTACACTTATGTGATTGTATTTAACTACTACTGTCAAGATTGTTCATGGTTTTGTGTCTTAGCTTTCAATACTCTTTGCAAAATATATAACGTACAATCTAAGAAAAATGAAGGGCAGAATTAATCAAGGTTTGAAGTCAAGACATGCGTTGTTCAACTGTAACTTATCTCAAAAATTTCAACTAATAAAAATAGATAAATTTAAGAAAAATAATATTTATATTTGTAGAATGCGCAAGTGTTGTGCAATCTCTTTAAAAAAATGAATAAATATAGGACTTGCGTAAAAAAAAAAAACTAATTTTTTAATAATAATAGACCCTGCCATTTTTTAAAACGATTGTGCAAAACTTGCACGCGGAACAACAGTATGTAGTATTACTCTAAATTTAATTATTATACTTGTATTATAAAAATATTGGTTTCATATAAAAACTAGCTAGTTTTTTTAATGCCTAGATGATCAATGTCTCAAGAATGTGTTTGGCAATGCATACCTATATCTCAAGGCTCTTGATCCATGAGAGAATATTGCGTCACTTATTTTTTTCACCCCCAAGTTAATAAAAAAAAAAATATTTTAAAGATCATGAGTGTCAAGATCACTGGTTGAGATTGATCAGTCAATTACAACGTAAATTAAAGAAATGGTTAACCTATAAAAAAATCTTAAAAAAAAATAGTTTACAAGCTGATGTGATCTGATATGTAGATATATTTAAATTATAAAGATCCATGATCACATTAAATTATGTCAATTTGTATAAATTTACTTTTGAAATATCTCTTTGTAGATCTAAAACATTTAATTTATTGCATAAAACTGTGCTTGTTTTAAGTTTTATAGTAAGATATTTGTAACCCTTGCTCATAAAAGTATTGTGCAAAGAGAATCAACCATATATATTTTAGATTCTAGCTAGCCAGAGGTGATACAGATAAAGAGGAATTGACATATATATATATATATATATATATATATATATATATATATATATATATATATTCATTAATTATAAGCCTGTAACGAATTATAGGCTCAATTAAATTTTTTAACATATGACTAAGATCTGAGTAATTTATTGCTATAATAATGGATAACGTTGAAAAACTAGAGCATGCATCTCTTTCTATGTAACATTCAAAAACTTCCATTAATTTTTTATTTTTGTTTTTTAAAAAAAGTGCAGTAGACTAATATATATAAAGTAATGCTACATTTAGTCGTGAAATATGTAAAAGCTGTGCAATCGCTTTTAAACAGTGTGATTTATTATTAAAAAGTTAATTTTTTTTTCGTAAATTTCATATTTATTTACTTTCTTTAAAATGATTACGTGGTACTTGCATAGCCATGACTGTAAGTGTCAATTCTAATATATAATATATAGTAGTATTGGTCCCCACAGTCTTCTTTCTCGGCAAGAACCGCGTAGCCTAAGCCAGACAATCCAGGAAAGGGGGGAGAAAATGTTGTTGCAGTACTTATTCTTAAATTAAATATATAAGAAAAGAAGGAAAATAAGAGTAGGGCAGGCAGGCAACTTCAGGAAAATAATTGTGTAAATGCAAGCTGTCTTTGTAGATGAAAATGTCTACTTAATTAATATGCATGCAATATATGTATATAATAATAATAGATCGAAAGAACATTAATCTCATGAGTCAGTTAAGGGAATCCAGTCAATTAAAATGCCAGCTTATAAAGATACGAGATCTTAGCAGCCTGCACAGAATGTCAACATGTTCAAGAATTCTCGATCATGAGCATTGTTAATTCCTTGGTAATTTCCCTTTTTGCTCTGATCTTTCCCATCTTACCTTTCACAAAGAGAGTAATGATCTATTTACAATCTTTTTTTTATAACTCTTATAATAAATTGTGCATATTTCTATCAAATGATGTTATTTTTACAAAAATGATCCTAATAATTTAAAATAGATCGAATTATATAAAAATCTAAAAACAGAATTATAGTAATTAGATAACCCAACTACCCAAGTTTTTTGGGGGCAAACCATCTAAAATTCTAGTACCCATCTGAACAAGCAATAGAGAAAAAAGACAAATCTAAATGACTGGAGAACCAGGCTTCAAAACAAGATCGTCGTCGTCTGGTCCACACCAACAAATGACACCCACCAAACAAACTGCATGTACCATAAACTAAAGAACCAAATTGGAAGAAGCAAGAGACAAGTGGGACAAGAACTACAAATTAGATATTTATTTAATTTATTTTTATTATTGAATGGACTTCATTCTTATCCTTGCAAGTCTTAAGGCCACCACACACCTTCAAATTCCATGGCCCCATGCAAACCCTTTGCCTCCTTCCATGTCCCAATCGTGTCCTATACGTTTATCTCTCTCTCTCTCTCTCTCTCTAGCAATTGCTCTTTCACTTTCATGTGTTCACATTAACAACGATATTTCTGGGATTCAAAAGAGAAAAATAAAAGCAAAATTAAAAAAAGAAAAAGAAAAAAAAAGAAGCAACTTGAATCGTGATTTTCCTCTTTGTTAATTGTTAAGGAACAAGGAAAAGCAAAAAAGGCAACTTGAAATGTGATTGTCTGCTTTGTAAGGCTCCAAATATACAAAAGGCAAACAAATTAATAATATAATCCAGCTTGTTTTCGTCATCATCATCTACCTAAATCCATGGGTATTGATTCTGGAAATAAAATTCCATAAAGAAAAAACAGAGAAGAGGAGAGAAATTATAAAAAGAAACAGATTTACATCATGATCATTACATGCATGACATCAAACCCTAAAGCACCAAACATGATGGTGGCTGTGATGGTGGTGGTGGTGGTGATGATGAAGTTGTGATTTCTCTTTATGAATCATGTCCTGGACGGTGCGGAACTGCTCTACGTGACAAGGGATGGTGATGGGGCCTTTCTGATCAAAACCGTACTCTTCCTCTGCCTCCTTCAACAACTGCAAGAAGAGTGGATGACTGAAGTAAATCACAGGAATCACAAACCTTTGTTGCTCTTTTCCTCGACCCACCAAGATTGCCAAACACCCCTTCGGGATGTCTTTCAGTTCCTTCTTTTCATGGTGGTGGTGGTGAAAATGAAGGTGCGGCATATGGATGTGGAAACTCAGGTAGTTTTTGTCAACACCAATCCCCATTTGCAAGAAAACCCAGAAAGCCAAAACTCCCCACCCCTTTCTTTAATTACAAAAGAAGCTCTAGTTTCTTGGTTTTTCTCTTTCTCGCAAGGTTATAAGAAAACAAGAGAGAAAGGCCAAGGATCAGAGGCAGAGATGGCGAGGTTGAAGAGGGTAAGAGAGGAGTCTGTTAAAGATCTTGGAATATTGCTCATGATAGATGGAAATCAAAGACTACAACCTACATATGAACAATGAAAGAACGAAGGAAAGAATGAGTGAAAATTTGAGAGGTTTTTGCAGGGGTGGAAGCCAGGGTATATATAGGGCATCAGGGTACGTTTCTAGCTAGGGTTTGCTTAGTTTTTACAACATCATTGTACAACCAACGATACAAATCGACGTATCCTTAACAATTACTCGGTTCTGAAATATTCATATATATACACGTTTATATGACCATTAATTATATATAATATTGTTGCCGTCTTATAATTAGAGATCGAGGTCGGTCCAAAGTCCAAAATGCTTTTGATTTACAGCTGGAAATGTGAATCATGTTCTATATATACATGTAATTAATGCCAGTAAGCCTTGCTATTTCCAGATAATTATCAAAATTTATGATATTGTATAATTTAAGAAACATTTCGAATTTTCTAGTTATAATTAGAGGGTTGACTTCTAATTAATCTCTAGAATACACGAACTAAATGAAAGTATTCTAGAGAGATTACACGATTTAATTGGAGAGTAAATCATTAATGTCAAATACTAAATATTAATTCAGGGATAATAGGGCAAAATTAAGATATTGTAGATCTACCTACCTTATAAGATGTCTTATTGCATGCATGAAGTTACGTCTTCCAGAAGGGTTTTAGGTGAAAGAATTGACCCCCCCAATAATAGTAATAATAATAATAATAATAAGCTGGTTTTCGAAAATATTTGCCTATTTAGAATCTCTTACCAATTGTCAAGCACAAAAATATTTTTCTTTATCTTTTTCATCAAACCAATCAGTATTTTTTTTATATTGAAAAATTGACTTTATTCATTCATCAAAGAAAAGTCACATATATGACCGGATACATATAGGAATAGAAATTCTCAGAACACAAGCCAATTACTGCGTTTGAAATTCCATCAGTATACAAATTCCTTATGGTCTTAACTACCGTTATAGCTCTTTATAAGCACTCTGTCTAAAACAGAGACTCATACCCCACCATTTACAGTAGAAGAGAACTTAACCTCTACGGACAAAACTTTTAAAAGACTATATTTCTTCTTCTTTTTTCTTTTTAATTCTTTAACTAAGCAAAAGGAAATATCAATGAAAATAGAAAGATATGTGTGAAATAGTGTAAAAAAAAAATAGCTTCGTTGTGATCACAGCTAGTTTAGTCCATTTTTTTTTCTTTTAATCACATATGTATTAATATAAGAAAAAATTTATACATCATTCTATTTCTTATCATTTCCTTATCATCCTATGATGTAAGAATAGAAGAGGGTTTTAGTAAAAATCCTATTAACCAATAATATAACTAGATCAAGAAGGGACGAAGATCCAATAAAAACCCTCTTATACAAGAGATGAAGTGCCAGAAATAAAAATAAAAATTAAAAGATAGTTCATGATCACCAAATAAATTGGTTTCCACCCACTCATACATGGATCTTAATTTGGCATAACCAATTAGGGAATCACCTGGATTTGAATTCTCCGAATTAATAGAATTTAGAATGGGATTTAGATCAATGGAATTAAGAGAAATAGATATATGAAATGAATTTCAAAATATTTATTTTATTTGGATGGTTAATTAATTAATCAGCAAATATATATTAAGGATTGACATTTAAAGGAGACGAGACAACTCTATAAATATGCTTATTGATAAAAATTCAAGTCATCCAATGAAGTCCACAAGCAAGTCTTCAATAGTTAGGAAGATCCTGAAATTAAGCGATTTTTTCCCCAAATTAAAAAGAAATTTTAATTATTACACAAAAATTAATTAAATACGTAACAAAGACCAGAATTTTGTAATTATAAATCTGTCCCAAATCGGAATTAAAATCACATTCAAAAGTTAAAACAAAATATTCTTTAAAAAGATAAAAAGTAATATGTAATTAATTGACATGATTTTGATGGGAAAATTAGCAGCGGATTTCATGCGTGGTCCAAAACGTATGGACCACCATTGAAGCGTAGTGTCCACGACTAGCTAATCAACAGAAATTAAAAATCGAGATTGAAATGAGAAATGCACAAGGACAAAGAGATAACTCTGAAAATATGTTTAATTGATAAAATTCAAATTATCCAATGAAACCCATAACCCAAGCATGCACAAATACCTTGAAGCTTCAGTACTGCTTGTTACTATATAATTTGCGTTGATCTTCCTTCTCAAAATATTCCAACGTTATCAACATCAAATTTAGCAATACTTCTGTATTAAAAATCTTGATTATTTGTAGGTATAAATTTTTCATGCAGCATTAAATATTCACTAAATACTGTAACACCCACATCATATATCTCTCTTTCCTCTCTTGTGGTCCTATAGGTCATGAATCAAGTACGTATTCTAGAGAATTTCTATCTGATCGATCATCGATCTTAACAAAAATTAGCATGTAGTTTGAGGTCGCACGTTTTGTGAATTTGTTTTTCTTCTCTAAGCAAGCGAGTAAATTTTATTAAAAAAATAAAAATAATGATACATGAGGAAATGGTGAGGTTCACCAACAAACATCTCAGAACAATAATAATAATGCAAAGAGATGGATAAAAAAAATAAAAAAAAATAAATTCTAGCAATCAATTTCTTAGATTTCATCCAAATCTTATCAAGAAGGTGCCGACTTAAAAGACGATTATAGGACGTTTGCAAAAAGTTGCGAATAATACCACTTTTGTGATTTTATTGAAACTATCCCTGGCCTCCTTCTTCGTATCCTCAATTAGGAAATAAGTAACATAATTAGATTAACACCAATCAAGATTTTGGACCATAAGGTCACAGACCACTTAACCGATAACATGCAGTCCTTTCTGTTGTACGTGAATTTCCAATCATAGTGTACGACACAAAAGATATTATTTTATAGATAAATTCTAGATGGAAGCTGCCTTACACTCTATACTTACCGCCTAACTCAGATGTGATTTGTTATTTTTATTTTTTTATTTTAATATTTAAATATGTATATATTTAAATAAAAGTACAAAAATATCAAATCATGGTCAGATGGAAGTGTACGGTGTAAGCTAAGGTTTCCTTGTATAATAACTCTATTTTATATTACTCTTTATTTTTCTCCAACAGACACTCCTTTAAGATTAAGATTAGTAGAGATCATCAAAGCTACTCCTACTCCAGTCCTGATAGAGAAAGCTCACCTCTCACATCTTGCAAGCCAACATAAAAATAGTTTTTTCTTTTTCCTTTTCTTAATAAAGTACTTTATTTTCAACAGATTGAATTAATGGGAAAAATCTGAAATAAATTGCTAGATTGAAATGATCAATGCATTTTGGGCTACCTTGGTCAAATAAATCTAAAATAATGCATGAATAAATATAGCAAAAATTATTTAATCGTGATTATCATTAATATTTTTTTTCACATAAATCCCATGAGTCATGAACATTACACACCATATTTGATTTTTTTCCCTTTAGCAAGTTGTATGCAGTGTAGGGATGATGAGTAGAAGAACTCAATTAGTTTAATATGAATAAAATAATAATAATAAATATAGTGTGTGGAATGATGAGTAGTAAAATTTAATGTAAGAACTATGAAATTACACTTTCCTAATGAAAAATGTATCTAGGGTTTCTAATTTTCTTGCTAATCGGTAGGACACGTGGAGAACGTAATGTGGCAAATCTGTGCCAAATCAGCAACAATGGGTCCATAAAGAGCTAGAAGCAACAGACAATGAGCTAGCATTACACCTCAGGATGAAGAAAACATCCGATAGCATGCATATTATAAGAAAAATAGGTATTTGTCACTAAATTCTTTTTTGGCGATTGAAATTTAGTTGCAAAAACTGATTTTTACTATAGTGAGATTTTCTTTCCGGCAAAAGAGGGAAAATTGCATGCACATGTCTTCAACATTTAAAGTCTTCGTTTGTATAGACTATTATTTAATATTTTATTATTTTTTTATTATTTTTTCATTATTATTCACTAAGATCAGCGCAGTACCTAAATGTAAATATCACATCGACTTCATTATTTTTAATTTTCTTTTAAATTAAATAATTTCTATTAATGAATCGACGTTTTTTTTATGGAAAAAATATTTTCTATCGCGATTGATTTTGACTGTTGATCACCTACCCCATGTGGGGGAAAACCCGAAGATTGCACCTTCCAATCTGCAGTGACACGCGATTATATGTTGTTCCTTTGTATGCTTGAAGAGTCATGCATAAAGTTTTTTTATTTTTTATTTTTTGCCTGAATATTATGTCGAATTTAGTAGGAAAATACTTATCAAATTAATTTAGTTAATTTTAAAAAAAAAAATAAAAGCTTTATTAAATTTCATATGTTTCATTTAAACATACGAAATATATATTTTTTGACATGGCAAATTAATACGAGTTTGCCTCGATCTTATTTTTCTTTTGTATCTAAAAATCTGGATAAATATTTATCTTTGTTAATTTTATTAAAAAATGATAATTACTTCTTATATATTCAGATATTGAATCATGAAAAATCTAAGTAATCCAGCTTGAACCCACTTTCAGGAAGTACTGATGATACGATCTTTATTCAACATTGATATAGTAGGAACATGTTTTCAACGACAAGATCATGATGATATTAATATTAATGTTGTTAAAACTTTATGTTAAATCGTGGGATCAAGAAAGAATTCGAGATTGTTAGAGACTATAACATTAAATTGCGGCTACATGTATTGACATTTCTGATGATCTTTAGATATTGATCCTCACAATATTCAAGTACGTACGTACTCCATCGATCGCAAAAATACCAAATAAAGAATATTTTTTAGGTATCTTTTTAAGATAGTCATGTATATATCAAGCTCTTGGTGGAAGCCGAAGGAAGGTACACTAACATTAGTGGACCTTCTTTTTCCTCTTTCTTTATTCCCATCCAACTTTCCAGGTAGCCGGCCCCTATCTTCCCAAGATCTTGTGTGGTTTGAAATAATATTAAAATTAAAAAATCATAAAAATAGAAAGAATTGAGCTAATAGCATGCATGCGTTTTCTCTCAGCTTGTTGGGTGAAACTTTTTGACTAACCAGCTAAGAGTAGGTATAGCTAATTACAATCCACAAAAATGTGATAATTTTACAATTCAAGCATAGGAATTAATTATGTCTTTTTGCCAAGAGATCTAATAAAGATGGACCGAATCAAAACTTTTTAGGGCATATTTAGATAATGAGATGAGACGATACTTCTGTTAATAGTAATAAAATAATTTGTAAATAGTAATAAAATAATTTGAGTTAAGATGTTTTATTGGATTTTAGAAAATGTGAGTAAAAAAATTGAATACAAGTATTATAAAGTCAATATATGGTTAAATTATAATTTTTTAATATAGATTTTTTTTTTGTTTGAAAGTTTGAGAAAACTATAATGATTAAATGAAAAAATTAAAAATTTGAAATTGAAAAATATTTATCTTAGAGTGATATTCAGAAAAAAAATTGTGAGAAGTTTTAAAATGAGAGATGAGAGCATCTCACTTCCCAAGCCCTTCACTATATTAAGCAACGATTAAAATAAAACAATTCAATAGAACCGGAATTCATTTGAAAGACATAAAAAGGAAGATTATTTCGTACTCTACAAGACTCATTTTGCATATAGATATGGCTTCTAAACTCGATTTGTTTCTAATTATTAAACAAGGGGTCCTACGGGGCCCATTGCTTTTGTCCTCGCCAATAAAAGAAGAAAGTGTAAAGTTCTTGTTCTCATGGAATTAATTTGTTTGGAATATAATCCTTTTTTTTTCCTTAAAAATAAAAAATGAACAGTCTTCATTTTGTGAGACCCAAATGGTTCGAAGTCTTGCGGCTGAAGAAAATTAAAGGTGAGCATGGGTTTTCTACTCACTACAAACTTTGGGTTTTGGTAGGCATTATCTAGTGCCAACTGCAAAATATAGGGTAACCAAGGATGGTAAGACGAGGAATTTATTCAAACTCCTATATATTAAGGAAAGCTTGTGTGCCACCTGGCCAGTATTGCTTAAGTGTACCATTCAGTAATTCTATTTTTTTAATTTGGTGATTAAGAAAGTGATTTTAAATGTATTGATATATTTTTTTAAAAAAATATTTAAATATATTAAAAAAATATGAAAAAAAAAATTAAACTGGCAGCATGCTCAACATTAAGAGCGGGGAGTCACACTAGCCCGACTCATATACATAAAAGTCTAATTTTATCTATTCTACCTTAATTCCCTCTCCATTTTTACAGGCCTAATCCATTATTTGGTTGCACGTCAATTTGCTAGATAAAACATCAATATCAAAATAAATGTAATCTTATCGACATAAAACATTGAAGCTTGAGTTTTAATACTAAAAACTGTAAATATATAAAATAAATAATAAGATTTATATCTTTCTGTCAGTTTATTTTTTTTTTTGAGAAAATGAAACTCTGTTTCCTTCATTCGATATCCGGACAATTACAACTTCTGACTTGAGAATACAAGTCAAATTCTAACAGTTCATGCTCTCCAACCCACAAATTTCTTTGCGGTTGACAAGGTCTTGTCCAATACCTCCAGACAAAAGTCTGAGAGATAAGCCTCCAGACTAAAAGTCTGAGAGACAAACACTATCTTAGACCTGTGTCTAAGATAGACCACACAACTCCCCCTCCAAAGAGTGGAGTACAAACTCTACGGACCCTAGGTCCTAGAGAGAAAACTCTACGGACCCTAGGTCCTAGAGACAAGACTTCCCAAAGCACCACTAAATAAACTAAATAAAATAAAATATATAAAACCACCCAAAACCACAAAACAGTAAACTAAAAACAACTGAACGGGACTGGAAAGAACACATGGGCCCGGTCCAACCAAAAGGTCCAGTGGGAAACACGTGGGCTGAACTGGCTGAAGGAAAACAAGCTGCTAGGGTTTCGTCGCTTCACCCCCCGCCGCTCCCCTTCTTTCTTTCTTTTCCACTGTTGGGCAGTAGCTGCCGTACCACCCCTCGGCGTCGACCACCTCCGAAACAAAGAAAGGGAGGTCAACCTCCGTCGTGACCCAGGGCCTTAGTGCCATTAACGCTCTGTTGCAAGAACAGAGCAGCACACCCTTCGGACGGGCATTCCCACCGTAGCCTCGCCTCGCCTCGCCCCAGAACATCACCGTCAGCTTAGTGCCATCAAAATCAGGGTAGCCAGCCTCACTCATCTCTAGAACGATCATCCTCGGCGAAACCACCATGCAAAAGGAGCAGGTGTTCCTCGCCTTGAGACAGCGCCGTAGCTAGAGAGAAACAGCTAAGCCACCAAGCCACAAGCTCCAAAAGTCTGCCACCATCGACCGCTAGAGGCGTTTTCAACCGTTAATCCACCCTCGACTGCAGCCCAGCAACCTCTGTTTTCCTAAGTGGAAACAGAGCACCATAGGTGGACCACGCCACTCACCTCGAGGATCTCCAGCTTCATCAACGCTGCCACCCAGCCACCATTTCGACGGCACAGCGACAGAGTTACTACTATAAAGGGAAGCCTTTGGAGAAAAGGACGGAAGCCACAGTGCAACCGACATGCAGACGGGTCCCTCGCGCTTCCATAACTGTAACCACCTAAGCCCTTATTCTCAAGCACCTAAACAAAGCAAAAACCAAAAGAAACTGGAGAAAACCGGTAAAGAGCAGGGAAAAGGGGAAGGTGGGAGGGAGGGAGGAGCCGAGGCTCCCACCTCCCTCGAATCGGCTTTTCTGTTCTAGGTTCTAGAGAGAAGTGAGAGCCTCTCTCTCTAGAAGGAAGATCTTTCTGTCAGTTTAAACTTTTAGAATAAGTGATGTTTTCATATTGAATCAAAGCAAATGTTTTAAGTTTGAACTCTGACTCTATATTCTATCACATTTAATTAAATATATATTCCATGTGTTGAGCCCGCTTCTTGAAGGGGAGTCTAATCCACACGTAAGGGGAAAAAATGTTAAGATATAAAATAAATAATAAAATCTATATTTTCTAATTATTTTAAGTTTTTGGTATTATTTTATATTCTTTAAATAATTGAAGAAAAGTCTACATATCTACAATAATTCAACTCTTATTTTATTATAATGAGGTGACATTGTGATTAATTTTATAATTTTTAAAGAATATAAATATATAAATATAATAAAAAGCGATAAGTTTATAAAACAAAATGAAATGAAAAGGAAATTCCCAATAGTTAAATGTCTCATTCTCAATAGTTTCGTGCCTTCTCTTTCGATGTGAAAGTTTAGCCCTTTGAATATATATAAATTGAGGTGTGATAAGACTTTAAATTCGGTGGCCCCAAGTACTACGATTATGTCCTCTTAATATCTTATAAGCGAGCAGGGCCAAGATGATGATCTTGCGAAGGACGCGTTGGGGTGGGTGGGGTACTAAGGCATCGAAGAAATTAACACGAATAATTCCGAGTATTCTGGCATGATGAATGGAATAAAGCAGCTAAGCCAGCCATGAACGAAGCCAAGGTCCAAGCAATCATGTGGCCGGCGCCTTTGCTTTCGTATAAAGTAATATTGGCTAAAGTCAGAAGCAACGGTCGAGCTATCTAGGACCTTTCTTTTAACTTTCTTTTTCATCTAAAGCTATGTATTTTGCATATATAGATGCTTCCCCTTTTATCTTGTTCATTTCTTTTTCTTTCGTAGTGACTTGAAACATTGCTATCTGTGTTTGTTTATGGAAATTAAATTCATAATTATATATTCTTCTTTATTTATATATTTTCGCAGTTATTCATTGTTATATATATATATATTATGTTTATATTATTCTAATTTGTTAATTATATGTATTTATGTTTATAAAATAATTCTATTTGAATGTTTTTATAAACACATCATCCACGCGATAATTTAATTTAAAAAATAAATTTTAAAATTTAAATCTTACGAATTAAATTATGCAACGTGGATGGTGTGTGACGTAAAGGTTTACAAATAACATTACTACTATGTTTATACTTTTGTCACGTATTGGATTTATTGTCAAACTTCAATCCCTTGACAAGTAGCGAGAGCTTGTTCCATTTTCTTTCATAATAGTCTACCATCAAATTAATATTCTAACTTATCCAAAAAGTAATAAATTGACAAAAAGAAACTCACAAACTAACATGATTTGATATATTAAATGCATGTTTGAGTAATGAGACGAGATAAAAATTTTGTAAATAGTAGTGAAATAATTTGTAAATAGTAGTGAAATTATTTGAATTAAAATATCTTATTGGGTTTTGAAAAATCAGATTGAAAAAGTTGAATAAAAATATTATAAAATTAAGATCTAGTTTGGTTTGGTAGATGAGATTATATCTCATCTCAAATAATCATTACAACTTATTTAAATTTTTACATAAAATTTAATAAACAATTCAAAATTTTCAAATTTCAAAATAAAATAATATTCTAATAATATTTTATTAAACTTTCAACTTTTATCTCGTCTCATTCCATCTCATCTATATAATCAAACGAGTTTTTAATATTATATATATTTTTAAATTTGAAAAAATTATATTATATTTTATGTTTTATTTGCAAGTTTAAAAAAATTATAATAATTAAATAATAATTAGATTTAAATATATGTAAGTTTATAAATTTATATTTTTAAGATCTCTTTATTCATGATATTTGATTTAAAACTCATTTAGAATGTTTGGTGGACAATGAAGTCAAAAATAATAAAAAAATCTCGCCATTTTACGGGCAAGATTGATGTTGGGATAATGAGATACATAATAAACTAAACTGTAAGGTTATCCATATTGATATCCAGCTAATAAAAGTTCATAATCATGTCCAAATAGTAAGTGTTGTTGTCTAACCCTTTTGTTGAGTAACTTGCGTCGCAAGTCTAATCCGTAACTTACTAACTTTCCTTCGCAAGGAAAACAACGTCATTGAATTTATTTACGGAGCAAAATACGGAATAGTCCATTTTCATCTCATTTTAATTTAATAACTGTCACGTATACAAAAAATTATATAAAATAAATTTATAAATTAATATAGCTTCATATAATCTATTAAATTTATTTTATAATAAAAGTAACTTTATAATATAATGTATCGCATCAAATCATATCAATTTGTAGGTTTATTTTTATGTAATTCATTTATTACTAAATTATTTTCTTTTTAATTTTGTAGTTTATTAAGGGGATGTCTGGAAAAGTTTTTTAACTCATCATCTCATGATTTCATTTCCTGTCAAAATATTATTTAAATACAAATATTTTTAAATTAATTATTACAATTTTTTTTTAAAATTTTAAATAAAAAATAAAAAATAATTTAATTATTTCAAATTTTAAAATAAAAATAATAGTAAAAAATTATATTCTAATAATATTTTAATTTTATAACATTTTTTTTCAAATTTTTTCTTCTTATTTTTCAAAATTTAATAAATACTTAACTCAAACTATTTCATTACTATTTACAAACCATCTTATTATTATTTACAAAATTTTTATATCATCTCATGTTTCAAACAATCCCTAAAACTCTCGGCTGTATGGGCGCAATTTAGATTGATTTCTCTTTTATTTACCACATATATTGTTATTTTTTTAAAATTTTATTATTTTCAATCATGCTTTAATTAATAGACATATGAAACTATTAAAAGTGACACGTCATTCGAGATATACAAATTTTATGAATATAGAAACATTTGGCGCACATTTATTGTAATTAATATAGATAAGATTAATTTCTTCAGCAACACAACAAGTTAACAACTCACGTTCAACTTAAGTTGCAACAAAAAATGTTTAAAGAAACTTAAGGACAACTTAAGAAAAGTCATGCGTACAAAAGATAAAGCATACGAAAATAAGAAAAATCTTGAAGGTGCTTAATTAACAAAGAATAGAGAAAAATTTGATGTTAAGATCGAGATTTTTAACGAGTAATACTAAATATAATCTTAGAGTATGCAAGTTCTATGCATTATGTTCGAAAAAAAGTGAGATTTATTATTAAAAAATAATTTTTTTATATAGATATCAAATTTAATAAATTTTTTTAAATGAATACGCGACATTTATATATTTTAGAACTGTAAATATATTTTTTTAAAATTTATAATTTTTTTACTTTTAGAGCCAAAAGTTTAAGTTATGAAGAATTTTCATTTTTTTTTTATATAATATTGGATCTTAGATAGTCATGTATCTCAGATTTGGAGTTGGATAGTTAGTTTTTAGAGGACTTGAATATTCTTTTATAAGATTTAAAAATGCAAAAATGAAAAAAATGTTTTGAGCTTGACTTTTCTTCACAGAAAAATAAGAGAGAGAGAGAGTCTTCGAGAGAACGTGGATAAGAACAAGTTTATGGACCAAGTTGGCAAACCTGTGGGGGCTTGGATCTAGATCATTTAGAATTTTTGTTCAAACTCTAGATCTTTTTTTTCCTTGAAAAAGAAGCTTTTGAGCTCATTCAATTATATCAAATCAGAAATATATGGAGGAGATTCCTCCATAATAATAATTACATAAAAAATGAATAAAACATATTTGTCAAGACATGTTATATTACTTTGGCATTTCTTCTGACATGAAGAGCATCCCATTTGACAAAATTCTTTAGATTCTCCTTAGCTTCACACAAACATTCTTATACTAGTCTAAGCATCATCATCCTTCTTCAAAGCCCGAATGATCTGAATGCAGTCCTCTTCAATTATAATATTTCTTAGTCTCAACTTCAAGCTAAAAGTTGTTGCTCGTAATGCCTCATATGATTTAGCCAGTAAAGAATCTGGAAAGAGATCCTTGTTTTTCTTCGTAGTCGCAATAATCATTCTTTCATAATCTTTCAACACAACCACAATTTCAATTCTGGAATGAATCTTGTTTACAGCTTTATCTCAATTTAACTTGTAAGTATTCATAGGAGGGGTTCCCCACATGGTTTTTGTACTGCTACTTGGCCCTGAGGCATGATTCTTCTGTTCCTCCACTTCGTGTAGCAATTGCAAAGTTTGATGATCAGTAGCACTCACTACTTTGTTAGGATGATTGAACTCTTTATTGAATATGAGTTCATTTCTTCTCAACCCTACCACTAGAAACTCCTGCACCAGTTCAGTTTCCATTATATTTGACATAGCTTCTACTAGTTCTATCATATTCCCGGGAAAGAAATGACTTTTTTGAAGCCTTTTTAAACAATGACACCAAATTTAAGATTTATAATAGAAGAGAGATTAATTAGAGAATATTTATTAAGATATATAATGAAAACTCAAAGTAGACAACTGTTTTCCTTTTTAAGGCCCAACAAGTAGCCACATAAAAAGGTTTCATGATGCTTGTGTGACAATGGGTTTGCCACGTACAAGCAAATTACGTGATCAAAGGTCATGATGACCATCAGACTAGATCAGTGCATCTGAATTTCTTGCAAATTATAATTTTCACAAGCAGTTTCATGAGCCTATCTATCTCTACCCATAACATGACCTTCTCCCCCTTTTATTCTTTATCATCACAATTCATTTTTCCAGTATTATTTACATATTTTGGGGATAACATAGAAAATCTGGCAGCAGTTCACTCTAATATATTATATATACGTAATAGCATTATCTCAGCCCAATACAGAAATAGCATACAATATTATTAGCCCATGGGCCTTTGAACTTTGATTTTTCCTTTTTGGGCAAAATAGATGGAAGCAACTGTTATCCCATTATTCTCATAATACTGTACGTAGCTCCAATGGATTTGCTAGTCTTTGATGAAATAAGTGTTGCATATTTCATATTTAAGACATGGGTCATGCATCACTCCTCGTGTGTTGCAATGAAATTATATATCTTCCCTAACGCCAATATGATCGTACGGCCCAATCATTTGATACACCAAGCCTTCTTTCTAATGTGCGGTATAAGAGGACAAGGGCTATTCATTTGGATTTCGGATCGGGTATTGGATTTCGGATCGGGTACTAGATATACTTGGCCCGGATATACCAAGTTTTGAAACTGTATGAATTCAAATTTTTACAATCTAAAAATCCAAATTACGGGTTGTACCCGGATTTTTTTTTTTAAACCTATACTATTAAACTTTTTTTCAAGAAAAGGATAATGCTGAAAAGCATTTTTTTTAATCCAAAAGCCTATATTAGATTACAATTTTTTCAACAAAAAGTTTTGAAATTTTTTTTATATATAATACAATTAATTACCTTACTAACTAAATCCATCTAAAAAAAGAAATTCAATATTTATCATATAAAATGCATGCAATACATAATGTAATTCACTACATATTACATTATTTGGTATTTATACATTACATTAAAAAATACAAAATTACAATATATGAAAATTACATATCTAATAGTCCTGTTTTATTGCGGGACCCATGAAAATTAAATATCTATGATCTTTTTGCAAGCTATAACAATTTCCCATAACACACCTGCATGTCCATTCAAAATGAAATAATGTCAACAAATTATACAATAAAAATATTCTAAGCTGCAAATAATTGATAGTGACATAGAACACTCAAAGAAGTTATTGTAAGAAAGATATAGTTTAGCCATTCAGTGCAAATGAGCGTACCTAGTTTCCATTAATAACCATTTTGAGATAGAAGTTATTAAAGTTTAAGAAATAAAGTCATGCAAATTGGAAATCTATATAGCACTAAATTTTCCATGCAGTTACCAATAATTCAATATCAAGATTTATAATCATTACCAAATGAAGAAAACTCAGGGAAAACATTTTTTAAAATAAATGTAAAATGGGATACACAAACCGGGTCACAACTCTTTTGTGGTGGTTAACTAGATGTTGGGAAAAGCTGGAGTACATTGGTCTATGTTTGAATTTCTATATTAGATTTCAGTTTGCTGCCAAACTTTACTTGAACACGCAATCAAATTGGTGTTTTTTTTAGGTAAATTGTCCCATATTGATATGGGTATAATGTACCAAACATCCACTTAATGAATGATTTATATGAAGAAAATGAGAGTATTTCACCTATGGATAAAGCTTAGAAGCCTCAACACCAAAAGATGCCTCAATCTCAAAGTTTGTAACATCTCATTTAAAAAATGCTACGAGATTGAGCGATAGAATTAAGTTCAAGGGGATGAGAAATTATGCAAGAAAACCAATACCAAGTATCAATCAAAACAACATGGACTTCACTGAAATTGTCTTTGCATTCTTTAGCAGGGGAATGAGAATAGCTCTACTCATAGGAAAACTTTTAGAAACGATCCAGAAGCACACAGTATACAACAACTAGTCAAAAGCGTCTATACTTCATAACTTTGTAACTAAATAAAGCCAAGCTTAAAGGAACAAATTTGGTACCCATTTTATTTACTTGAAGAATACCCATCAACGGGGAGGAAGAGAAAAGAAATGACATTTGAAAGCGGATGTAACTTTTTGATGGAAGAGAAAAGAGAACATCAAAACAGAGCAAAAATAGCAAATCCAAAGACAGAGTAAAATGATAATCGGGCCAAAGATGCCAAGAGGATAAAATGCGAATTAGGAGATCAGATCTAGAACAAAAAACCAAAAGCAGCTCAAAGCCACGTCTTAAATCTAACCAAAAACAACTCAAAGTCACATCTTAAATCTAAGAGTAGTAGGTTTCGGCACTCATTAGAGAAAGGCTAGTGTGATACCCTATTTTTATTAAAAGAGTATTTTAATTTAATTAAAATATTAGTTCTTTTGTTTTAAATTTATCGAATTTTAGTTGGATTTATTTAGTTGTGAAATTTATTTTGAGTTGTTTTCTTAATATTAATTATTATTTTGTGTTTAAATTGCTCTTTAATTTAATTTAATTTACTTTTAGATTTTAAATTTTGTTGTTAGTTTTTACTAGTTATTTATTATATTTTAGCTAGATATTGTGTTTAAATTATTTTATTCAATTTATTGCTTTTAAAATTATTTCGTTGGATCAGTTTCTTGACCCTATATGTGAGGATTAGATCTCATTTTTTTCTCTATCTTTTCTTTTTCTTTTTTCTTCTTTCTCTTTTTTTTTTTTTCCTTTTTCTTTTCTTTCTCCCATTTTCTCTCCCGGTCTCTCTCTCCCCGCGCGACACACTCTCTCTCTTCCCTCTCGTTCATTTTTTATTTCGTTCAGCCACTTCACCGCCGCTGTGACGTGCACCGCCCCCACCATCCTCTTCCCCACCCTCCGACGCACACCCCCTCCAATTTCCAGCTCCTCCGGCGCCAACAGTAAGCCGCACGTGCCCTACCAAGTAGCAGCTCAAAATCCTCCCCGCTCTGTTGTTGTGCAACCACCAACCATCATTTTTTCACCACTTCATCACTAACCGCTTGCCAACCTAACATACCCATTTCCAACTCCGATCCATTTCTGGAGCAACCGCCACAAGTTCAACTCTATTTTGGTCATTTTTCACTTCCACCGCAGTTCTCACCGCCAGCCACGGCTAACCACCACTTCCATTAGCTTCACTAACACCTCTAAGTCATTCTCTATTAATTAAAGTCTTGGTTTGTTTCCATTCAAAAGTGGGTATTTTATGACCCACAGCCATAATGTAGTTTACACTGTTACGTTGCATTTCTGCTACTTTTTGCAGCTTCTTGATCATTCAAAAAAATATTTTATAGCGCTGTAAGTATTTTTTAAACTTCATTTAAGACTTAAATACATTATTACTTTTACAATAAATTGTGATTGGTTGGTTATGCTGGACTGAGTCCAAGGAGTCGAGAGTCGAATGGATTTGAGAATTGTGTTATTTATGTTTGGATGATTGAATTGTTGGGTATTTTGTGTCATGTCAGTTGCATTGCATGGTGCATGCATATATATATATATATGTGTTAAAAATTGAAAACTGAGTTTATACGTGTAAATGAATTTTTGGATGTGTGTGTATCACGACCCCAAGCCAAGATAGGGCATTATCTCGGTGGAGTTCATTAGTCACTCGGGAGTGGAAAATATTGAATGACATCCTCTGAGTTGTCGCTGGGCGACAACAGGATCGGACGATACAGTAACGATGTCGTATCGACTCCGTGGTTCCTCGGCTGGCGGGGACTAGAGGATGCTCGGTCATGATACGCGCTGGGCGCGAAGCTGGGTATCACTTGTGTAGATGTCATATGCATAGTCGTTACCTACGATATGACATAGAAGCCAGAGTGTGCAGATGATCCCTAGGGGAGATCATAGTGTATACAATAAATTGGAAATTAATTTTGATATTAGATATGAGTCATTTTCTGAGAAACTGGCGAGTTTGATTAAATGTTATTTGTGGGTCATTTTTTGAAAAAATGGCGAGATTTTTATAAGTGGATTTTCATAAATCATTTTCTGGAAAAAATGTAGATTTCTTATTTTGGGCCATTATCTGGAATAATGGCAATGAATTATTTTAAAGAAATTATTTTTGAGCAAAAAAATGAGATTTTTGACGTGCGTTAGAAAATGATCATTTTTGAGAAATGATTATTTTCGAATCTCATGCATATTGCATTATGAACACGTATATTATTGAGTTTTAATTTATTTTTTATCTTGTGGGTGTTTGAATTTTTACTTACCTGTGGTATCATTTTTGGTACTATAGATTTTGATGCAAATGAGGAGGTTGAACTTGAGGAGGCGGCTCCGCCAGAAGACTGATTTGGGGTTGCTTGTAGTATTGGAAATTATTTTCCTTGCCTTTATATTATGTATTTTGGATTTATGACAATGTTGAAACATGTAATATTTTGATACGTTTGTTTTAAGTGAGATTGTATTTAAGTAAAATTCTGGTACTTAGTAGATTGACTTTTATTATCCACTGCATTGTTTTATTGTACACGTATTGTATGTACACACTTGACATTTGGCGATGGGATGTGTCACCCGTCTTGTTATCATCCTGAAATCTCAATTCTCACGTATTTGTACGTGGGAGTTGGGGGCATCACAGTTAGGGCTTCAGCACTTAACAATCCATTCTCATCTTCCCTAACTCAAAACTCATCACAAAACTCAAAACCCATGACAGAAGCATATCATGAAATACCGAAAACCATGTTTATAAATGCTCAAAAATCATAAGAGAGATAGAGGCTTACCAAAATGCCAGCAGTGAGAGTATTAAGAGAAATGGCTGCAGAAACTTAGGGTTTCAGCATTCGGCGTGCACACACGAGAGTGGGAGAGAAAGAGTAGATAGCAGCGAGAGAGTGAGAGAAAGTGATTTGCATTGGGGGCAGCTAGGGCACTGTATCACATTTTCTTTCTATTAAACATGGGTACCGAGTTTTAAAACTGGTACCCGGATTTGAATATGCGGATTTTCCAGGTCGAAACCCATAACCAGACCTGGCCGGGTCATAAGGAACAGTCCTAAGAGGACTTGGGAAAGTGGGAGACCTAGATCCCAATTTGCTTCGTGGTCGACCAGAATTATTCTAACATAGACAGGCGATTTGTTCACACTCAATTAATGGGCCAAAAATAATGCACTTAGTTGCAACAACCTCTATCACAAGCCCATATAAGACACATAAATGGGCCAAGAATAATGAGCTTAATAGATTGAGAAACATGTTCATAATAGATAGAAGAGTATTTGGGAATTAGAAGTGCTAAACATGGTTAAGGTTTTCGGTGGAAGGCAGCAAATGAGTTACTACCTTAAAAAAAAAAACCTGTTTCACAAAAAAGATAGTTGAGGATCCTTTTTGCCTAATTTTTTATAGAGAGGAAGAACCAGTGATGCATGTGCTTTGGGACTCCTTTGCAGCAAATGATGCCTAGGCTAATGGTTTAAGTGGGGTTCAAAAGTGGAAAATGGAAGGAGGGGATTTTCTGTTGCTATGGGAAAAGTTGATGGGAGTCCTTGATAAAGAAAAACTAGAAGAGATGGCTATCCAGTTTAAAAAAAGTTTGGTTGAGAAGGAACACTTTTGTTTTAAAAAAAGGGCTTACTTGTCCAAAAAAATTGTTATCTTTAGCAATTGAGACTCTTGAGGATTTTAAACAGGCAAACAAAAGGCTGAGCACAAAAACTCAGCAGGTTGTAAATGAAGTCAATAAGGTAAGTTGGGTTAGACCTATAGCAGAGTTTGTAAAGGTGAATTGGGATGCCTTTTTAGATATGAAAATAAGGAGAATGAGGATGAGGATGATTATTAGAGATGAGAATGGAGAGGCTTTGCTTGTAGCTTGTGGCAGTAAGATGAATGTGTAGACAATAGATGTAGCAGAATGCCAAGCAGAATGTGTAGGCAATGCAAGTGTGCAGTGAACTTAACATTCAAAAAGCTATTTTCGAAGGAGATGCATGCAAAGACAATCATAATGGTTGTGAAGGATGAAGAAGAAAATATGTCTTACTTCATTCCTTTAATTGATGATATTAGGAATGTATTGAAGAATATGAAGGATTGGTTTTCATAGTTTGACTATAGAGAAAAGAATATTGTTTCTCATAATTTGGCAAAGGCTGCCTTAAGCTTAGTTGAGGAAAAAGTTTGGATATAAGAGATTTCAGATTTCGTTGTAAATAATTTGGAAAATTATAGAAAATGTATGCAAGAAAGTTATATATGAAATACTGAGGTTTTATTAAAAAAAAAAAAAAAGAATAATGGGGCTTAAAGTGGACAACAATCTCCTCTTCAGTAAAGCTATTAAAAAATAAAAAATAAACCATCCATCCAATATCCTTCAAGCAATTATACTTAAAAGTTTGTGTAAACAGTACTTTTTTAATGCTAGTAGATGTGACAGGTTTTCATATAAGTAATATCTTTGACGTGTCAATAAGTTAGTTTGAAAATAAAAGTTTAAGATTTACACAAAGGTGCACTAGGGGTGCTACTTGCACCCTACTGGGCGTGATTGCCCCTAATCCCCCTGGCCCTGCATGGATGGGGGCAGACCTCTCATCTGTTTGCCCCTTCCCCCTTGCGGCCAGTCCACTGCCATTCATGGCTATGAGTTATCATAGCCGAAAACAAAATCTACATAAAAAAGTTTAAATCCACAACAAATTTACAAAACCATCTCAACAATTCACATCAAAAACCAAAACTAGCAAAAAGAAAAAACCAAAAAAGCAAGAAATTTGAGGACATGAGGAAAGAAGAAAAGAATAGAAAAGTAAATGTCGTCAACGGGTCTATGCTGCCAAAAAAGAAAGAGAGAGAAAAGGAAAAGAGAGCATATGGAGACATGGGTTGTGCGGTTGTAGTGACTACTAGAGGAAGAGATGGTGGTAGTGCACGATAGAGAGAAGAGATAACTCAAAACGACACATAGAGAAAGGAGGGAGAGAGAGAGGGAGGGAGGAGAATCCTAAACACCCCCTCTCTAAAACGATGTTGTTTTATCATTTATTTAATAAAACAAAAAGAATTTCATTACTAAAATGATATTATTTTGATAACGAAATCTTATATATATATATGTATGTATGTATGTATGTATATTTATATACATATAAGATTTGGGTTGGGCCTAAGCCCAGACTGGGGGTTGGGCCCCACTTCCGAATGTATGGACAGTGTTGTAAGGTGCACCATGAGTTGGGTTTAACCATTAGTTTTTAGCAATACACTCGTTACCGAGAAAGAGAAGAGGAAAGAGTTGCATTGAAAACTATAATCCAAAATTAATATGATTACAAAAGCCACCTAATCGCTCAATCCCTAATGATTAGAAGACACATATTAGATCGACACGTAGCCCCACAAAACTCCAAAATAAAGCAACAGCAAATCCTGATACAAGTTGAATGACATTTGAAATGAAGTCGGAATTGTTGGGTCATCCACACCTAAAAGAAAAGAAAAAGGCAAATAATGGCCTTACAAGACAAATAATGAAGTCTTTTTCAAAAGCAATTGGATGGCTCCTGGGGAGAGGAAGAAGGATGCATTCATGCTTTCCTTCACACGCAGTTTCAAGAAAAAGGCCGCCAAGCCAGCTTCCTAGTCGTACGTACTGGACAAACGACATGATCTGTTAATAATTAATATAAAAATGAAAGAACAGTGTATATAGCCTTCAGCACTTAAGGAAAGCTGATACTGTTCCTTCAAATTTCCCCACTGATTCAGTTCAATTTGTACTGGTTTTTTTTTTTTTGGGATCACTTTGCCTCATTAATTACTTCTAAACGACAATAATCAAGATGTGTTTTGTCCTTTGCATAGAAACTTCCATCAACTTGTTTACGTATTGATAATTGATGTGAATCCGGATACAAACATCCTACTCAGATAGGATCAACATCATAGGGCTAGTATATACCCTTAGAAGAGGAATAAAGTGGCATATTGAGTATTATCTCCTATCATGGTTTCCTTTTTCAAATATGTTGTCGTTGAGGAACGTTTCAAAAAATAAAAAAATCATGAGATATGCTGAAAGTTGATTGTATGAGTGATTTGCTATCCTCATCTTATCATAAAATGTTGTATCATTAAAATTGTTTATATTAGTGTTAGTTTTTAGTGACATTTATTGCATACCATCGAGATGCGGGGGAAAACTTGTCAAGTTTTAAGTCTATTCTATTTTTGAACTTGTTTATAACTTGATTATATATGTGAAGCTAAACCATGATTTTCTTCTATTACTAAATAAAATGAAATACATACATATATATATATATATATACACACACGCGTGCAAAAGAAAATAAAGGACTCATTTGGATAGTGAAATGGGATGATATGAGTTGTGAATAATAGTGAGATTGTTGAACTGAGATAGGATGAGATAGTTTTTAAAATTTTTATGTGTTTAGATTAGGAAGTGAGATGATTTGAGATGGTTTATGAATAGTAAGATTGTTAAGTTGAGATGAAATTATTTTGAATTAAGAAGTGATTTTAAGATAAGTGTTTAGATAAAAGAATATCTATCCGTACGAGTTGAGATGAGATGGTTCATCTTGGAAACCAATTATGATCATTTAACATTGTATAATATTTTTTCATATTTTTTCAATTTATGATCATTTAACATATGAATGGATGACGTGATTCTACCAAAAGAATACAAAATGTTATGGATGCATGAAAGAAAGAAAGGTAAAAGTATATAGAGTCGACATGACACAATATAAACAAAATACGTTAGTTTCCAAGACCAAACAGCTTGCAAGAAGCTGTTCTCGACACATGACCAGGTGCTAATTTCCTGACTTCTGCGAAAAACAAAAAAAAAAAAAAACAAAAAAATCTTTCTCGAACCCTTATAATTTCCAAAAGTTGAATTTGCTTTCAAAATGTGTAATGCAAATCAGAAGAAAGCAGCTCAACACTTCGTTGCCTAATTGTAAACCACGACAGCTAGCGCGCAAGAGCTCCCGTGGCGTGCAAGCCAGGAATCCCGAATGCATCTCCTCGGCCTTGAGTGTTGACCGACACGTACGAACCAATTCTTCCTCGCTTATTTCAAGACACTTCACCACACACGACATGGACACGCACGCCAAACCATATATGCAGAAACGTTGGACAATCAAATAATAGGACCCACATCATTGGACTCAATTTTGCATTAATTCCCTGCATACTTATCCTCGAAACCAAGTTGGATACGGAATGAAATGGCCTTTGGTATGATTAGCTATCACTGTCAAGCAGCTTGCTTTCCTCCCTTTTCTTTTTCCTTGTGATTTAACCCATTACTTTGTGATCTGTCTGTATTAGGCGATTCAATTGTGATCCTCATCTTATGCCTAAGGATTTATGATGAAGTCTTATTCTTGCACCATCATCTTATCCTACCCAAAGTGATAGACATCAATACGAGGATGATCTACATATTCATGTCATTGTACCAAGTACTCATTCTTTTGATGATCTTTGTCCTAAATTTTAATATCATCTTCATTCATATTTTTTATGTGACAGCATTTTTAAATTGCTGTTGTTTTAAGTTATTACGTATGAAGCACTTAAGATCATGTATGCATCATCAACATGCATGTTCGGGATGAAAAATTTAAGATAGGAGAGTATATTATTATTTATTGAGCATTGAAAGCTTCCTGAAAAATTTAATTGGATAATTATAAATTATATATAATCTATTTAATTTATTTGTTTATCTCTCTCCTCATCACGTCTAATTTATTTTCAGAGATGAGATGAGATAAGATAAAATCTTTTGAAATATGTTGAGATGAAATGAGATAAGATGAGATTAGATGAAATATGTATTTGTTTTTAGAAATGAGATGAGATTAGTTTAATTTTGTTATAGTTAGTAATATGATGTGACTCACAAATATTTGTAGTACTTTTTATAATATTTTATTTATTTACCAATGCTGCATTTTTTTTTCTGCTTCCTTTTTTTTTAGCTACTTTATTTATTTATTTATTTACCAATGGTCCATTTTTTTTTTCGCTGCTTCCTTTTTTTTTTTTTTTAAACTAAGAAAAACCATTTGGTCATTTTTTTTGTTTTGTTTTTGTTTTGGCTGTTTATTTTGTATATATATTTACCAATAGTGCATTTTTTTTTTCTACTTCCTTTTTTTTAACTATTTGGTCAATTTTTTTTTCTTTTTTGCTGTTTCCTTTGTTTATTTATTTACTAATGGTATTTTTTTTAACTATTTGGTATTTTTTTTTTTTTGCTGCTTCCTTTATTTATTTATTTATCAATGGTATTTTTTTTTCTACTTCCTTTGTTTATTAATTTACCAATGGTGTAATTTTTTTTAGATGAAAACTTGATAAAAAACTTGAGATCTTTTGAGATGAAAACTTGAGAAAAAACTTTTGAGATGAAAACTTGAGATCAAAATGTGTGTTTGTTTTTGTAAAACTTCTGACAGTACGAAAACTAAAATTTTCAAAGTTTTCGAGTAAGAAACTATAGAAAATTCAAATAGTCATAAGTTACTAAAAATTTTTCTCCGATGATTTGATTGTCAATAATCAGAGTTCAAACTTAGGGGAAGTTTGTACACCGAAAGTGCATGTAAATTCAAAAGTTCGTTGATCAATCTGGGAGTTTTCAGTATGCGAAAATGTCACAATCAAGTGAACATATACATGATGGGTTAAAGCTTTTTAACTCTCACTACTCAAAGGGCAGTTATTTTTAAGCTAGCATGACAGCAGAGCTACATGAAGAGGATCCATACCTCACAGATCCAGACATCGAAGTTGACATGATATATGTCACATGAACAATTCGATAAAATTTCCCTTTTACATGCGATGGAGAGGAGATTCTGTCTGGGCTGAAAGAAAAGTGCAGGAGACAATGCACTTCCTTTCACTTGCCCAATTCAAGTTTTTTGCAGTCGTTAGTCAAGAGAGGGTTGAAAATACAAAGTATAAGAGAAATTGAGATGGATAAAAGAGGAGGGAGCGGCTACATGTCTTATAATTGATTAAATACAAAGCATAAGTCTTTATTTATTAGAAAATTAAATGTAGATGAGATCAGGTAAATAATCTAATAATTATGAAAATAAAATATCTTAATTTGATAATTATGAAAACTAGATCACTTTATTAGGATAATATCCAATCAAATCTCTAACACCCTCCCTTAGTGGAGAATTTTGAATTTGAAATTTGAAGTTGTAGATGGTCTTGGTCAACTATAAGATCAAAGGCAGAAAGCTAAAATGGGTGTTCGGAGCTTCAAGCAATACACACAACAGACATTTAAAGAACAATTGGGTTAACAAAGAATCCAATAAGAAAAGCTCATAACAATTACAAATACCCCGGAGGTGTTGATTTAAGACAAAATATGGTTATATGTCGATGAAACTTCTGTGAAAGAGGTAAAAAAAGCCGAAGGATTGAAAAAAAAACAGTTAAATTTTCCAAAAGATCGAAACTAGTGTTAGCCGAGGGATCTGATACCATGATAGAAAACAAAATATAATAGAAATTGAGATGGAGAAAATAGAAAGAATGAGAGACTTTGAGGACTACACATTTGTTTTTATCCTCAATTGTGATTAAAGACAAGTTATAGTTCTCTATTTATATGAAAATTACATAAAGATGAGATAAAATAAATAATCTGCGTATTATGAAAATCAAATCACTTGATTAGTATAATATCAAATCAAATCATCTCTAACAAAATAATATATCAACCAAGAGAAGCATTCTTGATAACTTCTAAAATGAATAAAACCCCAAAAATCAATGTTACGGAGGATAAAATTTTATTCTCAAGTCGGTATGTAGAGTATATATTTTTTTTTCTTTTTCAAGAAGAGAACGGTATCTTAATTTTATTTATAGGTCTCACTTGTGGTAGAGGAATACTATGATTACAACCAAAACATGTGGGGGTTACAAATAATTATAAAAACCCAACACATGTATTAAATGATAACGATAAAGCAATACCTTAATAAGATGGAGCAGAGCAAAAACAAAGAAAAACTACCTGTATTCAGAACTAAACAATCCAGTTAAGATAAAGACAGGAAAAAGTAAGAAGACAACAAACCTATGGGAAGTTGCTATCTGCGTTAAATAACGTGTACTCTAGCTTGGTCCATTCGAATAGCTCCCAAGCTGTCTTTCAGGAGACTGCGTTTATTTGCAAAGAAAATGTCATTACCATTAGTCTTCAACTTGGCCAATCTGTTAGTTACGTGATTCATTTCCATGCAAGAATAGGAAATCCTCATCACTAGTGAGCTAGCCTTGAACTTAGCCTCATGCATACATGTGTGACTCTTCCAAGAGACTTGGTCATCTTGCTCCCACCACTTGACCACTAACTTAGAATCAGTTTTAACTTTGATATACGTAATATTCCTCTGAACACAAAAATTAAGGCCATCCGAGAAGGTCCTAATCTCAACATTATTATTAGAGCTTATGCCATAAAATATGACAGGCAAAAATCATGTGGGCATTTGCATGATACTTCCACCTTCACTTCTTCTAGGATACCCTAGGCTGCTTCCATCAACATTGAGTTTGACATATCCTTGAGCTGGTCGCATCTATTTCAAAATCTGAGTCGTCTTTTACTTGACAGACATTTCCATCAATTCAAGTTATTTCAAAATTGCACCTCCTAAGCATTTGATAAAAAGTTTATTCGTGATATAATTTTATGGTGTATAGTATATCTAATATAGAGCTTGTATGATATAATTTATTTTAAAAGATAAATTTTAAAATTTAAATATTATAAATCAAATCTTATAATTTAAATAATATAAATACTATACTCTAGATACTGACTTAAGAATATAATATCTTTGCAAAGAATTCTTATGACTAACCAAATGACTTTAATTATCTACTTCCTCCATTTTCCCGACTGAGCATTTCTATTCCAAAAACAAACAGTAATATATAAGAATTATCTTCGCACTCTGCATGGTGGGGTTGGAAGTGCATTTAAATAGCTGTATTACCATCCCGATTCCCAGGTAAATGCTTGCACACCTTTTAAAAAATGCAGAATGAAAAACCCAAACATGATGGACTTGCAGATGCAGAAGGTGGTCACGCCTCTTTTTTGTTTTTTCTTTTGAGAAACTGAAGATGCTTGTCCTTTTCCCCATCTCCCCTGCTCCATTAAGAAAGACGCCTAAATGGTATACTGTATAGGTGAGACGGTGACAAGCATAGACTATAGGGTTTTATTTATTTATTAAGAAATATCATTAAAATAGAAAAAGGGTGAAGGCAGAAACGACAAAAAGGCACAAGAAGGTGAATGGCACACGATATCCAATCCCATTGGTTGGGGTAATCCAAAAGTCCCAAGATATCTACTCTCTTCAATGTCCAACTATATATCCTACAGCCCTTCTGCAGTTCTAAAGAACTTTCATTTCATCAAGGAGGGAATTGGGGTGATATCTTTCGTTCATATTGGCTGAAAGAACTTGATTAACATGAATTCTCATTACAGTTGAGAAACAGAAAATGGAAGGAAGGGAGGGCATGTCTTACACTCCAGCAGTTCCAGAAGGAAGACATGATGATCAAAACCTTACCTGCCAACAGCCAAGAAAGAGGATGAACAAGAAGATCATGAACAAGAAGAGATTTAGTGATGAACAAATCAAGTCACTGGAGTCCATTTTTGAATCAGAGACGAGGCTCGAGCCTAGGAAGAAGGTGCAACTGGCAAGAGAGCTTGGGCTGCAACCACGCCAGGTTGCCATATGGTTTCAAAACAGAAGGGCTAGATGGAAGTCAAAACATATAGAGCAAGAATACAGAAAACTGAGAGATAATTACGAGAATTTAGCATCTCAGTTTGAGTCCTTAAAGAAAGAGAAGCAATCCTTGCTCATACAGGTATAGTTCTCAAACTTCTTATAATCTGAAAAGGCATTCCAAATATCTTTGCAAAATTGATAACCATTAAGCATGTTATTGGCCATTGAAACAGTTGCAGAACCTAGGTGATCTGCTGAGTGAAAACCATGATGGGAACGGGGAGATCAGCAGCAAGGGTTTGGAAGGAAATAGCACAGCAGGTAGATCAGATGATGGAAGTTCTGACAGTGAGACTAAAGCAAAGTCGAGTTGCTTCCAGAAAGGAATGGAACACAAGGGAGTAATGATCCCAAATGAAGAGGAGAATGGCGTTGGAAGCTTTGGGGAGGAAGGACACGGATTTCTGAACAGGACCGAACCAAATGGTCCCTTAGCATCACTCGACGAATGGTACAGTACCTATGATTCAGGTGGTCTTCTTGATCACTTATGTGGCAGTTCATACTGGCTGAATTCTAGGAGTTGAAAAATGCACCTCGCTCAACTTGAATGAAAGATCAAAAGAAACACATGCAGGAGAGAGGGAATGTGAAGTGGATGGCTCAAGTACGTCTTGAATTTTTTGCCAAGCATCCAAAACTATGTTAGATTGGAAACCTCACACTGACATGATTTGGCCAGAAATTAAGAACAAAAGTAAATTTCAGAACAGAGAGAACTCAGAGAGAAGTGAAGCCGGCGAAGAGGATTAGCCACTAGTTAGTAATTAGAGGTTCGTTCAGACATGTATGCCAGCGTGAGTGTGTGCATGTTTTGTGAGGCAAGAATATGTAAGTCGTAAAAGTCTGAAGAGCATCAAACGATATAGAGAATGTTTGAGATGATTGCTTGAAAAATATAGCATTATAATGTTTCATTATATTGAAATATGTAAATAGTTATTTTGTAATTACTTTGTAAAACTTGTAAATAGTTACTTTAGTTATAAGTTCATTTTATTGCACGTGTGCTGCACATGTACACGGTTTCATTTTAGAAATTATAGTTTCTTCTTCAAAAGATTTCTGGAACTTTCTTGAATCTTCTTGTATTTTTGGATGATTGGATTATCCAAGATTGATTTTCCTACATGGTATTGAAAGAATTTTTTTTTGATTCTTGTTGGCTTCTTCTTCTTCTTCGTTTGCAACACTTGCTGTGAATCTCACAGACAATTCCTCAAGTTTGTATTTTCTTTATCATGGTGACAATCCAAGGATCATTCTTGTATCTTAGTTTTTGGGTGAAGATAATTACAATTTTTGGAGAAAATCTATGAGGATTGCTCTCAGGATAAAGAACAAATTAGGGTTTATCAATAATAGTCTAAGTTTTCATTCAAATTCAACTGACCCTATGCATGTTGCTTGGCTTCGATGCAACAACATGGCCTTTTCATGGATTCTGAATTCAATTTTAAAAAAATTGCAATGAGTTGCATCTATATTGATATAATTGCAGCACTCTGGGCTAACCTCAAAGAGAGGTTTTCACAGTTGAATGGGCCACGGTTTTTCCAACTTTAGAAGGAAATTTTTCTTTATTTCAGGAAGACATGTCTATAAGTGATTATTACACTCAATTGAAAACTTTATGGGATGAATTACTAATTTTTAAACCATTGTTGAATTGTGGTTGTGGACCAAATTGAAATTGTGGCATATTGAAAGCAGTATTGGAATATAAAAAACAAGTATATGTGATGATGTTTTTAATGGGGCTTAGTGATACATACTCTAATGTTAGAGCCAAAATTCTGTTGCTAGATCCCATGCCACCTATAAACAGAGTTTTTTCCCCTAATTTTACAAGAACGGCATCGTAGTCTTCTTGTTCATAAATTTTCCAATTTGGAGTTTACTACTTTGGCCTCTATTGCACATGATTCTCAGAAATTTGATTCCCAGAAATCTGGTCCAAGATTCAAGTCTTCTTTGCAAAAATCGAAGTCTATTTGTTGCCATTGTGAAATGATAGGATACACAAAAGAAAAATGTTACCAATACATAGGTATCCTCCTGGCTACAAGAACACAAAACCTAGAATCAATTCTGTTGAACTCTTGACCATCTATTCTCCTCTTGCCCATTTACGGCTCGTATTTGGTCACTCTTGTGCGATAGGTGTGCGCTCCCACGTTCACATCAGAGATGAGAGACAAATGTGGAATGGCTATCTTGAAACTTCAGTGATAAATCATTACTGTCCTTGATAGTTAGATTGATGTTCGCAGCATTTGTTTACTCCTTATGGAAGGAGAGGAAGATGAGGATGCAAAGTGATAAAACTAGGAGGTTAGTTCAAATTTGCTTGAAAATTCTGGAGTATGTCAGAACTAGGACCATTTACCTGCAGAATTTTCCAAGGTCATCTGCAAATATCAGGCTGGTAGAAGTCGGGGGCCTTACTGACAACATCTGTAGCTAACCTTGTTTGTTGTCACAGCTTGGTTTGCTTGTGTTGTAATGCTGGATTTGTTCATCTGTCTGGGTTTGCTCCACGATGTAAGAGTGGCTAGTAGGTCTGGTAACACCTCTGAAGGTACTTCGGCGGAATTATGATCCATGGGGAACCTACTGTAACATAAAGATTTGACTATTTTTTCTTTAAAAGAGGATTTTATCCTCAAAAGCTTTTGACTTTGCTTACTCGTAGACCGCACCTGGAATGACATGGTTTGATTCCATCTCGTGTGAAACCGAATTTCAAGTCATGCCTTGACCTCTCCTGATGCCTTCAGGGCAACTAAGATTGACTGCCATGACTCCCCTTGAATTTCCTCCCTTCACCTCCTCCGCTGGGGAAAAGGGACAGACTTTAAATCCTCCTTGAGGAGAGAAAAATTTAGATGCCATTTTTTGAGGACCAGAGGCCTATTGGCCATATGCCAAGGAGCTCTCTCCAAAACTGAATTCAAACTGTCATAGTAATCCAATTTGAAGAAAATAAAGCCATTTTAAGAGGAAAGTACTCATACCTATTTATCTTCTCTGTGCTTCCTTCAGATCACTCGTTCTAGGCTCGTTCAGTAGTTCACCCATTAAGTTAAGAGTAGATCTTTCCTCCGTTCCTTTACTGTACCGCTGTTTCCGTGTCTATTTGGATAAAATACCTTACCATGGTCAATGCTCAGCCTTGCCAAGGCCTAATCTCCCATGTCTTGCTCGTAGTGATGCCGATTCCTCTAGCGGCTCAATCGTATGAGATCAATCCTTTTGGTTGAATGTCCTATGCTATGGCCCGCCCCTCTTTACACGAACGAATCCGTATTATTATATGTAAATGTGATTGGACTGGAATTGTGATTTGCCGGCTGGCTGGTCAATGGTTTTAGTTGTATGGTCATTTTTTCCACTAATAATCCGAGGAAAAGGCATCATTGGTAGGTGGCCAAGCGAATTGGTGTATTTTGAATGCGACTCTAGTCATAAGGCCCAGTCCTAGTCTTCAAGTCCGGTCATCAAGTCAGTATCAGTCCCGAGCTATGAAAAATGATGTTTTTTTGTCTGCCATTGGGTATTATTTCACAAAAAAAAAAAAAAAAGTTCGTGAGATACCTTCATTGCCATTTACTCAAGAACAATGTCAACAAATACTCTCTTTACTTGAGATACATAATTCATTTGAAAAATCTGCTTTAGCTCATTTACTAGGTACCACATCTCAGCAAAACCCTTAGTCCTTTTTCAATCAGACAAGCAAATCCTTCTCTATTGTCAATTTCAATCCTTGTTTGTTTTCTGTTAATAAATATCATTCAAATCTTGATATTTCATGGATTATTGACACTAGAGCTATTCACCATATGGTTAGCTCAGTGTCACTCTTTTTCTCTTATTCCATTGTTAAATTAGCCTTTGTTCACTGCCAAATGGTTATAAAGCACTAATTACACATACATAAGTTGTTAAAATTTCAGATTTCTTGGTTCTTAACAATGTCGTGTGTATTCCCTCATTTTCCTTTATTTCTTTTATCAGCTAGTTAGCTTATCCATTCTTCTAATTGTTGCCTAATCTTCTTCAATAAATTCTACTTCATTCAGGACCTGTATGCAGGGAAAATGATTGGTTTGGGTGAAGAACGAAGTAGTCTTTACTATTTGCTGTACAATAAAGCATCAATATCTAATGTAAATTATTCTAGTTGTTGTACCTTCAGTTTGTACTTCTAATTCTGTCAATTAGGACCTATGGCATTATTGCCTAGGCCATCCTTCTTTTCTTAAATAGAGTTTCACATAGATTTTTCCCTGTCATAACTTCTTCAAGACATACAAACTATGATGTATGTCATTATACAAAACAATCCAGATTAGTTTTTCCCTCATTAAATCTCATACTTTTTATTCCTTTGAAATAATCAATTGTGATTTATAGGGCCCATTCTCTACTCCTACTCTTGTAAAATCAATTGTTGATGATTTTACAAGAGCAACTTGGGTGTAGTTAATGAGAACCAAATATGAAACTAGAACCGAACTTATTTCTTACATTGCTATTGTAGAAACACAGTTCAGTTCTAAAGTAAAAATCCTTAGGAGTGATAATGGCTTAGAATTTTTTATGTCCACCTATTTTTCTACTAAAGGAATTATTTATCAAAAGAGTTGTGTAGCTACTCCTCAACAGAATAGAGTAGTAAAAAGAAAACATAGGCATTTACTAGAAGTTGTACATGCCCTAAGGTTTCAATCCCATTTACCTCTTTGTTTATGGGGTGATTGTGTTTTAACAACAGCCTATATCATAAATAGGTTACCTACTCCCATTCTTATATCATAAATAGGTTACCTACTCCCATTCTTTCTAACAAATCACCTTATGAACTTCTTTTTCTTCAAAAACCTAATTATTTCAAATAAAAAGTGTTTGGTTGTTTATGCTATGCTAGTACTCTTGTTTCTCAAAGATCAAAATTCAATTCTAGAGTTAGGAAATGCATTTTTCTGGGCTATCCATTTGGAGTAAAAGGAACAAATTGTATGATTTGTATTCTAAATATTTTCTTGTCTAGTGATGTTGTATTCTATGAAAATCTCTTTCCATATAAAAACAATAACAACATTTCTTTAGATCCTTAATTAGTCTCTTTGGATTCTTTTGTGCTGCCCACTCCTGCTTCTAATACACTTGTGGCTTCCTATCCCATTAATATTGCAGAAAATTCTTTCCATTCTGTGCCCATTGATTAGTTATAGCAACTTTCAGATCCTAATATTTCCACTAATAATCCTCCTGTTAGAAGGTCTACTAGAATAAAACATCCACAATAATATCTATAGCAATATCATTGTGATTTAATCACTTCTTCTTTATCAAACATTGACTCTTCTATTGCTACAACTTCTTCTAAAATAAGTACTCCTAATGTTTTGTCTACTTACTTTTCTTATAAGAAACTCTCTCATACACAATGTGCTTTCACCATTAATCTCTCATCTCAGTTTGAACCCAAATACTACCATCAAGCAATTAAATTTCTTTATTGGCAAGAGGCTATGAGAGCATAATTATCTGCACTTGAGAAAAATAATACATGGGTTCTCACTAACTTGCCTCTTGATAAACATCTCATTGGTTGTAAATGGGTGTATAAAATTAAATACGAATTAGATGAGACTATTGAACGATATAAAGCTAGTCTTGTAGCTAAGGGGTGAAACCAACAAGAGGGGTTGAATTTTATTGACACATTTTCTCCTGGGGCCAAACTTACAAGTGTTAGATGTTTACTTATTGTTGCTTCTTCACAGAATTGGTATTTGCATCAATTGGATATAAATAATGCATTTTTGTATGCAGATTTAGATGAGGAAGTATACATGACACTACCTTAAGGGTATGGCAACAAGGGGGAGACTTAGGTATATAGGTTAACTAAATCACTACATGGTCTAAAACAGGCTTCAAGGCAGTGGTATTGTAAACTCACTAAATATCTTTTACAACATGGTTTTACACAATCCAAATGTGACTATTCATTGTTCACTCAAGTTTCTGGCTCTACATTTCTTGCCCTCTTGGTATATGTTGATAATGTGATTGTGGCTAGCAATGATCTTAAGGTTGTCCAAGACATAAAATCCATTCTTGATAGTACTTTTCAGATTAAGGATCTTGGAGATCTTAAATATTTTCTTCAGTTAGAAGTGGCCAGAACTTCTAAAGGAATTTCACTTTGTCAAGGCATTATGCCTTGGAAATCTTGGCTAATACTGGTTGTCTTGGTTGTAAACCAGCTATGGTCCCTATGAGTTCTAATCTGCATTTGGCCAAGACAGATTCTGCAATATATACAAGGTTGGTTGGAATGCTACTTTATTTGACAATAACAAGACCTGATATGGCTTACTTTGTGCAAATCTTGAGTCAATTCATGGATAAACCTGCCTAAATACATTTAGATGTTGCACATCATGTATTAAGGTATCTTAAAGGTAAACTTGGTTAGGGCATATTTCTTTCATCTTCCTCTTCATTGCACTTGAAGGCATTCATTGTCTTTAATTGGGCAACTTGTCCAGTCATTAGAAAAATCAGTCACTAATTTTTGTATGTTTTTAGGAGATTCTTTTGTTTCTTGGAAATCAAGTAAACACAGTATAGTTTCTTGATCTTTAGCTGAAGCTGAATATAGAATCTTGGCTTCCACTACTTGTGAATTAACTGGTTAATTGCTTTACTACAAGATTTTGATATTTCTACTTAGTGTTTAACATTATTATTTTGTGACAATAAAGTTATCCTTTACAGTATGACAAATCCTATTTTTTTATGAGAGAACTAAGCATATAGAAATCGATTGTCATTTGGTGCATGATAAGATATAAGCCGGTGTGCTTCGAACTCTCTATGTCACTTCTCAACATCAGCTAGCAAATATATTCACAAAAGTTTTGCCTCTTACTCAGTTTCTTTATCTTCTTTTCAAGATGGGTATTCTTGATATTTACACTCTATCTTTAGGGGGAGTATTGAAATATGTAAATAGTTACTTTGTAAAACTTGTAAATAGTTACTTTAGTTGTAAGTTCATTTTTTTACACGTGTTGCACATGTACAAGGTTTCATTTCTTGTATATATGTATGTATACTATACTTTCTACCTTGAGTAATATAACAAAAATTATAGTTTCCACTTTAAAAGATTTATGGAACTTTCCTGAATCTTCTTGCAATTGTGGGTGACTGGATCATCAAAGATCGATTTTCCTACATATTATGCGAATAATAGCTTAATTTCAATTGACTTATTTGTAAATTTTGGAGTATACTTTAACGTAAGATGTTACAAGACAATATATTGAAACCCACAAGTCAAGACTGTCTTTGAGGTTCCATGAACAAAACATATCATAGATATTATAAATAATAGTTACTGCTTTACTGTAAATAGTAAATAGTTAGTTAATGATAGCTGATGTAAATAGTTACTTTAGTTACTTTTACTTCCTTTCCTCTGTACTGATATAAATAGTTGCTCTCACGTGCTAAAGAATAAGTTGAATATAATACAAAGTTCTTTTCTTCTGTGTTTTAAGGAGTTTCTTTTAGTTGGATAGTTTGGATTTGCTTCATGGTATCAGAGACCCTACATTAGGGTTTTGCTTTTGACCGCTGCAAGATTCACATCTGCTACAAGATTTTTCAATTTTTCTTCAAGGTCTGATGCAAGATGAGTCCTCAGTTTCGTTGCATGTTGAAGATTCTAACCCTTTCCATTTGCAAAGTGGAGATTCTCCAAGTTGTGTCTTGGTCTCCAAGCTTCTTATGGGTGATAATTACTATAGTTGGTGTAGATCAATAGAAATGGCATTGAAGGCCAATATAAGATATGATTCATAAATGGCATTATAAATCCACCAGTGGAATTAGATCCTTTTTTTGCTGTATGGGATAAATGCAATAGCATAGTTCTGTCATGGATCATAAACTCAATGTTGCGAGATCTTGAGGAAACAATTGTTTATGCGAAGACAGTAAGAGAAATGTGGGACAGATTGTATAATCAATTCTGTCAAGGAAATGGACCAAGGATCTTTCAATTGCAGAAGGAGCTTTTGATTGAGCTAAAATATTGCACATTTTAGCTATTTAAAACCAATGTATTTTAAATTCATCATGACATTATTATTGGTTTTAAATAGAAAAATGGTTAATAAGGATAAATCAAAGTTGTGATTTTAATTGATTAAAAGCATCAAATTAACATTGCATATTATTTGCATGCAGGAGTTTAAAGCATGTATCTTCAGTGCCCATAGCAAGTAGTTTGGTTCAACTCCAAAAGTTACTCATAATTGGTTGTGAAAATATAGAACAAATTCTCTCTTTGGAAGCAGCCCCTATCTACCACCCAAACATCCTTGTGTCAAAAGTGTGAGAAGATGTTATGATGCGAGAGTATGCATGGATTTTGAAAGGATGACCACGTCCAACCAAATAAATCTAAATTAAGGTAAGGAACATGTGATGGATTGGAAGACAAAGGCTGCTACTGTCCACCAACTGCTGTCCACCGAAATGAAGTAAGAGATGCACTGCCGTGTTTGACTTGAGTGAGGTTTGAGTGAGAAGTCTTAATAGGTGAGTCGGTCAGCTGGGTTTAAGGGAAACTTTTGGCAAGAATTCGGTGCAGTAGGTACTTAGGAAGAGCTGTGCTTGATTGATTAAAAAAGAGAGACGTGAGATGTGAACGTGTGAGTGAAAGAGTTGCTGGAAAGTAAAGAGAGGGGTCGGTGGGTGTTTGTATTTTGCTGAAATATGAAGTCGGTGAGAGAGAATTAAGAGAAGTGAGATGTGTTGTGCTGTAATTGTTTGAGGGGTAGACGTGTAGGCCAATGCTGATTGGTTTGAATTTTCTGGAGGTGGAAAGGTGAAGTAGGCTGGAATTATTTTTCTGGAGGTGTGTAGGTCGGTTGGATGTAAGTGAGGTGCAGGCGAGAGGTGATTGAAAGGGGAATGAATTGTGAGGGAGTTTGGACCGACTAGAAGCAGATATATATATATATATATATATATTGCTGGACGTAAATAAGAGAGAAAGGGGAGCAGTAGGTGGGTGAGTGTTGTGTGCTGAGTTTTGAATTTTCAACAAGTTAGGCATGAAGTTAGGCATGAAGAACCGTGTTGGACTTGGTTGTTTGGTTTGAATTAAGAAACCAATTGAATAAAATAAGAGAGGAGGAATGCAAGACACGGCAATTAAGTGTGAATGCAAGAGGTGACCGAATTAAGGTGTGAATGCAAGATTGAAGTGTGAAACCAAATGAATGTGAGATGCAACTAGCCAAGATGTTCGGCTATAAAAGGGTGCAGTCCGAAGCTTACAAGACACAACTCAAACTTAGACAAAGACAACTCAACACACACAATTTTCTGCTTATGTTATTTCTTTGTTATGTACTTGAAAGAATTAGCTCTTTCTTGTGTTCGAAATTTTGTTTCTCCTTTTAATTTCAATACTTTGTTGTTTTAGCATTTTTATTAAGTGTATTAAGATTTGTTCTAGAATTTTATTTCATTAAGAGTAATACCTTAATATTAAGTGTGCTAGTTTGTTTCATAAAGAATTGTTTTAGAAGTTCTAATTAATTGTATTACCTTAATTTATTGCAAGAAAGGTTTGGTTTTAAGTTTTTGTTTTTGTTTTTGATTTTTCTGAAACATCATATGTGGGGAGTAGAGGAATTGTTTTAGAGTTTTCATTAAAGGTTTAGAGATTAATTTTCAAGAGTGATACGTAAGAAGTTGTTTCCTTTTTGTTTTGAATTTCAATTGAATAGTGAAAGGAAGTTTTCGTTTAGACTTTTCGTTCCCTATTTTATTTAACTTCAGTTTAAAATTTATGGAATACTTTTGAGATTTGTTTAGATTAGAAGTTAGGGTAATTTATTTTCTGTTTACTTATTTCGTGTTATTTATTTTTCTCACTTCCTTAAGTTTCATTTAATAGTGATTACAATTGTTATGTGTTATTTTGAGAATTTGTGATTTAATTACAAAGATGAATTCTAGAATCTTGGTTATGGGCAATTTTCAATTTTCAATTCATGTTTTGTCAATTACTTTCTAATTTAGTTTAATTCTTAATTTGGTTTTATTAATTTCTAAGTTTAATTTATTAGTCCTTTATATTCCAATCCAACAATCAAAATCTAAAACATGAATCTAGTCCATGACTAGTACCATTTTCCATCCATTGCACATACCATCATTTTATTTTCTCTTTGTGAAGTTTTTCACATTTTTCAACGAGTTTGATTTCTAAGTAACTTTCCCTGAGGAGACGATCTAGGAATTTATTCCTAATTATTACACGACATCCTCCTGCACTTGGGATAACATTAGTGCTACTCATTTTTGAGTGAGTCAAGTTTTTGGCGCCGTTGCCGAGGACAGTATTTTAACTTGAATTTAAACTCGTTATTATTATTATTATTATTTTTATTTTGCTTCTCTAAACTGATGTTTCATGTCATGGGTGAGAGACACTTCAAATAGGTTGCTTAGAGTCACATCGAGTGTTGAGAGTAGTATACACAGCTTGGAGATAGATAACTCGTCTGTCTTTTCTTTGAGTGAACCAGGTGACGAAATTGAAATTGAATCAGAAAACATGGCTGCACCTGCACCACGCACTCTTAAGGACTATTTGCAACCCACTCGTCCCACTACACCTTCATGCATAATTTTACCTGAAAATGCACCTAATTTCTCTATCAAGTATGGCATGATGTCAGTGATACCTCAGTTCTACGGGATGGATTCTGAGAGTCCTTACCAGCACTTGACAGATTTTGAGCTGGCTTGTGCTACTTTTATCACTAGGGCTGTTACTGATGAATTCATTAGATTTCGTTTATTTCCTTTCTCTTTAAAGGATAAAGCGAAGATTTGGTTTAACTCTTTGAGACCTAATTCCATTTCTAGTTGGTCTGACATGCAGCATGAATTCTTACAGAAATTTTTTCCTTTTCAGAGAACTCAATTTTTGCAGGAGCAAATCAGCCAGTTCAATCAGAGACCTGATGAGACCTTTCAGGCCAGTTAGGAAAAATTTAAAGATTTGGTGAACATTTGTCCACATCATGGTTTTGAATCTTGGAGGCTGGTGAGCTATTTTTACACTGGTCTCACTCCGGAATGCAAGCAGTTTGTTCAGACAATGTGCAATGGGGAGTTCTTCAGCAAAGAACCTGATGAAGCATTATCATTTTTCGACTACCTTGTTGAGAGCGCACAATAATGGAACACTTGTACTGATCGAGTTCCATTAACAGCACAACCACTGAGGGCTATTTTTGGAGGGGGCAGATATGAGCTTAAAGGAGACACTGATGTTCAAGCCCGAATAACTGCATTGACTAGAAGAATGGAGGTCATGGAAATGGAAAAAGTAAAGGCTGCGAAAGTAGCAGAGGCATGTTCTACATGTGCTGATTCAAACCATAAGACCCAAGACTGCTCGATTATGCCAATATTTCAAGAAAGTGGGTCTGAGCCAATGCAATCAGTTAACTGGGTTAATAGAGCACAGAATCAGCCTTTCTCCAACACATATAATCCGGGGTGGAGAAATCACCCAAATTTCTCATGGAGAAATGATCAGCCTGGTCGGTCCCCACCACCTCAGCAGCAGCCATTTAATCAAGGTGCTCCTCAGCACCAGTATCCGCCATATCAGAATCCTCAGAGCTATCCTTATGTAGCTCATCCTGGATTTTAGCCTCATGTAGCTGCACAAAGTCCTCAGCCTTCATTATTTGCCAAGAAGACTCTAGATGACAGTATGACACAGATGGCCAATACACTTCAGCAATTCATGCAGATTCAGGCCACCACAAATAATCAAAATACTCAGGCCATAAATGAGTTGCGTGGCACTGTTAATAAGATGAGCACAACCTTGAGCACCCTAGAGAAAGGGAAATTTCCTGCACAGCCTCAACCTAATCCTCAAGTATACAGACAACAACAATATCAATTGCATAATGTCTCAGGAGACGTTATTGAGACAGCAAAAGCTGTTCTTACTTTGAGAAGTGGGAAGGAAGTTTCCCGACCTGAGATGACCATAGACACAGAGGTAATTGCT
The DNA here is from genome assembly GCF_018687715.1 of Carya illinoinensis. Lineage (NCBI taxonomy): Eukaryota > Viridiplantae > Streptophyta > Magnoliopsida > Fagales > Juglandaceae > Carya > Carya illinoinensis. Next base: position 8,109,340 of record NC_056757.1, read on the forward strand.
CCTACGCCTAAAGATGCAGCAGAGACGGATGAAGCTGAAAAAGAACCAGAGGTAGCAAGACCAGAACAGAAGAAGCCTGTGAGTGCAGATGCTGAAACTAGTAAGGGATACCAACCTGTGGTACCCTATCCTCAGAGATTGGCAGCTGGCAAAAAGAACAAGTATCACACGGAAATTCAAGAGATTTTCAAGCAAGTGAAAATCAATATTCCACTCTTGGATGCCATACAACAAGTGCCTTCATATGCAAAATTTTTGAAGGACTTGTGCACAGTGAAGAGAAAGCTGAATGTGAAGAAGAAAGCTTTCCTAACGGAGCAAGTTAGTGCATTGATATTGAGCGAGACTCCGCAGAAGTTTGGAGATCCCGGCTCTCCCAACATCTCCATTATGATTGGTGAATCACGAATTGGGAGAGCTTTACTTGATTTGGGGAGTAGTGTGAACTTGCTACCATTCTCAGTATATAAGCAGTTGGGATTGGGTGAGCTGAAAAAGACCTCCATCATGCTACAGTTAGCTGACAGATCAGTTAAGGTACCGAAGGGTATTGTAGAGGACGTGTTGGTCCAGGTGGACAAATTCTACTACCCAGTAGATTTTGTGGTTCTTGACATGCAGCAGCCGGTCTCCACTATTTACCAAGCTCCTGTCATCCTAGGAAGACCATTTCTAGCTACATCAAATGCTTTGATCAATTGCAGAAATGGAGTTTTGAAGCTTACCTTTGGGAACATGGCACTTGAGTTGAACGTTTTCAACGCTTGCAGGATGCCGGCACATTTTGATGACACAAGTAATTTGAATGCTGTGGAGAGTTTGACACCAATAGATTTTATTTTCTCAACTTCTCCCTTCTCTGATGATGATTATATTTTTCAGACACCTGAATTTTTACTTGATGAGAAAATTGATCATATCAATGAAGATGACTTTGATTTTTTTGATTGTTTTGCAGATTCATCTTTACCACTTGAAGTACAATTTGCAGGAGCAAGATGGAAACCCCAGTTCGAAGCTCTACCACCACCAGACATACTTAGATCTTCAGAAGAAGAAGTTCCTCAGTTGGAACTGAAACCGCTTCCTCAAGATTTAAAGTATGCGTTTCTTGGACCTGAAGAAGGAACTTTTTCGGTGGTGATTTCCTCAAAGCTAAATCAGAAGGATGAAGCCCAATTGATTGAAGTATTAAGAAAGCATCGAGGCGTAATTGGTTGGACAATAGCAGACATCAAAGGTATTGATGCCGCTGTATGTACCCACAGAATCCATCTTGAAGACGATGCTAGACCGGTTCGTGATGCTCAACGTAGGCTCAATCCTACCATGAAGGAAGTTGTGAAAGAGGAAGTGCTTAAGCTACTCGCAGTAGGTATCATTTACCCCATCTCAGACAGTAAGTGGGTAAGTCCAACTCAAGTGGTACCAAAGAAATCTGGTTTGACTGTCATAAAAAATGATAAAAATGAGTTGATTCCAACTAGAATAGTTACTGGTTGGAGAATGTGCATTGATTATAGAAAACTTAATTCAGCCAGTAGGAAGGATCATTTTCCTTTACCATTCTTGGATCAAATTTTGGAAAGAGTAGCTGGTAATGCATATTATTGTTTATTGGATGGCTATTCTGGCTATTATCAAATTGCTGTAGCACCTGAGGATCAGGAGAAAACCACTTTCACCTGTCCTTTTGGCACTTTTGCTTTTACTAGAATGCCTTTTGGTTTGTGTAATACTCCAGCTACTTTTCAGAGATGCATGATGAGTATTTTTTCTGACATGATTGATGATATTTGTGAAATATTCATGGATGATTTCTCTGTTTTTGGAAAATCCTTTGAGAGTTGTTTGCATAATTTGGCACGTATTCTCCAGAGATGTGAGGAAAAAAATCTTTTACTTAATTGGAAGAAATGCCAATTTATGGTTACTCAGGGCATTGTATTAGGGCATATTGTTTCTTCTGAGGGTATAAAGGTTGACAAGGCAAAAATTGAATTAATATCTAAACTTCCTATCCCTAGGACAGTAAGGGATATTCGTTCTTTTCTTGGTCATGCTGGCTTTTATAGACGGTTTATTCAAGGGTTTAGTTCCATTGCAAAACCTTTGTGCACTCTTTTACAAAATGATATTGAATTTGTTTGGACTGATGAGTGCCAAAGAGCGTTTGATACCTTGAAAAAGTCGCTTACCACTACCCCTATTGTGCAACCCCTGCAGTGGGACCTTCCCTTTGAGATTATGACAGATGCTAGTGACTATGCCTTAGGAGCTGTTTTGGGGCAGCGAGTGGATAACAGACCTTTTGTGATTTATTATGCCAGTAGAACCTTGAATGATGCCCAGAAAAATGATACCACTACTGAAAAAGAATTGCTTGCAGTTGTTTTTGCACTTGATAAATTCCGGGCTTATATTCTTGGTTCTCCTGTTACTATTTTCACTGACCACTCTACTCTTAAGTATTTGTTGGCTAAAAAAGATGCAAAACCATGCTTGATTCGTTGGATTCTATTACTTCAAGAGTTCAACATCAACATTAAGGATAAGAAATGAGTTGAAAATGTGGTAGCTGACCACCTCTCTAGATTGTCATCATCTCCTTCTTCAAATGTCAGCTTTCCTCTTGATGATAGTTTCCCGGATGAGCATCTGTTTGTGGTTGATAGAGCTCCCTGGTATGCTGACATAGTCAATTATCTAGTGACTGAGCGAATGCCTTCTGAATGGTCAACCCAAGATAAGCGTCGGTTTCTATCTGAGGTAAAACATTTCTACTTTGATGACCCTTATCTTTTCAAGTATTGTTCGGATCAATTGATTCGGAGATGCATTCCTAATGATGAGTTTTCTTCAGTATTGAGATTTTGTCATACGGGTGAATATGGTGGTCATTTTTCAGCAAATAAAACAGTGGCAAAAATTTTGCAAAGCGGTTTTATTGGCCTTTCATATTTAAGGACGCTTACAATTTTTGTAAAGCATGTGAGTCTTGTCAAAAGTTGGGAGCCATTAGCAAAAGAAACATGATGCCCCTTTCCCCCATTCTTACTTTAGAAATCTTTGATTGTTGGGGAATAGACTTCATGGGACCTTTTCCGGTTTCCTTTGGAAACACATATATTTTATTGGCTGTGGACTATGTTTCCAAGTGGGTTGAGGCCATCGCTTGCAAAACCAATGGCCATCATGTTGTACTAAAATTTTTACAATCTTTGTTTGCTCGATTTGGCATGCCCAAGGTTATCATTAGTGACGAGGGTTCTCATTTTTGCAATAAACCATTTTCTACACTTGTGAAGAAATATGGTATCACACACAGAGTTTCTACCCCTTATCACCCTCAAACAAATGGGCAAGCTGAATTGACAAACAGAGAAATAAAAATCATTCTGGAGAAAACAGTAAATCCTAATAGGAAAGATTGGTCGATTAAGCTTATTGATGCTTTGTGGGCTTATAGAACAGCTTTTAAAATAAATCTAGGGATGTCTCCCTATCGATTAGTTTATGGTAAAGCTTGTCATTTACCTGTTGACATTCAGCATCGAGCTCTTTGGGCCATAAGACATGTTAACATGTCACTTGATAAAGTTTCAGGGCTGAGAAAATTGCAGATCAATGAATTGGATGAAGCTCGTCGGAATGCTTATGACAACACGCAACTGGCAAAGGAACGCATGAAAATTTTGCATGATTAGAAAATTCATCCAAAGCATTTCACACTTGGCCAGGAAGGTCATCTTTACAACTCTCGCTTGCATATTTTTCCTGGAAAGTTGAAATCCCGATGGAGTAGGCCGTACATTGTAAAGACCGTTCATCCTCATGGCGCGGTAGACATTGTCAATCCGAAGAATGGTAATAGCTTCACTGTCAACGGATAATGTCTAAAATCATTTCTGAAGGTCTTTGATCCACATGATGAGATCTTGCTTGTGCAAGACCCCAGGGAAGTGTTTTAAGTTGTTTTTTTCCTTCTTTACAGTTTTCTTTACTTGCTTTGTTTTTATTTGTTCGTTTGTTTTGATTTTATATTTCATGTTGATTGTTTGTTTTGCTTGCTTAGTTCTGTGCACTTTGTTTTCTTTCGTTCGATTCATTGAGGACTATGTCTCTCACTAGTTGGGGGTAGCATGTGTGCACATATATATATTAAAAAAAAAAAACCCAAAAATTTGAAATTTGTGATTTGTGAAATTTGAGCATCTTGGTGGAGTAGTTGAGCGGGATCATTTGTGAAGATTTATTTTCAAGCTTAAACATAGAGCATGATTTTTGATGCATCATAATTATGTTGATATGTGGCTTGAAACACCAGGATGTTATAGTTATTGAGATGAAACTTGATAAAAATTTTTGTAGAACGAAAGGCAAAGTTTGAAGGACATTTTGCACATGCTTACGCTTGTAGTGTTCCTTATTTACCATTCATTGATTTAATACTAGAGAAGTAAACTGCAGGACTACCGAGCCATGCCAAAAAGAAAAAAGAAAAGAAAAGAAAAGAGAAAGGATTGAATAATAATAATAATAATAATAATAATAAAAATAAAGGCAACTTAGTGAACTTTCCTAAGTAAAAAGGGCTAGAAACAGTTACCCAAGACTTTGGGGGTTGAGTATCCAACCTTTAAAAACAGAGCTGGCGTGAAAACTGCTAGTCCCTTGGGCTTTGAGGTAGTTAGAATCAGCAATGATTAATCTTAAGGTTGAAAAATCCTATGGCAAATCATGGCTAGTAATGAGGAACACACAACCAGTTTAGCTCCACACACACATTTAAGTCCTGAGATATTTGCCTTAATTCTATGTGAAAGATTGTTGAGATAGTCTTGGTGGGTATAACCCTTGGGGGTTGAGTAGTAACATGTCACTTTTGTGAGAATTCAGAATTGTGTTCGATTATTTTTGTTTGAATTTCGATCTTTATGCAATATTCATCTCAATTAATTTTCACTATTTTGCTCAAGGATTAGCAAAATGCTAGTTGGAGGGTGTGATTGAGCTAAAATATTGTACATTTTAGCTATTTAAAACCAATGTATTTTAAATTCATCATGACATTATTATTGGTTTTAAATAGAAAAATGGTTAATAAGGATAAATCAAAGTTGTGATTTTAATTGATTAAAAGTATTAAATTAATATTGCATATTATTTGCATGCAGGAGTTTAAAGCATGTATCTTTAGTGCCCATAGCAAGTAGTTTGGTTCAACTCCAAAAGTTACTCATAATTGGTTGTGAAAATATAGAAAAAATTCTCTCTTTGGAAGCAGCCCCTATCTACCACCCAAACATCCTTGTATCAAGAGTGTGAGAAGATGTTATGATGCGGGAGTATGCATGGATTTTGAAAGGATGGCCACGTCCAACCAAATAAATCTAAATTAAGGTGAGGAACATGTGATGGATTGGAAGACAAAGGCTGCTGCTGTCCACCAACTGCTGTCCACCGAAATGAAGGAAGAGATGCACTGCCGTGTTTGACTTGAGTGAGGTTTGAGTGAGAAGTCTTAATAGGTGAGTCGGTCAGCTGGGTTTAAGGGAAACTTTTGGCAAGAATTCGGTGCAGTAGGTACTTAGGAAGAGCTGTGCTTGATTGATTAAAAAAGAGAGACGTGAGATGTGAACGTGTGAGTGAAAGAGTTGCTGGAAAGTAAAGAGAGGGGTCGGTGGGTGTTTGTATTTTGTTGAAATATGAAGTCGGTGAGAGAGAATTAAGAGAAGTTAGATGTGTTGTGCTGTAATTGTTTGAGGGGTAGACGTGTAGGCCAATGCTGATTGGTTTGAATTTTCTGGAGGTGGAAAGGTGAAGTCGGCTGGAATTATTTTTCTGGAGGTGTGTAGGTCGGTTGGATGTAAGTGAGGTGCAGGCGAGAGGTGATTGAAAGGGGAATGAATTGTGAGGGAGTTTGGACCGACTAGAAGCAGATAGATATATATATATTGCTGGACGTAAATAAGAGAGAAAGGGGAGCAGTAGGTGGGTGAGTGTTGTGTGCTGAGTTTTGAATTTTCAACAAGTTAGGCATGAAGTTAGGCATGAAGAACCGTGTTGGACTTGGTTGTTTGGTTTGAATTAAGAAACCAATTGAATAAAATAAGAGAGGAGGAATGCAAGACACGGCAATTAAGTGTGAATGCAAGAGGTGACCGAATTTAGGTGTGAATGCAAGATTGAAGTGTGAAACCAAATGAATGTGAGATGCAACTAGCCAAGATGTTCGGCTATAAAAGGGTGCAGTCCGAAGCTTACAAGACACAACTCAAACTTAGACAAAGACAACTCAACACACACAATTTTCTGCTTATGTTATTTCTTTGTTATGTACTTAAAAGAATTAGCTCTTTCTTGTGTTCGAAATTTTGTTTCTCCTTTTAGTTTCAATACTTTGTTGTTTTAGCATTTTTATTAAGTGTATTAAGATTTGTTCTAGAATTTTATTTCATTAAGAGTAATACCTTAATATTAAGTGTGCTAGTTTGTTTCATAAAGAATTGTTTTAGAAGTTCTAATTAATTGTGTTACCTTAATTTATTGCAAGAAAGGTTTGGTTTTAAGCTTTTGTTTTTATTTTTGATTTTTCTGAAACATCATACGTGGGGAGTAGAGGAATTGTTCTAGAGTTTTCATTAAAGGTTTAGAGATTAATTTTCAAGAGTGATACGTAAGAAGTGGTTTCCTTTTTGTTTTGAATTTCAATTGAATAGTGAAAGGAAGTTTTCGTTTAGACTTTTCATTCCCTATTTTATTTAACTTCAGTTTAAAATTTATGGAATACTTTTGAGATTTGTTTAGATTAGAAGTTAGGGTAATTTATTTTCTGTTTACTTATTTCGTGTTATTTATTTTTCTTACTTCCTTAAGTTTTCATTTAATAGTGATTACAATTGTTATGTGTTATTTTGAGAATTTGTGATTTAATTACAAAGATGAATTCTAGAATCTTGGTTATGGGCAATTTTCAATTTTCAATTCATGTTTTGTCAATTACTTTCTAATTTAGTTTAATTCTTAATTTGGTTTTATTAATTTCTGAGTTTAATTTATTAGTCCTTTATATTCCAATCCAACAATCAAAATCTAAAACATGAATCTAGTCCATGACTAGTACCCTTTTCCATCCATTGCACATACTATCATTTTATTTTCTCTTTGTGAAGTTTTTCACCTTTTTCAACGAGTTTGATTTCTAAGTAACTTTCCCTAAGGAGACGATCTAGGAATTTATTCCTAATTATTACACGACATCCTCCTGCACTTGGGATAGCATTAATGCTACTCATTTTTGAGTGAGTCAGCTTTCATCTTTATCCCAATATCAAGTTTTGGTGAGTATCTACTACCGCAGGTTTAAATGTCTATGGTGTAGATTGATGAATTACAATCAAATGCCTAATTGTACATGTGGAGTCGGTAATATCAACAACGTCAACATATTATAATGTTTCTAATAGGGTTGAATGAAGAATTTTCCCATGTTAGAGGGTAGATTCTGTTAATGGATCCATTACCACCAATTACTAAGATTTTTTCTTTAGTAATTCAAGAAGAAAAACAAAGAGAAGTTGAATCAGCGGTTAGGAATGCTGTTGAAACCACTGTTGCCTTTATGAACAAGAAATTTGAAAATCAAAGATCAACTTTCAGAAAATAGTATTATAGAAAAGAAAAGTTGTTATGTACCCACTATGGAATGACCAACCACACATTGGACAAGTGCTATAAACTACATGATTATCCTCACAATTTCAAGCAAAAATGAAAAGTTTCATCAGCAAATCAGAATATGGCCCAACCTGCGAGTACACCATTTGATCTACATCACTCTATGCCATTTTCTCAAGAAGAGTATCAGCAATTACTTGCATTAATCCACTCACAACCACAACCACAACAACCTGCTGCACAAAATATCAATTATCAAGTAGCCAATAACATATTCACTACATCTGTTTTACCTTCTCTTTTAGGTAAAACAAATCTAAATTCTTATCATAACATGTCCTCATATATTTTATTTTTTCATCTATTAAACATGACTCTACACATTTTTTTTCAAGCACCTAGATCATCAATACAAGTGCTACAGATCATATCAGACATTCAATTGATTTGTTTACTACAATTACAAAAGTCCTAAATACTCTTGTTAAATTGCCAAATGGAGAAAATGTTATAGTCATGCATCTTGGGACTGTTTGTTTAGCAGATGGTTTAGTTTTGAAAAATGTGTTATGTGTACCAATTTTACATATAATTTTCTTTCAGTCTCTAAACTAACTTTTGATCAAAATTGTTGTTTCATTTTTATGTTTGAAATTTATTATATACAGCGACTTACCCCATGGAAGATGATTGGGAAGGGTAGAAAAGTGGTTGGCTTATATTTTCTGCAACAACCTTTAGTGAGTGCAGCTAGTAATTCATCTAAAGTTCTTCCATCAAATGTCAACTTTGTTTCTAATTCTAATTCTAGTTTGTGGCATAGTAGGTTAGGTCACCAATCATATTCTAGATTGTTAGTTTTTGAAAAACTACTTCCTAACTTTGTTTTGAATAAAACAGTACACAAGGATCATTATTTTATATGTCCTTTGGCAAAACAAAAATGCTTGTCATTTCCAACCCACTCTTATAAATTCATTTTTCTATTTCATCTAATACATTGTAACATCTGGGGTCCGGGTCCTTTTTCATTACCCACTCATGATGGCTTTAAATATTTTTTAACCATTGTTGATGATCACTCAAGATCAACTTGGGTATATTTAATGTGATCCAAATTTGAAGTAAAAACCATCTTTATAGCTTTCTATAATATGGTTCATACACAATTCAAACAAAAAATACAATGTATAAGAACTGATAATGGCCTAGAATTCAATATGACTGATTTTTTCTATTCCAAAGGTATTATCCATCAAACTTCTTGTGTTGAGACCTCTCAACAACATTTTATTGTTGAAAGGAAATATCAGCACCTTCTAAATTTAGCTAGAGCCACAAAATTTCAGTCCAATGTTCCACTAACATTCAGGGGTAAGTGTGTACGTACTGCCACACACATCATAAACTGTATTCCTTCTCCTGAATGACAAATCACCATACCAGATTCTTTATGGTGATGTTCCATCCTATTCTCATTTAAGAGTATTTGGATGTCTATGCTATGCTTCTACTCTAAGTCACAATAGATCCAAATTCTCACCTTGTGCCAAGAAGTGTGTCTTTGTTCGTCATCCATTTGGGATAAAGGGATATAAACTCTTTGATATTGATTCACAAACTTTCTTTATATATCGAGATGTCATCTTTCATAAGTCCATATTTCCATTTCAACATAAATCATCTGAAATTTTTTCATCAATCCCATCTGATCTTGTCATACCTAATTCAATTCCAGGCTCAATTTCTCAATCTGAAAGTGTTCCACCAATTAATTCCAGATCAGATATACCTTCTTCTATTCTCAATGAACAATTTCTTTCTTCTTCAACAATTCCATCACTTTAAGATAATATTCATTGTCCTTCTCTTTGAAAATCAACTAGACAACACAAAACTCCTGGTTATTTGTAGTAATATCACTGCAGTTTAGCAGCTTCTACTTCTACCTCATCTTCTGCAGGCTCAAATTTTACAAACTCAGGTAATCAATATGACATTTCTAATGTTTTATCTTATAAACATTTATCTCCTTCTTATAGTGGTATTTCCATTTCATCCCATATAGAACCCGAATTTTATCATTAGACTGTTAAGTATTCTCATTGAAGAGATGCTATGTCCATCGAATTAAATGCCCTTGAATCAAACAATACCTGGTCCCTCACTAATCTGCCACCTAATACAATTCTCATTGGTTGTAAAAGGATATATAAAACCAAATTTAATGCTGATGGCTCAATTGAGAGATATAAGACAAGATTGGTTGCCAAATGTTATACTCAAAGGGAGGGTCTTGATTATTTAGAGACTTTTACTCTGATTGCAAAGATGGTCACAATAAGGTGTTTTATGTCATTAGTAGCTATTCATAATTGACATTTAATACATTTAGATGTAAATAATGCTTTTTTATATGGAAATTTGAATGAAATGGTTTATATAAAGCCACCTCCTGGTTATCTTAAAAAGGGAGACACGCGAGTTTGCAATTTACAGAAATCCTTGTATGGTTTAAAATAGGCTTCTCGGTAGTGGAATTCTAAGTTCACTGCATCCTTGTTGGACTTGGGTTTTATCCAATCTAAATCAGAATATTCTTTGTTCACAAGAAGGAAGAATGATGATTCCTTTGTGGCCATTTTAGTGTATGTTGATGATATCCTTCTAGCAAGCACTAATTTATCTGTTGTTCAGTCTATTACAATCTCTCTGAGTGCCCATTTCAAGTTGAAGGACTTGGGTCCTGCTAAATACTTCTTAGAGATGGAAGTTGCTAGATCCAAAAAGGGTATTTCTTTATGTCAAAGAATATATGCCTTGGAGTTAATCTCAGATTCTGGTTTAACTGGCTCTAAACCAGCTAGTTTTCCCATGGACTCTCATTATAAGTTGTCCAAAACTAATGGTGATTTACTTGAGGATGGCATAAGTTTTCGAAGACTCATTAATAGATTACTTTACCTTACCCATACTAGACCAGACATCACCTCAGTCCATCATTTAAGTCAGTTTCTTGACTCTCATCGAGTTCCACATATGCAAGCTGCTCTAAGAATTTTAAAGTATATTAAAGTGGCTCCAGGACAGGGCATATTTTTCTCAGCTTCTTCTTAGACTCATCTTAAAGCCTTTGTTGACTCGGATTGGGCTAGTTGCCCCAATACAATAAGGTCTATTTTTGGTTTTTATATTTTTCTTGATGATTCTCTTGTCATGGAAATCTAAGAAGCAAGCAACAGTCTTAAGGTCATCTACATACACTGAATATCGATCTATGACCTATACTATTTGCGAGATAACATGGCTTCAATCTTTGCTTTATGATCTTCATCAACCTAATCCTTAACTTGCTTTACTCTTTTGTGACAATCAAGCTGCCATGCATATTGCAGCAAATCCATTATTTCATGAAAGAACCAAACATATTGAATTGGATTGTCATCTCATTAGGGAGAAATTACAAGTTGGACTACTTCGGACTTTGCATGTTTCTTCTTCACATCAACTTGTTGATATACTAACCAAGCCTCTTGGATATGCTGCTTTTCATTCTTTATTGTCTAAGATGAATGTGCATAATATTTACCATTCATCTTGAGGGAGTCTATCACAGATATTGTAAATAATAGTTACTGCTTTACTGTAAATAGTAAATAGTTAATTAACGATAGTTGATATAAATAGTTACTTTAGTTACCTTTACTTTCTTTCCTCTGCACTGATATAAATAGTTGCTCTCATGTGTAAAAGAATAAGTTGAATATAATACATCGTTCTTTTCTTTTCTGTTTTGAGAGGTTTCTTTTAGTTGGATAGTCTTGATTTGCTTCAAAATACCATACGATAACAACTAATTCGTATAATTCATAGATTCTGACCTACAGCTCCAAGTTAGCGTCGATAGGGCAAACGAGATGGCTCAAAAGAACTTCAGCATGTATTCCCATTCACAATCATCCTAAATAGAAATGGCTATGTGAGTTTTGACAGATTTGCTATATTCTGTGTTTAATGCCTCTGTACAATGGTACTCTTGAATTTAAAGGGTGATTACAGCTACATTTTTCTTCAAATCCGAGAATCTTAATGGCATCGAAGTCCAATACCTCAAGACACTATTATATTTATGCCCAGAAAAAAAGAACATATTATATGTTAGTTCACGGCCGAATGGGAATTCTCTTCCCCCCTCAGACATATCCTCACAAAATCTGCTATACTATTTACTCATGGGAAACTTATGATGAAAAATTCTATGATGTTATTCTCATTTTGATAAGGTTTTTCAAAGGAAATCACAGCTTCTTGAATTGCTACTCTGCTCTCTAAGAAGCCATCAGTTAAGAAGAGAGTCTTTTAAGTTCAAAAATAAAAGAACGCTGGGAGATGTTGACAGTTTGGCCGAGTGGTCTAAGGCGCCAGATTTAGGCTCTGGTCCGAAAGGGCGTGGGTTCAAATCCCACAGCTGTCAAAATGTTTTCATTTTTTTTTTTTGGTTTTAATTTTCATTAGGCCTACTCGTAAGATTTTGGGCTTTTGAAAAAGGCTAAACCTGGGCCAGGATCTGACACATCAGTTCTTGGGGTGGGTCGTCTTTTAGCACGAAATTTTTCTTCAATATGGGTTGGTTAGGACAACATTGTGCCTTTCAATCAATTGCAGGGGTAATTTTCTTTCCTAAGCCTGAAACTAGATCTCTATTGGAACTCTTGTTTTTTCTAAGGCATGCGATTCTTCTGGCATAAATGAAATGCATATGAGGTAATCTTCGTGTTTTTAAGGCCTTTGTAAATATCCTATTTTTAGAATTAAGTGTAGTGAATGAGACCTTTTAGAATTCCAAGTACTTCAACTTGACTAGTTTTTTGGTATATAAGCGCAAATGGATCTTGAACTATTTTTTGCACGTTACAAATGATTAGAGTTGTATTGAATTTGAGTCGTGCCACTTACAAGAAAATGGTTTGACAAGGCCATCGGTAAGTTAATAATATCGCAAATTTAGCCTAAAAGGTGGGGAATAGAATCCAAGTTTTTGGAGTATATAACAATAGAAAAAGGCCTCAATTATAACCTAGGCTAGTCCTTGTGGATATAAGCTTACATGTGACTAAGATTTTCCTAAGTTGTCACAACCTAGGCTAGTCCTTGTGGTTGCAGCTGATGTGCTTATATGATATACCTCTCAGCTCTCATGAACAACGCATTTTAAAGGCCAGGATATGGTCTAAACCTACAACTTTCTGAAAATTCAGTATCTCAAACTGGTTTTAGTGAGCACGAGTCTCCTTATTGATTTAGTTATTATAAGCCAAATTTCCAGGTTCATCTGTTATCCTAATAAAGTACTCGTACATAGTAACTTATTCTCCAATCCCCGTGAGTGATAGATGTAGAAGTTGTGGCCCTCAATGAAGAACTTAACAAACCAAAGGCTGCTCATACAACAACAACAAAATGGTGGGCACAGCCAGTAGTTTCTTTTTTATTGAATTATTTTTGTCCTGTTTTGGAAGGTTGATGTACTTCTCGTCTATCATGAACATGTAGGGTCAGGAGCAGACTAACAGGCCCCTTCTTTTCTGCTGTATCTATCTGCCAAAATGCAGGTCACGAGTTGAATTCATGTTTTTCTCGTTTTCTGTCATCTAAAGTCATGGCTCTGAGTGAAACTCATGCATTCAACCCACATATGCAGACTGCAGTTCTTGGGTGGTAAGAGGGGGGGAACTTAGGTCTTTGCAAGCAAGATTGGGTACTTTGTAAACATTTGTTTTCTCTATTTTTGGAAGGTTGTACTTTGCTATCAGTGAATGCCCAACTCTACAAGACTTTGGTTGCTCATATTTCAACATAGGGCTTGACTTTAGGAAATGACAATTATGACAATAATGCCTGCTCCAATGAAAATGACAATTATTCATAGCGATAACCTCATCTTTTAGAATGCTTACTGGTGTGGAAAATGATTTCCCACTTGAATGAAGAAAGATCTGGGATGCAATCTTGCTTTCTGACTTTGTTAACAAATCGTCAGGTGGGTGAGATCTAACTGGAGCATAAACAATTGTTCTTCTAAACTGATATCAATCTCTGTAACTTTTAGCTAGTAGCTTGGCTTTTACATGTTTCCTATATATTTCATTTTTTATCTTTCAAAGCACAGAACGCAAAGTCTTGGTCTGGTTGGCAGACCCCACAAATATTTATTATTGTGGTTTCCATATAATTATACAAACTTTAGTGAATTTATGACAATTCTTGTCCCCCCCAACTTGTTAATGCAGTTTGTGATTATGAAATGTCATTCCTGCTACAACTATTCCAAAATGGTGAGCATATTTTTTTACCTAATGAAATTGATGCTTTTGCAAAGAGTTGTGAAATCATCACTTGTTCCAAAAGCTTAAGCTGATAAGAAAAGGTAGATTTTATTCCCTCACGTGTGGGCCAAACTCTCTCTCAAATCTCAATGAGTGGCCCAACACGTAGAATATTTAATTAAATGGAGTAGAATGTAGATTTAAGGTTCAAAATTAAGACCTTTGCTCTGATATTATGTGAAATAACTACTTGTCCCAAAAGATTAAACTTATAGGAATATGTAGATGTTATTGTGTATTTTATATCTTAAAAAGGGTACCATTCCAATACCGGGAGCCCAGTCCTTAAAACAAGCAGAGTAAAATTTGGGTGCTCTTGTTACAGTTTGCAAATGCAGCTTGTGAATCTCCCCAGAGGATTACTCAGAACATTTTTCAGACATTGGTATAGACATGTTATTCCAAATTATACTAATTTGAAAGCCAAACATGAAATCTTTAAAATATATAGTTGTGATTTCGCAACTTATCTTTGTTCACATTTATTCACTCTCGATCCATAGATGAAATTTGCAATATAGGGAAGAACAGAGAGGTTCCTGCTCAGAAGATACGAATTCACGGGAAAGACATTGTCACGAGATGTTCATATGCAGGAAAAACAAGAAAAGTTATATATTGCCTACAGCATAGGGCACGGGAAAGGCTGTATTTTTCAAAGATAAAGAACACAATAAATTTTTATCAAGTTAATTATTAATATTGAAGGTTAAACCCCATATTCGTATAATGCACCAACATCATACGGATCAAGAACATCATCGACTTTTTGCTATATGTGACCTCTAGAAATTGTTTGCACTTTGAATCTTAGACTTGGGAGGAGAATACTATTAAAATCTAAGCCCTTACTACTTAGCTAACCCTAGGGTTTCCTTGGCTACGTTGGAGGGCAAGTTTTTGCCAAAGTTTTGAAAACCATTTCGGTGACCATTTCGCTTAATGTATTGAAACGAAATATTTTGATACCGGTACGTTTCGATATACTGTTTCGAGATTAATTATATATTATATATAAATATTTATATGTATATATAAACTAACAACTAATAAAATAAATATATATATATATATATATATATGTAAGTGTGTATCATGTATATGTACATATATAGAAGAATTGAAGATTTATAAAATGAATATATGTTTAAAAAAATCACAAATTTGAGTTAAGACACAAAAATAAAGAAAAAAATAAAAGAATAGATAAATTATTAAAAATAATGATATTTAAAAAATAGAGAATGAGGGGACATATTTAAAGTTATAAAAAAATTAAAATTCTATACATATATTTTATATTTTAGAATTAATTAAATACCGTTTGGATTTTATTTACAAAAATACCATTTATATATAAGAAAATTATAAAAACAGCACGAAACGGAATGTGAACCGAAACGCTTAATTTCGGCCGAAATGATAGGAATGGCCGAAACAGAACCGAAATGACTGAAATTTGAAGCGAAACAGAATGGGGTAGTAGATTGTACCGGATATTACACCGGAACAGAAAATTCTGGTCATTCTGACTGGAACGGAACGGAATTCAAAACTTTGATTTTTGCACCCATCATACATATTCCTCAATTGATGAAAACTTCATCAAAGATCTTTAAAAATATAGATACCCCACTCAGTCACAGAGAATTGGTCAAAGCTAGTTCTTTTCTCAGCGCATGTGCTTAATGATATGGAAAATGCAAGTTAGTCCCCTCAAGTATACTGCTCCAAGTTATCGCTTGTGTATTTTATTTTATTTTTTTAAATGTTTAACAAAGTTACTACTAGTAAATTTATATATTTTTAAATGTTTTAAACATGTTTAAAAAAAAAAAAAGAAGAAGAATGAACTAGCTGTCACGCCCAGCTTTTACCTATCAACTAGCATTACCCATAATGATATATCGTCAGAGACATTCTATGGAGTTCATATCGTTTCCCGGCCTCATCAAACAAAAAACTTCTTGATTACTGTTCGTGTGTATTGGCACTTTGAGAACCGAATTCTAACAACTGTAGGAGAGAAGATGAGTAAAAAAATAACTATTTCCATTCCAGCACTCTTCAACATTTGCAAGCATTTCAAAGTCTTCATTTTTTATCCCTACGATTTGTAGGCAATCATTAAAAAGCATAAAGAAATTGGAATGACAAGATTATTTACCCACAGAACAAAAAGGAAAAGAAAAGAGCAAGAAAAAAAGTTGCCCCCAGCCAAATAAATGGATCAAGTACTTAATTTTCCAACTTTTGAGAGTGGAGAGAGAAGGAAAACAAAAAGAAGCTGATGCACTTGTTTCCTCTCTCTCTAGAGGAAGGAAATTTCACTCTTTTATGGCTTATGAAGATATCTTCCAGCAAGTAAAGCAGCTTCCATGACAACAGAAATAACATCAATAACCTCGTCAACTAGACATCTGTTCCCGTTAAATGTTTGGCCTCCGGATTTTTTGAAGTTAGCCATACAGTTGAGGAAGTTTTGGCTGCATTCTTGGCTTAGATAGTCATCTGCGCCACAACACCATCAACATTAATATCACTGAAGTTGAAACCCCACATTATATTATACCATCTTTTGAGCACAACCATTATTATAATTTATACACCACATACTACTTTTAAAATCACAAATAACCCTAGTTTAACATGGGACAATATGATAATTTATCACACACAGAAAGTGCATGAATCTTGTTCCGACATACTGCAGTGCAAAAGCCAAAATATATAGTATAATATGTCACCATCCATCATGCTATTGATCAATTTTTCCTATTTCATTTTTGGGAAAAGTATACTTTGCACCCTTAAATTATTAACATTTTGCAGTTTGCATTCCAAACTATCAAAACTAACACATCCCACCCTTCAACTCCTAAAAACTTGTATTTTGCACCCTCGGCCATTTGACAATTTAAATGGATGAAAAATAGGTGAAAGAAAAATTTTGATGAACGAAGTTAATGGGGGCTGTGAAGTTTCAGATTTTTTACAGTATGAGGATGCTATGCTTCATTTTGAGAATTTGGAATACAAAGGGCAAGTCTTGATTATTATTATTATTATTATTTTTTTTTATGTTGGGGAACAACCTCTCCAAGACAGGGCCCTTCGGACTTACCTCTGCAGAGTAAATATCGGTCCCGTGCACCACACCCTTAGAAGTTTTCCTACATGGAACTGGTTAAACCGTTGGCTTTTTATGAGGGAGTGTGGCTCTAAAGCATTGTTTGCACCCATGAGGTATTGAATCTTGGACCTTGAAGGGATTGAGATCCCAAGACCAAGTTCTTCACCACTTGGGCAATCTTGGGGTTTAAATCGTGATAAGTTGTAGCTCTAAAGTGTATTTATCTCCTTGTTTCTGGTTCCATGCCAAAGTTTTGGCCCCTTTATTTACTCCTAGATTCGTCTATATCACACCTTCGAGACTGCAAACATATTTCTACATTAATTCTACCATACATGCGTCTCCGTCTCTGACCAAAAGTACTAATGAATAATAAAACACTATGAATCATTTCTTAGACCCACACGAAACAGAAATAATAAAACAAGGTGATTCTTGTCTAACTTCTCAGACATCATAAACCAGATAACGACATCATGTCAAGAACCATGACATCTAAACAAAAGTGCTGCAATGAAAACCCTGAATGAAATAATCATAGAAATCTATTCGTCTTGGATGATCTAACTTACTGTTTTTAGCTTGCACACAAGCATCATGCTTCATGCAGCAAGCGTCGAGACCATCACAAGGTTTCTCCCCAGGGCATCCACTGTATAAGAGCCCACAGTACTTACCATATCTTAGAAATGGAGGAACTATTAATCACAAAAAGAAAATAACAATAATAACCAAAAGAAAAATTAGTAATTAAACTTGAGAATAAATCAAGAACTACCCTTTAATCATAAATGAAAAAGAGAAACGCACGCACAAAGTATTGACGCTTTAAAAATTAAGCAGAGCCATGAAAAAGGTACCTGAGCAGAAGTCTGACTCGCATTTCCTACTGCAATCTTTGCCCTACAAACAAACAATGAAGTTCAGGAAAAATGAAATTATTATGATGCATCAGACGATAATAATAGAAAAAATAAAAAGAAAACGAGTGTTATGATGGAGTGCCAAAGATTATTAGGAACAAACCACAGTGACAGCAGCACCTGCAGCTCGAACGCCGATGTTAAGGGCATGGACGGGAACACAGAAAAGGTTGAGGACAATGAGGGAGCATGAGAGGAGATGGGCGAACTTCAATGAATCGTATGGAACCATTGTTGGATGGATCGAACAGAGAAAGCACTAAATGAGGCTTGGTTTTGCTTAAAGGCACTGATTTAAAGAGGAGAGAGAGAGAGAGAGAGAGAGAGGCAAACAGAGGGATTGTCAGAGAAAAGAAGAGGTTGGGATGTCTTGTAGCGGCTCGTGAAGTGTTCTTGGAGTGTAGTGGAGTGTGGTTGAAGCTACTCACCAAACATGCGGCTGGTTGCGAGCTTTGAAATACTATTGTAGTTTTTATTTACGGAATTTACTGTTAACAGAGAACAGTTCTGCCAATTAGTTCTGATTAATTTTTTCAATAGTTTGCTAATAAACCAAATTTATACATTCCACCGTTAATAAGGAGCCAAATATTTTCTTTAGAAAGCCAATATGGCCATACCCTCTGAGATTACTGTGAAAGCCAATATGGCCATACCCTCTATATTACTGTTGTTCTTTCAATAATATATATACACATATGCACGTATAATATATCTTTTTGAAAGCAAACATCAAATATCTTGTATTCAGTCCTTTTTAGTAACTACAATTTTGTCCTTAAGTACATGAAACTGTATTCCTTCATGACCCTCTTCAATCCATATTCTTTCCTCATTTACAGGAAAAGAAAATTTTGCAAGAAAATGAGCCACACAGTTACTTTTTCTGTATATATGTATAACCTTCCAACTAGTCCTATTTCTTAGCACCCCTTTGATGTCTTCATCCACCTGACCATGCCATTCCTAGCTTGATTTAGGATTATTCACTGCCTTTATCACGTTCAAAGCATCCCCTTCAAAGATCACTTCTGTCATGTTCAGTTATGCACATATGTAACAGCCCGTTAGAAATTCAATTGTGAAATTTCTATTAACTTTAGGAACCTCGTGAAAACCCCATAAGTTTTCACGAATCTATTAATCGTATAGGTTTTTGTCTAACTACATAGTTAGTGTTATTATTTACTATGGTATCAGAAGTGTGTTTTTGATTATTGGAGATAGTTAGAAGTGTCAAAATGTATTATGGTTTGTGCCATTAGACTCGGAGGGTTATTTAAAGTCTTATGGTGCAGTAACTTTTTTTCATATTTTCGGACAAAATGTCTGTTCAAAACTATAGATATTATTGGATAAAAAGAAATATCTTGAGGTAATTTTCATGAATATTATTAGGTAAAAATATTTTGAGTTGATTTTTATAGATATTATTAGATAAAAATATCTTAAGTTGATTTTTTGTAGATACTATTGGATAGAATATTATGAGATAATCTTTTATAGATATTTTGGGTAGGAGAAAACTACACTCAACTCTCAACTCCAGCCTCATCTCTTCCATATCTCATCCATAAGTATCTCCAGCCACCTCTCCCCACGAAATTATCTTCATTTACACTTTCCATTGAAAGAATATCAAACACTCTCTCTCGGACAGCTTTTAGAAGGTCTTTTGCACACCCATTTCGAAGCTTTTGTAAGTTTTTTTTATCATAAAGTATCCTTCATATAAGTTGTTCCTTTTTGAGTCTAGTTTACATGGATATCTTATTTGTCCCATTTGAAGATCATTTGGTCAGTCAAATATTGTGTAAACTATAGAAAGGTCATTCTGGGAGATAAACTGGAGAATATGTTATAGTTTGGAGTTTTTGACCAAGCTAATGGATAGATATTGGTCCGAAATTTTTATGGAGTATTGTTAACATGTATATGTGACTATTGGTTGAGGAGTTTTGCATGATTAAAGGTTTTGATGAAAGATTTTCTTAGATTTAGAAACTTAGAAACTGGAAGAAGAAAAACAGTTTCTGTTTTGAGAAAGTTTAACTCTTTGGTGGTCTAAACCTATTCTAATGACTTTAATAATTTTATTAGAGGATCTTAAGTATCTTATATACATGTTATATTATTATTTTGAAGATATTTTATGTTAGTTTCAAAGATATGAAATTTTATGCAAAGAGATATTCAAATAAGCCAAAGTGTGGATATTTTTGGCTAAATTTATATTTTGGTTAATTTCTAACCATGTGATCTTGAATTAGAAGCTTATATATGTTTTAGGACATCTTTTTAAACCATGTGATGGTTTGGTTTGAAGATCATATATTTATAAGTCATAGATCAAGAGATTTATCAAAACTAGTTGAGGAAAAAGTTTCTGTTTTTGGACTAAGTGTAAAACCAAAAACTCCAAATTTATTTTGTGATTTTGGTGACTTTAGTTTGATGATTTAAAGCATGGTTGATGTTAGGATGATATTATGAATATGTTAGAAGTAAGATTTGATTTTTGAAATTCTTGGAGATGTTTTGATTTAAGGTCAAAACTTGTGATTCAAGTGCTTGGATCTTTTTACAAAAAAGTTTGGTGTTAATTATTAGCTTTTTCTAAATGAATGTTTTAAGTATGGTTTTGAACTTAGGACTGGAAGATGTTTGTTGCAAAATTTTGGTTTAAGCATGAGTTTTGAAGTTGGAAGGAATTGCAACAAAAATCAAGGGAAATGGCCTATGGATGTTTCGGCCATAGTGTGTTCTTCATAGTTGTGTTTTGTTTTAAATTTTTCTGAGTTGATATTTAAGTTTAGGACAAAATTTACATGAGGAATGTAAATTTTGGAAACTTTTGGAATTAGTATGCAAAATCCTTAAGTTATGGGTAAAACGGTCATTTTCCCACATGTAAAGAGTAAAATGAAAATTTTACTCTTTAAGTTAGTATTTTCCATATTTCAAATTATTAGTGATTTAGTTCTAACTTTTAGAATCACTAATTACAGTTCCTCGTGATCGCGCTTAAGGTTTTATAAGAAACGCGGAGATCGAGGTAAGTTAGCTTTTAATTTACTAGCATTCTATTGTGTATGTGTGCTAAGTAAAGGAACTACAGTGTATGTATGTGTGTTATCATATATGTCATGCCATGCCAAGTTATCACGTAATTTTCTATTATACAGAATTTATTCTGTCATCAATTTTTATCTGTTACATAATATATTCTGTCATGTATTACTGTACCTTACAAGTACGTCATGCTAAGTATGCCATCTATTACATGTATGTCAAGTCATGTAATATTTACTGTTGCAAGTATGTCATGTTAAATATGTTGTCTATTATATATTATGTCATGTTACGAAATGTTTCTATCTCAAGTTGGTCATGTATTTCAAGTTATGTTCAAGTCACGTTATGTTACGTCAGGGCTTCAGTCATTTCGTATTTCAGTCACGTTTCATCTTGATTACTTATGTATGAGGTCACAGCAATTGTGACGTATACACTACGTGAGACATAGCAATTGTGACACGTAGAATACATGGGGCCATAACAACTGTGGAGTATGTATTTAAGCAGTTAAAAAATAAGTTTCCGTAGAATACATGGGACCACAACAACTGTGGAGTATGTATTTACACGTAGAATACATGGGGCCACAACAATTGTGGAGTATGTATTTTTCATGTTAAGTCAAGTTTGTGTAGAATACATGGGGCCACAACAACTGTGGAGTATGTATTTACACGTAGAATACATGGGGCCACAACAACTGTAGAGTATGTATTTTTCATGTTAAGTCAAGTTTTAGAACAAGTTCATGATAAGTTGAGTTTCATATCATGTTCATGTTAATTCAAGTTTCAGAGCAAGTTTATGCTAAGTCAAGTTTCAGATCAAGTTCATGTAAAGTCAAGTTCAATTCATGTTTCATTTTAAGTTATGTCAATTATGCTATGTTGTACGCCAAGTTATGCTTTAATTACTTATGAATTTGATTATGCATTTATGCTTTTACTGTCATCCATGCATCATTAGCTTGTGTGGAAGGTTTTTGTTAACTTATTGAGATTTGTAATCAAATCTCACTTTGGTAGTCCCAACTATCATTCCCCCCGAATGGTAGATCTTGTTACAGGACCTGAAGGAGAATCAGGAGCTGATCAACTAGACACAGTTGACTAAGTGACGGTACGACGTCAATGTTAATATAGTAGTTAACGTAAATTACTACTTGTACAATGGAGTTGCATCTTTAGTACTTTTTGGATCATAACCATTTTGGACTAGTGTTGTGATCTATTCAATGGGTCTTTATATATGAAGTATGTTTTAAGCATTTGGGATATTTTCAATTTGGTGCATAGTATTGCTAAAGAAAAAAATTATCCGCTGCGAATATTACATAATGTTAGATGCATGTTAGGAACATTGCATCTTATATGTCATGAACGGGGGTAGGTAACCTTGTGTTGCATGTCTCGACGCTTCAAATGTCCGTCCGATCCCAAACGAAATTTGGGGGCGTCACAACATAAGTCCACGAAGCCTGTAGTTCAGCCACTAAATGATCACACACATTCCCCTTTTGAGAACATAATGAAACCAGTACATCCCCCTGCTCATCCTGTATCACTACACCAATCCCCATCCTACCTTCTTTTAGATTTAGTGCAGCATCCCAATTCATTTTCACTTGGTCTTCTGCATGAGCCTTCCATTTACAAGATCTCCTCACTCGTACATCATCATCTTGGTTCTTGATTCCCTACTGTTGAGCTTGCTGAAATTGGAGCAAACTGTCAGCAACTTGTTTGAAGATCATATCAAGCTCTTCAAATTTGTTTTCAAACACAAAACTATTACGCCTCAACCAAATCCTTCTGAGAACCACTGCCATTAGCTCCAGGTCTTCTCTACTCAGCTTTTCACACCAATCTGCCCACAACTCTTGCATTTTCCTTTCATTCGATACCCATTTCTGTACAGGACTGGAGTTTTTTGCCTAAACATCCATAGCTCCACCACAACTCCATAAAGCACGTGACACTGTTTCCTTCTGATTTTTACATACTGGGCAATCATAGTCCTTCACAACCCTTCTACAGACCAAGTTCATCTTTGTAGGCTAACAATTGTTCAATGCCTTCCAGAGAAACATCTTAACTACACCAAGGACATTCAACTTCTACAATGCCTTCCATTTATCTGTATCCCTTTTCAATACCTCTCCCTTCTCCCTATTCCTTCTGCATATTTCCAGATGATATGCACTTTTTACATTGAATTGTCCATTCTTTGTATGGGCCCATATTAGCTTACTTGGTAGACCTGATGAACTAATGGGTAAACTACATACTAATGCTGCCTCTTCTGCACTCAGAATAACCTTAACCATTTCCTCCTTCCATGTCTCAGAATAACCTTAACCATTTCCTCCTTCCATGTCTTAGTATCCACATCAATCAATTTTTCAACCTTTGCATCTACTTCAAGTAGTGTTCTGGGAGTTTGAACTCTTAAAGTGGACAGTTTTAGTATCCATTTATCCCCCCATATGTTGATATTCCTTCCATCCCTTACTCTCCACACTAGCCCCTCTTTCAATAATTCCAATGATTCCCATAGGCTCTTCCACATAACAGATGGTCTATGTCCTAGTTTCGAGTCCAGTATCTTTGAATGCCTGAAATACCTATCTTTAAGGACCAAAGCAGCCATAGATTGAGGTTTTATCAAAACTCTCCAGCATTGCTTTACTAAACTTGGCCATCTAAGCTGCTATTTCCTTACATAAACTCCTTTGGAAGCTTAAACACAGTCATGTGGTAGGTTGGAATAGCTTGTATAACAGGTTTTAACAACAGCTCCTTACCTCAAGGTGATAAGAACTGGTTTTTCCAGTTACTAATTTTCTTCCACACTCTATCCTTAATAACTCTATAAGAGTTGTATTTAGATTTACCAATCATAATTGGTAAACCTAATTACTTTTCACAGTTATTCAGCTGCCTAGCTCCAATGTCCTTCATGATTCCTTCCTTTACAGCAGCTTGGGCTTTTGGATTGAAGAAAATTGTAGTTTTATGCTTGTTTAAGCTCTGCCCTGAGGCCTCTTCATAAAGTTCTAGGAATCTTCTTATCTTTTTCCATTCCTTCCAACTAGCCTTCCTAAATATTATACAGTCATCTGCAAAGAGTAAATGAGTGACCCTTATACCTCCTCGAGCCACTGACACTCCTTTCAATTCTAATCTTCTTTCAGCATTGCACCTAAACCTTCTGAACACAAGGAAAAGATAAGAAGACAATGGATCTCCTTGTCTTAACCCTCTTGTAGGCATAATAGTCTCACCTAACTTTTCATTTATTAATGCAGCATATGACACTGAGGATATACACTACGTAATCAATCCAATCCACCTAGTTCCAAATCCCAGCTTCCTCATAACTGCCTCAAGGTAAGGCCATTCTACCCTATCACATGCCTTAGAGATATCCAGTTTTAGAGCCACGCTGCCACCCTTACTTCTTTGCCTCGTTTGCATAGAATGAAGTACTTCATAGGCTGCTATTATGTTATCTGAGATTAACCTCCCTGGAATAAAGGTACTCTGGCTTCTTGAAATGATTGCATCCATGACTTTCTTCAGTCTATTGGCAAGAGTTTTTGCTATAAGCTTATACACAACATTGTATAAGCTTATTGGCCTAAACTCATTTATAGATTTGGGATCACTGACCTTAGGAATCATGGCTATATTAGTATAATTCAGGGCTGCATCCATCCTTCCACCATTTAGAAACTAAAGCACTGCTCCACACACATCACTACCCACAATATGCCAAAAGAATTGAAAGAAACAAACTCCAAACCCATCTGATCCTGGTGATTTTTAAGGCCCCATCATCTTTAAGGCCTCATCTACTTCCTCCTTTTTAAAATTCTTCTCCATGGCTTCATTCATTTCATCTGACACTTTTCTCTCCATCTCATCTAGGCACTTATTAATCATTTTAGCTCTCGGATTTGCACTCTTATACACATCATCAAAATGTTTTTTGAAGCCTCTGCAACTCCATCTTGTTCAATTCTCAAAGTCCCCATACCATCAACAATTGATAGGATTTTACTCCTCTTCTTTCTCTGATTTGCACATTCATGAAAAAACCTTGTATTTCTACTGGCTATACCAGTTCCTTTTTGCCATTTATTTCCACATAGTATCCTCCTATTCCAACAAATCTCCCACCTGCTTTTGCAACCTCTTCAACTCTTCTACATTATGGGGTCCCAAATATTCCTGCACTTCTTTTATTCTTTTTGTAATCAATTCAATCTCTTTAACTCTCCTTCTATATTTTCTCTTAAAACTTTTCCTAAACATCCCACTACATGATTTCAATCGAGACTGCACCATTGTCACATAATCATTTATCAGGATCCCATTATTCCACACTTGCCTTATATTTAATTCACAATCATCCTCTTTAACCCAGCTAGCCTCAAATCTAAATGGAACTTGCCAATTATTTTTCCTCTCTATAACCCCTCCTATTGACACCAATATAGGAAAATGATCTGAACTTCTCATTGGCAGCCCCTCCACTCTTACCCCTCTAAACATCTCCTTCCATTCACTATTTGCTACACATCTATCTAACCTCTCTTTTGTAAATGATAGGTCAGAATGCCTATTACTCCATGTATAGAAGCCATTACAGCAGCCCAAATCATATAGTAAGTTGTCCTTTAACATTTCTTTAAATTGATGAGTTTCAAACCTCTGCCTGCCCCCCCACCCACCTTTTCATTTTGGAAGAGAATCTCATTAAAATCCCCCATCACATACCATGGTGCCTTCTCTCTTGGCTTCAAACTTCGTAATAGATCCCATGACAACTTCATTTTCCCCATTTCAAGATGACCATAGAACCTAGTAAAGAGCCATCTCTTCCCCTTTCCCTCTTCCCTAATCTTAGCATTAATGTGCCAACTAGAATAGTTCTTGATTTCCACTTCTTCACCACTTCTCCAAAACAAAGATAAACCTCCCTTCTTACCCACTGGATCAACTGAAAGACAACCTTCTATTCCCAATCTTCTCTTCAGACTCTCTAGTCTCCCTGCTTTAATCATAGTTTCAATATAAATAAAATAAAATAAAAAAATAAAAAACCATGTTGGCCTTCTTATCCTTTGCCATCAGGCAAAGGTCTTGAACTGTCTGAGGGTTGCCAAATTCTCAGTAGTTCCAGCTAATAATCTTCATAATGCCAAGCGGGGCTGCCGCCCCTATTTCCATTTCAACAATATGCACCTCTTCCAATCTAGCCTTCTTCTCTACACCCTCATCCCTCTTCTCCCCTTCCATATTTTCAGATCCTCTTTTGTTCATGGAACTAAGGATAGACAATTTACCTGCATTTCATCTGCCTCTAGCTCTTCTTTTCCAGCTGCCCTTCCTCCCTCCTCGGTGAGTCTCCTTTTGAATCTATGCTTCCTCCATAGCCACCATTGAACTATCACCTTTCACAGATAGCTTAAGGTTTGAGTCACTTAAAGCCTCAACATGAGTTTCCTTCTCTAAGCTCTGATTAAGATTGTTTGACTCCACCCCTCCCTTCAATTCATCTAGTTGACACACTAAAGTATTCTCCCCCTCGACCTTAGTTTCCACTCCTTGCTCATCCCCTCCTACACTCCTTTCAACTACTTCCTTCAACCCTTTTCCCATCATCAACTACTCCCTCCTTACTCTTTGAATCTGAAAATAAGCCTTGTGAATCCTCATTCTTAGATTCACTATTCTTTTGTTCCCCTCTCCTCTCAAACCATTTATGATTCCCTAGTTTGAGAATATTTGAAAATAGTTGTATTTCCAAACAGGTCCTTAATCAACCTCAACCCAAACTTACCTGTAGGCAATAATTCTCCCAAATCACCAACCATTGGCACAACTCCAATTAGAAAGCCTTCCTTATGCTCCCTCACCTCTTCCACTCTTTCATGTCCGTAGTCTTAGGGGTAGTAATTTGTGTTTACGAGTCATGTTTGTATCATATCAAGTTAAAGACATTCGATTATATAAATCAATCCAAATCCGACCAGTTAAACTAAATGTGTTAAACTTTCAAACCCTAACTTGACCGATTTAAATAATAGATCGTGTCATATCACTCGTTTGGAACTATTTAATAATTAATTAGGAATAAGTCAACACGACACGACTCATTGCAATTCATTTCATGTAAATGAGTGGAATTAACGTGCATAATCCATTTGACCCGATTAACATGTTTCACATAAAAATTAAACATATATGTTTATTGGTAACCATAATATCTAAAAAAAGAATAAGACTACCTGCTAATAAAAAATATCGATATTTTTTTAACTCTAACATATAATAAAATTAATATTACAAACCTACAATAACAAATATAAGCATAGATCCAGAATTACAATTCCAACAATAAAAACATAAGCATATTGAAAAATATCAACATTACAATCCAACAATAATAAATTTGTAAATTTGAAATAAAAATTAAATGAGTTATTATAAGTTGATTTTTGATTAAGCAGGTTGACTTATATATTATTAGTGTCTTAATGGGTCAACCCATCTTGATCTAAACTCATTTATATCTAATCCCAAAACTGCTAATTTCGTGTTGAGTTTGTGTTAGATTCACAGATCGTGTCATATAATGTCACACCTCTCCATACCAACTTTTTTTTTTTCAAGTTTTTGTTATTTTTCTTTCCATAGCTCATAAAATGGTCCACGCACCTATTTTTTGGTGCCCAAAGCTTTACATGTGTTGCTCCACCATACTCATTGGCTGATTCTTTAGTCCCAAGAGAAGTGCAGTTGGCTGCAAATAAAAAGAGTAGCTCCTGAACAACTCAAGCTAGTCTTGTATATACTTAGTTCGAACTGAATTAATTTAATAAATGAGTTGCTTGCAAACATTAATATTAATTCAAATATTAAATAAGGAGAATTGTATAAACTCTACTTGATTCAATTTAGGCTCATGAACAAAAGTCATTTAAGCTCGATTTAGCACATTTGAACTTGTTTGAAACTCATGATATGCCGTTATATATGTATATGCTATATTTATTAAATGCTAGCCAAGTTTTATATACGTATAAACTCTACTTGATTCAATTTAGGCTCATGAACAAAAGTCATTTAAGCTTGACTTGGCACATTTGAACTTGTTTGAAACTCGTGATGTGCCGTTATATATGTATATGTTATATTTATTAAATGCTAGCCAAGTTTTATATGCTTAATTATGTATTATTAATTATTTATAGTTTACATTATTTAGTATATTTACTATGTTCCCAATGTGTGTATACGATATTTTGTATAATCCTTTTTATAGAAGATATTTTATATAATTAGTTATCGATATTTAGTTGTGTATTTTATTATAAGTTATATGATAAATCAAGCTATTTTATATGAGAATTGATAGAGTTACCTCAATATAACAACTTGTTTACAAGTATGTAATAAAATAATATTATTTTAAATTTTATTTTAACTTTTACTTTTAATTTGATGGGATAAAATTAAATAAAAAATAGTATTATATTTAAAATTGTCTACAAGTTGTGAATGGGGTGTTACCGCTCATTTTATATTAGTAATGCAAGTTATTTTATAATTTTAGTTAATTATGTATTATGTAATATAACATTAATGTTATATATTAGTTTTCTAATTGGTATATAGATTATAGTCAGGCAGAACTGGGTTGTAGATTGGGGGTGGTAAGTTTTAAAAATTAATCTTATATATTGTAGATATAACAAAGGTGAAATTCTGAGTTGTGCTCTCTGCCTTTTAATGGCTATCGAGAGAGTGTATATATATAGTAAACTGTTTACAAGAAAGATGGAATCAGTTACATGAAGTGATATATATATAAAATAGTAAACATTATCTCCTATAAATCTGAGTTGGAGACGTCGGTATCCGAAGACTTTGGGATGGACTTGGAAGCTTTTGAATATTTGAATTTGAGTTGAGTTTATCCTTATCACGCCCCTGCAAGTTCAACGGGGGAAGTCGCACATTGAGCTTGTCTCGTAGATGAGAGAAACGCCCAGAAACCAGTGGTTTGGTGAGCACATCGGCTATTTGATCCTTGCTAGACAGGAACCGGACATCCAATGATTTATTATTAACTTTCTCGCGGACAAAATGATAATCTATTTCGATATGCTTAGTACGAGCATGAAAGACGGGATTAGCAGCCAAATAAGTTGCGCCTATGTTGTCACACCATAGCACCGGGCGAGAAGGAATAAAAATCTGAAGTTCACGAAGTAAAGATAATAACCATAAAGTCTCGACAGTAGCATGGGCAACAGCACGGTATTCGGCCTCAGTGCTTGAGCGAGCCACGGTGGGCTGCTTTTTGGAGCTCCATGAAATGAGGTTGTGGCCATAATAGATGCAGTAGCCAGAGGTGGATTTACGATCATCAGGTGAGCCAGCCCAATCCGCATCTGAATAGACGGAAAGTTGTGTGGAGGGGCTGGGCTTGATGAGCAAACCAAAATCAATAGAAAATTTAAGGTACCGCAGTATGCGTTTAACGACAGTCCAATGGATGTCTGTTGGCTTGTGCATAAATTGGCACACTTTGTTCACTGCAAATGAGAGGTCGGGGCGAGTAAGCGATAAGTACTGAAGTGCTCCCACCACACTGCGGAATAAAGTTTCATCAGGGCACGGGTTGCCATTAAAAAGTGACAGCTGCTGTGAGGAGGACATGGGAGAGGACACTGGCTTAGCCTCTAGCATGTTTGTGCGTTTTAAGAGACTGAGAATGTATTGTCTCTGAGAAAGAAGAAGACCGCCGGATACAGGAATAACCTTCACGCCTAAAAAATAATTTAACGGCCCCAAGTCTTTCACTGCAAAGTCACAGTTGAGCTGAGCAAGGAGATCAGTGATGGCACCTGAGTTTGAACCAGTGATTAAAATGTCATCGACATACACCAGTACATACATGATAAGTGAATCCGAGGCATAGACAAAGAGAGAGTTGTCAGACTGAGAGTTAATAAATCCGAGAGCCACCAATTTGTCACTAAGCCGTGAGAACCAAGCCCGTGGGGCTTGTTTTAATCCGTATAAGGCTTTGTTTAGCTTACAAACATGAGTGGGATATTGAGGATGGACATAACCCACCGGCTGTTGCATGTGAACAACTTCAGAGAGAAAACCATGGAGAAAGGCGTTGCTTATGTCTATCTGATGAACAGGCCAGGTGTGAGACACGGCGTGACTAAGAACCAACCGAATGGTTGTAGGCTTGATGACCGGACTGAAAGTGTCATCATAGTCTAACCCATGCTGTTGATGATAGCCCTTCGCAACGAGACGGGCCTTCCGTCGTTCAGGCGTGCCATCGGATCGGAGTTTTGTTTTGTAAACCCATTTGTTACCAACCAAGTTCATGCCAGCTTCATAAGGAACTAAGGACCACGTACCTTGCTGCATGAGAGCTGAAAATTCTGCATCCATGGCCTCACGCCATTCTGGGAATTTATGGGCTTCAGAGAAGCATGTGGGATCGGTGGGAATGGTGGAAACGGTGAGTAGAGCAGTGGGTAGAGGGTACCTGGTAGTGCCATCACGATACTGTTTGGGCTTCACAATATTGTTCTGTGATCGGGTGGTCATTGTGTGAGAACGAGATGGAGGCAGTTCAGTCGGCAAGGCAGCTTCGGATGGAGTCGGAACTGGAGATGCAGTTGGAGGGGACGATGGGGAAGACGAAAACGGGGGAGAAAAGACTGTTGACTCAGTAGGGGAAGAGGATAAATGAGACGACGGCGTTTCGGTGGTATCTGAGTGGGATGTGGGACCATGGAGGGATGAGACATTACGAACGGCAGGAGTGTAGCTGTCGTTTGAAGGGACTAGAAAGGGAAGTAAAGTGGACGACGCAGGGGGTAATTCGGCATGGACTGAAATTGATGTGGGTGGTTTGAACGGAAACAGAGACTCATCAAAAATTACATGCCGAGACACAATCACTTTGCCAGAGGTAGGATCAAGACATTTGTAACCTTTGTGGAGATTACTAATGCCAATGAAGACGCATTGTTTGGACCTAAAATCCAACTTGTGTTTGTTGAAAGGTCGGAGATATGGATAACAAGCACAACCGAAAACTTTCATGGTGGAAAAATCGGGTGCTTTGTGAAATAATTTTTCAAAAGGGGAGATGCCGAGAGGAGCAGTTGGAAGGCGATTAATAAGATAGGTGGCCATGAGAAAAGCATCATCCCAAAAACAATGAGGAATATGACTGTGAGATAATAAGGATAATCCGGTTTCAACAACATGGCGGTGTTTTCTTTCAACGGACCCATTCTGTTGAGAGGTGTGAGGACAAGAAACACGATGTTGAATTCCCTCTTTGTGAAAATACCGATTAAGTGTTTGAAATTCACCACCCCAGTCTGTTTGAACACATTTTATTTGGCGATTAAATTGACGTTCAACCATTTTTTGAAATTGAGAAAAAATAGTCAAGACATCAGATTTATTTGCAAGAGGATAGAGCCAAATAAATTTGCTGAAATGATCAACAAATGAAACATAATATTTATTTCCTTTGGTGGATAAAATAGGGGATGGACCCCATACATCGGAAAAAATTAAATCTAGGGGATAAGCAGAAATAGATTGAGAAACTAGGAAGGGAAGACGATGGCTCTTCCCTTGTTGACATGCAGAACAAATACTCGGAGTTTTATTTGAGGAAACTGGAAGAGAGAATTTAGACACAAGATGCTTTACAGTTTGATAATTGGGATGTCCCAAACGGCGATGCCACATTTCCAAAGAAACACGTTGACAGGAAAAAGACTGTGATGACGACGAGACGGAAGATGGGAATGGGTAGAGACCATCTTTAGGCGTGCCTTGCAGAAGAACCTTCTTCGTGACCTCGTCCTTCACAAAAAAATGGGATGAGTGAAACTCAATAAAGACATTATTATCCTTGGTAAATTGGCTCACAGAAATAAGGTTCTTTTTAATTTTTGGAACATGTAAAATATTGGGAAGATGAAAAACAGATTGTGAGGATTTAAGTTTAGAGGAACCAATGTGAGTTATAGCCAAACCTGCCCCGTCGCCTACTTGAATTTGATCCAAACCATTATAGGACTCGGCATGGAGATTCAAGTTCTGAAGATCATTGGTAAGATGATTGGTGGAGCCGGTGTCAGGATACCAATTGGTATCAGTCGGAGCATGGTGTGCAGTAAGAAATGCAGACATGTTGTTTGGCATGGTTTGATATGCCTGATCAAACCGATGGAAACACTTTATAGCTAAATGTCCAGTTTTGCCACAGATCTGGCACACTGGGCGATGACCACCAGGAGAACCATGTCGACCACTACGGCCCCTACCGCGGCCACGTGAACCTGAGTAAAATGGAGCACGGCTTGAGTAAGATGGCTTACCAATAGGACCACGAGGTGGATCCGTGCGAGTTGCAACATTGGCAGAACCGATGGTAGCTTCAACAGCTTGAGTATGTTGCTGTAGACGTAACTCAAAATTGAGGAGATGCCCAAAAATATCTTCAAGCTCCATGGGATCATCCCTTGTTTGAATGGACGTAACAATGGGATCATAAGATGAATCGAGGCCACCAAGCAGGTATGAGACAATTTCTGCATCAGGAATAGGATGTCCGATGGCTGCAAGAGTATCAGCCAGAGATTTTACAGTTTGAAAATAATCAGAAATAGACATACCACCCTTTGTGACAGTGGAAAGTTGTCGGCGAGTTGTGGAGAGACGAGCTCGCGAGTGAGAGGAGTACATTTTTTCAAGTGCAGACCATACCTCTCGGGATGTGGTAGCGCCAATCACTTTGGCAAGGATGTTTTCTGATAAAGAGGACATGAGAATACTCAAGACAATCTGGTCTTGATCAAACCAGTGAGTAAACTCTGGGTTAGGAAGCAGAGGAGGGACGGGAGTTGATTTTTCAGCCTCTGGGTCGGGAATATAGGGGGCAGGTTGACGACGACTTCCATCGACATAGCCAAAAAGACGTTGGCCTCTGAGATATGGAGTGATCTGAGCTCTCCATAGCAAGTAGTTTTCACTACTCAGTTTGATGGTAACCAGGCTTTGGATGCTAGGAGGGGTAACGGCTGTGTTTGAGAGAGATGTGGAGAAGAAAGCGGAAGAGGATGCCATTGACGTAAGTCACGTAGGCTCTGATACCATATAACAAAGGTGAAATTCTGAGTTGTGCTCTCTGCCTTTTAATGGCTATCGAGAGAGTGTATATATATAGTAAACTGTTTACAAGAAAGATGGAATCAGTTACATGAAGTGATATATATAAAATAGTAAACATTATCTCCTATAAATCTGAGTTGGAGACGTCGGTATCCGAAGACTTTGGGATGGACTTGGAAGCTTTTGAATATTTGAATTTGAGTTGAGTTTATCCTTATCAGTAGAATTATAATTTAAAGTTTAAATATTCTTAAAATATTTTAGATTGCTCCCCAACACTCAAATACATAGTGTATCACTCAAATATCCTTAAATCCATTCACATAATAGTCTTAATTTGACATACTAAAAAATCCATCTCACACATGACACAATGTGTTTTCAGCTTTCTTACTATTTGAGCCTGAGAGAGTAGCACTGACACATCCAAACAAATTGGAAAGTAGCACTGATACAGCCTAAGAGAGTAGCACATACACGACATGCTGAAAAGCCTACCTAACTACCTCTATACCATGTACTCAGTCAAATGAAATTTCTTTTACCAAACAGCATGAATTTTAGAGAGAGCAAAAATAATTCTTTTTTCATATTTGAGTTTGAGAGGAAACAAAGCAAGAAAAAAAAAACCACATAACTCAGAAGTCTACCCCAATACTATAGACACGAAAAGTAAAAGAAGTAAAATATTTGATCACTATCTCTTTTTATTTGCCTTTGGTGTGTACTGTAAGGTTTGTTTAGTTTCATATCATACAAGTTTTTCTTTCTTTTCTGTGCTTACATAGTTACATAATTTTTTTTTTTCTCATCAGAGTCATTCACGACTTCTGATCAACTTAAAATTTTGTCTTCCAAGCGTAGAAGCTGTCAAAGTAATACAAGGATAAATCCATGATTGTATTCCACAGGGACAAAGGGTTATCAAAGCATTTGTAAAATTTTCTTTGTGTAAAAGATGTATCGATTATGAAAGATGAAAATAAATGTGAATCTATGTTTCTAAAATTACCAAAACTAAGAAACTTAGAGAAAGTGTGTAGCAAATGAATTAAACTTGTAAGAAATAAAAGAACAAATACTTGGGATGCAATTTTCACCCACTGATTTAGAGATGGATTTACTTCTCTTTTCACATTCTTTCAACCATGATCCTATTCTTAGAAGTCATGGTCGGATAATATAGCAATGAACAACAATTCTTGGCCTAATGAAACTACTTGACAGATTATATAACAATTGTAAAATAGTGAAAGAAAACCATCAAGGTCTTGTTACTTGTTCAAGTATTAATTGTGCCTTTATGTTTATAACTAATCTAAACCAAGAACAAAGAACTTCGATCATTTCTAGATGTAAACTAAAATATCATCCAATAAGCTAATTCTTGAAATTAAATAACATTGAAGAAAATTCACTCCAAAACAATCATAGGTTACTCATTGAATCCCAAGCTCAAAATCTAGTCTATCATCTCTAAATTAGTAAAATGCTTAAAAAATGATGAATCATAACATTTCAAATTACTGTATGAAAATAAATGCAGAAGAATAAATAAAATAAGTTGAATGAACAACTAAGAAATAAAGTTGGGAAAACAAAAGAAAGGGGAAAAAAAAAAAAGAGAACCGACCGACCAAGTTCTAAACGAAAAGAAATCTGAGAGCTGAAAACCCAAAAAAAATAAAACAAGTCGACAGCAACTAATCCGGAGAACCCAAGAAAAAAATAAATCCAGCACCAGCCGAAAAGTAAGAAACGCCGAAATCCCACGATCTGCAAACAGAAACCAACACAAGCAGAAAAGAAAAGAAAAACTAAAAACAAGTTATTAAAAAAATAACAAACGACCAAAGTTTGGAAAGAAAACCACCGAAAAAGATAAATTAACTTCACTCAGGTTCCTTCAGCGAAAATGGAAAACGTAAAAGCAACAAATTCCAACCGACCGACTAAATGAAAACTAAAAGAAACAGAAAAAAAATAAATCCCAACCGAGAGAGAGAGTTCCCCCTCTTCTCCGTCTGAACGGAAAAAAAAAATAAAATAAAACTCTGCTTTCTACTCTGCTGCCCCCGTCTAAACGAAAAGCAAAGTGAAAGTAAGTCAAAACCAGCCGCCTCCTCCTGTAAGAAGGACCCCACCGACCCCTAGACCTAAAACTAAACACAAGTAAAGTCAAAATAAAATGCCTCTCAGGTCTGAAATGCCCCTGCTTTGCAACGAAATCCAGCGTGAGGCCATGAGCTGCGTTGCTCTGCTGTGTCCGAGTGCATGCTGTCTGTCCAGCGTGATCTCTTCGGCGTGTGTGAGCGTCTTAGCTTGCAGCTCCTTTTGTATTTGTTTGTGACTTGTTAAGAATGTCTCTTTATTATAATATTTCTCTATACTTAAAAAGGGATGTCAGCAACTCATATATTTCTTTCTAAAAGAAATAATTGCCCTGCAGCGTATAAACATGATATGAGAAAAGTAAAATTAAGATATTTATTTTGATATAAAACAATTGCATTATAAATCTTTTTAAGCACAAAAAAATATTAAAATTTATCAATGGACTCAAGTATCATGATCTATTTTTGCTACATAATTAAGTGCTCCAATGTAGAAAGGAAAAGACGTGGAGGATCTTGCACCGTTTGTGAAAAGTTCGATATAACTTGACTTCTTCCAATTTGATCATCATTGGTGGGCACCGCTTGTGAATATTCAACATGCTCTTCCATTGCAAGCAACTCTTTGTGAACCTTCTCCAATGCAAGTGTGAAGTGCTTGTGTTTTTCTGCTGACTGTGATGTAAGTTCGACAATGTCATAAAGTTGTAACATTGACTTGTTTTTTCTCATCGTAGGATCATCTTGTCGTTGGCTCAATTGGTCATCAAAACATGGTATGTCAAGAATGATTCGATTCTTAGCATTAATAGTCCATCTGTTCAGAACATAATGTTGTAGCAATCCATTTAACTTCACCTTCTTGCCAAAAACACACAAGATATGCTTACAAAGAATTCCCATAAACTCCCACATATGGCATGTACATGTAGCATGTACTTCATCACCCTCCAATGTTACTTGGTAAAAAGGTGTTTCTTTACCATGAGCTGTCACTCCATATGTCTTGGCCTCACCAATCACATTCAATTTTTTTGCTTGGTATCGTAGACTATTGAATAGCTCATCTTGAAAGATCATGAACGACTTTCTTGTATAAACCTCACTCCATATGTCTTGGCCTCACCAATCACATTCAATTTTTTTGCTTGGTATCGTAGACTATTGAATAGCTCATCTTGAAAGATCATGAACGACTTTCTTGTATAAACCTCAGCTGCCTCTTCTTCAATTTTAAAATGTGTCTTCATTATTGCCCTCGTAGATTTTGTTTGCACATCCTTTTCTCTCTCTTTAAAGTAACGTGCATCTATAACTTTTTCGTACTAATGCACAAAGTCACTAACCATAGTGCTTGAACGAACATAATCTTTAAAAAATTTGTTCATGCTTTCACTCCTCTAAGTTGTTGACATACTGGCACAAAATGTTGAACGCAAGTACGCTGGTACCCATTTATCCCGTCGACTGTAAAGATTTTGCAGCCAAGTATTCTCTCCTAACTCATACTTCACCACAATCAAAGCCCATTCTTGCTCGAACTCATCAGTAGTAATTGTCTCATGGACGTAATGACGAAAATATTTTTGAAATTCCAGAAATTTGTTGTATACATGGGCCAAGTGTTCAGGAAACTTTTGTAAGATGTGCCACAAGCATAACCTATGAGTTGTATTCGGGAGTACCTCAACAATTGCCTTAGCCATCGCCTTGTCATCGTCAATAATTATTGTTGTAGGAGCACGCCCAAGCATTGCCTCTTGCCATGTTCTCAATAACCATGTATATGATTCCGCCGTTTCATTAACTAACAAAGCACAACTGAACATTATAGTCTGATGATGATGATTAACTCCAGAGAATGGCACAAACGACATCTTATAAATATTCGTCAGGTAAGTGTCATCAAATGTAACGACATCCCCAAAATATTGGTATGCAGTTCTTGATCGCGCATCAGCCCAAAAACAACTTCCCATACACTCATCATTGTCAACTTGCATGGAGAATACAAACCTAGGTTCTTTGAGTTGTCGATCAAGAAAGTAGGAATACAACCTTTGTGCATCCCCCTCAAATATTTTTCTTCTTTTGCTTCCCATGTAATTTTCTACATCCTTGCCAATACAACCGACATTAAACTCACTACCTGAGTCTTGACTCAACACTGACATTATCTTCCTTGTCGGTACACCGAACTCATTCAAAGTCATAATAAGTTTTTTTTGAACTTTAGTAACTCCCCTATGTCCCCGAAGAAAACTAGTGCTTCTTGGTGTAAGTAAAATATGGTTATGTCCAAACACAAACTTATTGACTATCCACTTTTCACCACCTTTCTTTATTCCCATTATTGCTTTACATCCAATTTTTGTCTCAGCAGGTTCAGGGAGTATTCGATCTGTAACATTCCGACTAACCCGCCGAAATCCTTCCCTTGTGCAAACATAGTCTATTGCACAAAGAGTTTTATCATCTCTCGATAATCAAGTATGATTTGTCCAGATTGCAAATCCTTTACGCCTTGTATATGCCTTGTAATATGCTTGAGCGTCTTCCATCTCTTCAAATACCATACCAATGAATGGCTCTAACGGACTACTGCTTGAAGAGGGCTGCACATTCACTCCATCTTCAACATTAACATAATCTTCAACATTCACATTACATTGAATATCCGCACTTTCAGCCTCAAGTTCATCACTATCAAGATTCAAAATTGGTTCCTTCAATACAAAACCACACAATCAATTAGAACTCATTATAATCATTACAAATGAGTTTATACAACAAACTTCAAGTTGAAAAAGTAGTCTATTTTCATAAACAACATGCTTTGTATTTAATTCCATAAAACTATAAAAATATATATATGAAAAAGCATTCAGTAAATAAATGATTCTGTATGGTAGAAAAGCAGAATTATCTCTAACAGCTCCCAAAAATTAAATTTGCTCATTTCATATCAATGCAAGTAAGAAATAAATGCTGAAGACTAACAAAAGATGGTGGCATCTCCACGCCCATGAGAACTAGAGAGCTACTCAATTAGATTTAAAATCATATTATTGTTTTTTCCCAATTACATATAATATTATAATGAAACCGTGAAACAAGTAAATTTTCTACATCAAGAAATGAAAACAAAAACAAGCCTCCGTGTGAAATACCATCTTGTAAACATAAAAATATTATGGGCTCCACTTATTATCGGCAACAAATCAATAATTTACATGCTCTATTTCTTCCAAGCAGACAATAATCCATTTAATACATCCGATTTAATCCAATTTCATAAATAAGAAGTTGAAAAAAATTGGAATTTGTGGTGGGCAATGAACCAGTTGCGGCGGGGGAACTACCTGAGAAACACCAACGTCGCTGGAATCAACCATGAACAACCGTGGATGATGATGATTCATGGTGGGCAATCGTTCAGTAGTGGAATGCAATCGGCCAGTAGCAGTGGGCTGAAATTGGGAGAAATCGGTGAAGGAGGAATTGGTTGGCGGTGGTTTTGGTAGTACGGGGAGTGGTTTGGACATGAATTGATCTGGGGCCGAAACGAACTGCTTGAGCGCGAGGCAAAATCCGTGTGAAATTGAAAAGGAACAGAGAAAGCATTGTAATCCCATGCGCACAAGTGTAGGAAAGGTTTAGTGAAAATGCTGAGGTGGCAGCTTCTAAGTGGAGGGCTGCTTTTTAAAGAAAAGAGGATGGACCGCTTAGCAGCGTTTTTGTTGATATATTTATTGCTACAATAAACTTCAAGTTGCAAGAATTGAACAATAGATTTAATGACCATACAATGGAACTTCTCATTCTTAGTGTTGTTTTAAACCCTAAAAGTGTATAAAAATAATTTAAAATTGATGATATATGCAAATTAGTTGAGAATTCTTATTCACATGATTTTACTGAGCAAGAAAAATTTCTTTTGAGAATTCATTTGCAGCGCTATAAGCTTGATTTGCCAACACATCCAGATTCTCAAGATATGTTTACATTATCTTAGCTATGTAGAGGACTAGTAATTTCAGAATATTAAAAGATTTATTATTTAATTGACAGATTAATTCATCTAGTATTAACTCTTCATTTTTACTACTACTATTGAGTGTGCATTTTTTGTCATGAAATTTATGAAAATTAGATTGCGTACTAGAATGGAAGATAAGTTTCTTGCATATCATTTGCTAGTTTATATTGAGAGAGAAATTGTAAAAAATTTCACTTCAGAGATGATAGTAGACGGATTTTATTCCTTGAAAGATAGTCGTCGAGCTTAATTTGAGGAGAAAATCCTAAGTTGACATTTTAGTTTCTTTTCTTTTTATAAAGGTCTTTAGCAAACTAAGGAAATCTTAAGAAAAATTATCTTATAAGATAATTTATAGACACGTGTTTTTTGTATACAATTTTATGACGTATGATTATTACTTATTATATAGTCACATGTAAAAAACATATATTACTTATGCACATATACCACACAGTTTGTCAATCACCCCTCAGACACCAAATTCTAGTTCTGCCCTTGATTATAGCCTACTAATATAGTTCTAAATGGAGTGAATGCACATTTACTTAAAACAATTACCAAGTTAATTTTAATTTATTAACTATAATTTTTACAGCTAATATATATCATAACGTAATTTGATAGTATTTCTTTCTAATTAATGAATCATATCATTAATCTTATAAACAAGATGGTTTTCATTATGATAACACATATTGTAGTTTATAACTATTACTTATTACTTATCATTGCCTGTTCTTATATTTTGTAGTATAATATATGTTTAACAAAATAAAAAAAAAAGTAAATCATCATGGACTTGTGCTGCCTTTTATATTAAAAAACAGATAGAATTAGAACAAGGAGTTTCAAGACTAGTAATTAATTATAAACTAATAAATAAAGTATTACAATGGATTCGATATCTAATTTTTAATAAAAAAATCTATTATCTTGCTTTTACAATTCTACTTTATTATCAAAATTTGATATGAAAAGTGATTTTTGACAAATTCAAATTGCTGAAAAAGATCGTTATAAAACTGCTTTTATAGTTCTATTTGGGCATTATGAATAAAATGTTATGCCATTTAGATTAGAAAATGCTCCAAGTGGATTTCAAAACATTTCGAATGATATATCTAACCATTTAACTCACCTCTCAATAGTTTATATTGATGATGCAATAATCTTCTTTTTATCTATTGAATAACATTGGAAATATTGAATACTTTTGTTCAAATTATTAAAGAAAATGGATTGGTTGTTTCATCACTAAAAATAAAATTAGATGTATTGTACATGATATTTAGTAAGAACTATTACACCTATTAGTAGAGTAATAGAATTTACTAATAATTTTTTTTTATGAAATTAAAGATAACAACAATTACAAATGTTTATTGGAAGCCTTAATTATGTTGCAGATTTCCATCAATCTCTCAAGCTAGTATGTAAACCTTTGTTTAAAAAGTTAAAGAAGAATTCACCCTTGTGGACAGAAAAACACAGTAGCATTATAAAGTAAATTCATGTTAAGCAACTTTTGTACTTAGGACTCCATTCTCCTCCTACTTTTAAAATTGTTGAGACAAAAGCTTCTTACCTTTGTTATGGAGAAATCCTGAGCAAATTATTTGGTTTCATTCAGGACATTAGAATCTTGCTATTATAGTACTATTAAGAAAAAAATTTTAGCTATTGTATTATGTATTTCAAAGTTTCAAGATGATTTGTTAAATAAATTTTTTTTTTTACTTAGAATTGATTTCAAGTCAATCAAGGAAGTTTTGATTAAAGATGTGAAAAAAAACTTAACTTCAAAACAAATATGTTTTAGATAGCAAACTATATTAAATACTTTTTATTTTGATATTGAATATATTAAATAAAAATCTAATTATTTTTCTGATTTTCTTTCTCGAGTATTTTTATAGGAAAAATCATGTCATTTTCAAAATCTATGAGTAAAATCTAAATCTTCCTACACTAGGTCAGCATCTTCTATCTATCTTTCATTATGTCTTTCTGCAACTCCAAAACCGAACATCGTATTTGGGACATGACCACCACCAGTAAAACCTTCTTACAACCAATTCTCATTATCATCTTCTTCAAAATTATCGACTTATTCAAAAGTCGTCCATTCTTATAATAGTTTCACATTATTATATGTAGGGGTGTAAAAAAAATCGACAAACTGGAAAACCGGCCCGGACCAAACCGGACTGGACCGGTTGTGCCGGTTTTGG
The DNA here is from genome assembly GCF_018687715.1 of Carya illinoinensis. NCBI lineage: Eukaryota > Viridiplantae > Streptophyta > Magnoliopsida > Fagales > Juglandaceae > Carya > Carya illinoinensis. The sequence goes on from NC_056757.1 coordinate 8,151,166, forward strand.
ACCGGTTCGGTCCGGAACCGGTTTCATAAATGAAAAACCGGCCGGAACCGGTCCGGTTTCGATTTCGGTTAGTTTTGGACCGGGCCGGTACTATTTATATATTAATATTATATATAATTTTTAATCACATAAAAAATAATCACATATATACTAATACTAATATTCTAATATAGATTATAGTTATACTCATACTAATATAGTTATACTAAATCATCAAAACTAACACTAACATATAGTTATACTAATAGTCTAATATTAATACTATTATATTGTCTAATATATTATATGGCTATAACTAATACTAATATATATATACTAATACTAATTGTCTAATATAGGATTATAGCAGTTTTTTTTTTTTACAATAGATTTCTTATTTTAGTTTTTATTTTATAGCAGTTTTTTATATAGCAAATTTTGTTTATATAACAGATTTTTTTTATAAAGTAGATCTTTTATATTAGAATTTTTTACATAGCAGATTTTTTTTTTTTTTTTATAAACCAGATTTTTTATAGCAGAATTTTTTTACATAGCAGATTTTTTTTTTTTTGCAAAGTAGATTTTTGTAAATGGTAAACAGAATTTTTTAAATCAGTTTTTTCTTTTAAACAGAATTTTTATAAAAAATTTGTATTTTATTAAAACCGGAAAACAGGACCAAACCGGACCGGAAACCGGTAAAACCGGAATATCGGTTTAAGAGGAAAATCGATGCGTAATCGGTTTTGAAAAATGCAAAACCAGTGCCTACCTGTTCGGTCCTAGATTTTGTACAAAACCGGACCGAACCGGACCGATTACACCCCTAATTATATGTTGTAGTATAACGTATGTACGGTAACTTATATATTGTAACTATATACATATATTATATATTATATATTATATTATATACTTGTAATATATTTAAAAATATAAGAGCTAGAAATTTATGTAATAATATATTCATTATTATTTTTAATAATAATATATTATATAGCTACAACTTTTGATTTATTATGCTATATATATATATATATATATATATCAAATAGTGTTAATTTATTGCATTATCTTATGTATTAATTTTTAATCTATAACTATAACTTAATTTATTCTATATAAGTTATATCATAACATTTTTTTAATCAACACTATTTGATTGAATAGTTAAATAGTTAAGATTTTTTTCTATTTTTTTTTTTTTAAATTGAGTTTGAGCTCAAGCTACTCAAGCTCAATTCGATCATTTATTTTTAGTCAAGCTAGAGTTTAGCCAAGTTTGAATAAGAATATTCGAGTTTTATTCGAATATGCTAATCAAGCTCAAACATCCTCATTTGAAGTCGACTCAATTCGATTCATTTGTTGCCCAATAATCAGCACACGTATGGGTCACGCATGGTTTTAGCTAGGCGTGGGATACATGTGCCACCATGCCACAATTAATACATTTTCTATTGATGCACACAACACTTTTTTTTTTTTTAAATAGTTGTTAACCACTCATGCCGTGGTCTCGACTCAAGTTTATTAAAACCCCTCACTTATGGCAGAGGAATACCTTGATAACAAATCCAACCTATAAGCAAAAGAACTGGCATTGACTATACAAAACAATAAAAAAACTGGGTAGAACATGCCTATTACAGCAAGTCACCAACAACTAATAAAGCAATTGTAAGCTCAAAACCAAAAAGCAAAAACCACTCAACACCCGAGCAAGACTATGATCGAGAGGAAGGTAGACCCCACCTATCCAAACAGAGGATTCCCTTAAGAAGATGAGGAAGCGAAGCCCAATCATCGTAAATCACATTCTTGCCCAACTCCCACTCCCTCACAAGAAAATCGGCTGCACTATTCCCTTCCCTATATTGATGAACCACCACGAAATTCACCCATTCTAAAGCCATCACTAGCTCCTCCCAAAAATTCCAAAGGTACCATAAGAAGCATTTGCCTCTCCAGATCCAATCAATAACAATGCGCGAGTCACTTTCAATTACCACATTAAAATACTGAAGCCGTTTACACAACCGAATGCCTTCCAACAGTGCTTTTAATTCCGCGCTATTATTCGTGACATGCCCTAAAAGAGTAGAAAAAGTCACAATCACCCTACCCTTGCAGTCATGAATAATTCCCCCACCTCCTGAGTTACCCAGGTTCCCCCTACAGCTACCGTCACAATTCAGTTTTACCCATACAGGAGGAGGCTTAGTCCACACAACATACATACCTATCCTTGCTCAATGGACACGGTATGGAAGTTGAAGTTCATGAATTATTTCCATGCCAGGCATCGTTGGTTTCCGTAAGGTATTGGAGTTCACTACAATAACGTTAATCCAGTGCCTTATTAGTCTCCACACCTGTTACACATTTTGTTGCACACCCTTCATTCTTGCTCTACACCTTCTTTTCCATAAGCACTATGTAATCACACATGGCATCACTCCAATTAAAATGCCTCTGATAGATGGTTTTTTTGCATAAGAAAACCAGCAAGGTACTCTATTTTTCCAGGGGGTGAGCCTCTTAAACCGGGCCCCCAACAGCACACTGGCCCATCGCCAACATTCTACAGCAATATCACCTGACGATAGGATGTGATCACAGTTTCCTAGCATCATTGTGCACAACAATCACAAGCTGAAGCCATCGATATTCCTTTAGCCTGGACCCTCTCATCTACAGGCAAACAATTGAACCAAACCTTCCATGCATTAACCAAACAATTGGTGTGCTCCATGTCGCCAACAATCCAAAATCTTTAAGGTCGAAGAACCCAAAAGAAACACAAATAACAAAGAAAAGACGTTGTAGCATTTGCAATAATGAGGGACATGCTAAAAACAATTGTCCTTCAGTGAGGTATAGTAACTTTGTAGTTATTTGTATTTTATCGATTTTTAAAATAAAGAAGCTAAACAAGTTTGTTGTTATTTATGTAGGGATTTGGGGCCAACAATTGACAACATATCTCAAGACCGTCAGGACATGCCACAACTTAACCAAGGCAGATAGGTGTACTCCATGGCAGATGAAGAAAGCTAGATGAAGAAAACTATTGGAACCATCTTCTTAATTGTGTAATAATATTTTGTTAGTTTTGGGACCATATTGGAAAACTTTTGTTAGTTTTGGAACCATATTATTATCAGGTTGTTATGTAACTTCATTAAAAACTTTTGTAACCATATTATTATCAAGTTGTTATCATTCCTCTTTTGAAACTTTTGGAACCATATTATTTTCAGGTTGTTATCATTCTTCATTAGTTGAAACTTTTGTAACCATATTATTATCAGGTTGTGCAAATTGAACTGCTTTAGGCATTGAACCGTATGGCCAATTTCTTTTTTGAATATTGTATTTCTATTAGAAACATGCACTGGGAGAAATGGATACATTAGTTGAAACTATTTCCAGGTGAATATCAGGTCATGTTCAACATCCAAGAACCATCCAATTTACATACCAAAATTTTGTTGAGACCCTTCACAACAAAAAGAAAAATACACTAATATATTTTAATCAATCCGTACTAACTTCTTCAAAATACATTTATGATCCAACCCAACCACAAATTATTACAAATGATACCACCCAATACATACACAATAGCATGCGTGCATATCTATTTTGCTTAAAATGTTTCTCCTCTTGCTTGTAAAGAACATTCTCTTGATCAATTAGTTTATCTTTCTTTTTTTGAACTTTATACTCTTGCAACAATACATCATCCTCCCTTTTTCGAACAACAATCTCTCCTGTGCGAATTGTTTCCTCTACCAATTGAAGTATATTTGCCCATATGAAAAATTGGCACTGTGCTTCTCCCTGCAGTACAAAAGGTCAATTTGAATTACAATAAAATATGACACGTTAAATGGAAATATCAAAGTATGACAAAAAAGTTTATATTTTACTGTGTTGTACTTCGAGCATGCATAAAATTTTCTTCTAGGGTTTTTGTTAGTTTTGGATGTATTTAATGGGATTTTCAAGCCACACCAACAAGTTGGTGATTTGATTTGCTCCGCATCAACTACACATGATGATAAGCTCGATGCCATAGGTGATCTATCTCAACCAGTCAACAAGTTTGCTTAGTTCAAGAAAAAGCACATATCCAAGACAAAAAATAATCTCTACAATCCACAGTCTACAATTATGGTATTTTCATTTTGTTGACATGCATGTAAGTAAGTGTTATGTGACAAAACGATGGTGCATCTACAACTGACTTTTGAAGGATGTTGTTATGCTTGGGCCAGTTTGATTATATAAGTGTGAAAGATCAACATTTCTTTTACTGCAGATCAACATTTCTTTTATTCTCAATTCTTTTTTTCACTCTATATCCAGTTATTCGTAACGACAAGAAATGGGCATGCCATTCAATTGAAGTGACTTATCCAGTTATCCAAGGATTTGTATGCAAGGAAGATAGAGAACCCAAAAGGGGCTGCCAAGAAAAGAAAGAGTAAATAAATCATAAAAGAAACGGGAGACTCTGGTAATAATTAAAGTTTATGGGAGCATGAGAGAGGATTAAAATGATGCATTATAGAGGACAAAACCAGATCAGTAAAATTTATATATAAAATGCTAAAAAGTAATGGAACTAATATTAAATATTTCTCTAAAATCATACTTTCGGCAGGAGTTCAATATGTGGCAGCTTAATTTAGATAATGTAGTAATAATCTTCACCTTTGGTGATATAGGGGAATTATGATACTCTAGAATTAATGGTTTGGCCCATTTAACATATATGTAGGGGAAGTTAGGTAACAGTCATTGAACAATGTCTTGATAAAAAAAACTGTGTATATTGTAATGACAAAAAATTGGAAACACATTCATGACAAAAATCAAGGTAATTCATGATAATGTAATATGGAAATTACCAACTTTGTCATAAACATGCACCAATCTACATGCTACAATATCAAATTGACAGTTTGATGATGAATATTTTCCAGTTTATGAATTTTTTTTCTTCTCAGAACTATTACCAAACACGTTCTGTGCATTTCTTTTTCTGTGCCTTCCATAGTGTGATTTCATTCTTCTTCACCAATTTACATTCAAGGTCTCTAACACAACACCTCAGCAACCATAATACCATAATCATATGATTTTTAGTTTCTGGTATTAATAAATGGTGAAAGGGCAAACCAGATAAGCGAAGGTTACTGAATCTTTGAAAATAACACTGTGCTTCTACGGTGGCTTCGTCTTCTTCAGCGGTGGCTTCATCTTCTTCAGCAGTGGCTACGTCTTCTTGTGCGGTGGCTGGTACAAATCTGGTGGGTGCGAAGGGGCTGTGCGGCGATAGGGAAGGGTTAATTTTTCGCGACGGGGAAGGGGCTACCAGTTGCGATAGATCGCTGACTCCAGATCTGCGACGGCGCCGTGGCTGGGCAACGACCAATGCGGGGGTAATATTTCAGGGAGGGGGTGTCGTTTCGTTTAGGGGATGAGAACAGAGGGATCGCACCATTTCGTTGCAGCAGGGAATTGATTTACAATATGGTGCGGTGCTGGTTTACAATAATTGTGATGGATGGTCTACGTGTCATGCTTTAATTGGCGGGCTGTTTTTTGAGGATCCTCAGACGGACCGGCCCGTAGGAATTCTCATATATCAATACTTAAATGATACTCCATAGTTGTTAATGACAAGTCAACTTGAAGATGAGATTTATCTCAAGCTCTAGTATAATGACCATTCACATTCGGAATATCAATTTGCTATTATTCACAAAATGATTTAACATCAGCAAGCAAAGACTCTTACCCATCATCTATTAGCTTTTGAATGAGTATTTTTGTAGTTGAAAATAGGCTTATGACATCCACAATGTCTTGAAATTTTTGTTACAAAGATTGGCAAAGCACATTAGTGATTCCCATGATTTTCTTCATCATCATAATAAATTCAAATGATTTAATACATTGTAAGCCGCTTTAGTATCACCATGTTGAGAATAAATTGATCACTCATTTGAGATTGTATTGATAACTAAACAAGTAGCAACAAACATCCTCATCAAGCTCCAAACAGAATGAAAATGACATCCTCATCTGATATCACCAGCTCGTTGCAATGTACCAATTTGATTTGCCACTTTTCCATTCTCAATCTCATTAGAAGCGATCAAACTTTCAATTTCAGTAGTTTGAGCATATTGTAATTCATCGTTCCGTTTAGAATAACCAATAACAATATTGATAATGGATGTCAAGTGGACAACGAATTGATGAACATGTTTGGCTTCTCTAAAGGCTGCAACTAATGTTAATTGTAGTTTGTGAGCCAACAATGCACATAATATGTATAGGAACAATCTTTAAGAAATAAACAATGCACGAAATGGTTGGTCGAAGGCTCCTTGTCCCTTCTATCATGTGGGTGTATGCTATTAGGTAGGGCTGAGCAACCGGGTACTGGACCGGGTATCCGGGTATACCCGGCCCGGAACTCGGATTCCAAATCCGGACTGGGTTCCAGCCTGGATATACCTGGGCTGGACCTCGGATTGATCCGGATTTTTGCAACTCGGAAATTCGGGTTTCGGCCTATACTTTTTTTTTTTTTAACAAAGCCTATATTATTAAATTAATTTTCAAGAAAAACATAATGCTGAAAGCCTATATTATATTACACTTTTTTCAAGAAAATATATCAAAATTACATATTCAAGAAAAAATAATGCTGAAATTGAAAGACTATTCTATATTCATCTATATTGACTACTGAAAAAATTACATAATCCACTATTGGATGTAGGTTTTTTTTCCCAACAACTGGAAGTGATTCCTCTATAGCTTGAATGAAAGTTGCAATCTTGTAAGTAAAAAATCCCACCAAATTTTTTATGCCTACTGAAGGTCACAGATTTCTGCATGAACACAAATCATTACATTCATATAAATATACATACACATACACTTGCAAAACACGCTAGGCAAATATTGGGCTGTCTACATTTGCCATCTCTTCATACAGATAGAAATCTAAGTTTCAAAGCTTTCCTACATTTGCCTCAAGCCTCTATCAACAAAATGTAGCCATCTCCTCGTACATATTTTTCTATAATTTCTGTGTTGGCATCAAGTTCTATAATTTCTGTTGCAGATTTTTCTGCAATTTTTGTGTTTGCATAAATCCTACAAGCAGTAAGTAAAGTTCTCCATGCCACAGTGGTAAGTAGGAATAGGATGTGAGGCTCAACATAGCTATTTCTTAAAAGAGAAATAGCTAAACAAATTTCAAAATGAGTTCAAAAAGGTAGGAAGTCTCAAATAATTTTCATACTATTCTTGATGAATATCCTGCCTTCTTGAGAAAAAAAGCCAGGAATCTTTTAATGGGATGCCAAAACATATTTAAAAACTAATACCATAAGTAACTCTATATACAAAGCCAATTTCAAAGGGTTCTCACATGGGGAGAAAGAAAATTATACATTTATATTTTAATTTTCTAGACAAAATGTGAATCTTGAAAATCATGTCAAGCATCTAATAATCTGGACTTAGACCATTCAAATTTAGAATATAAAAGTTGTAAGAATATTTAATTATAAAATTACTATGATGTTAAGGGTATGAGCTGATCAATCAAACTACAAGTCTGTAAGAGTATAATTTCAACAACATAAGTGAACAAAGTAAAATGCTTAGTGGCAACAAGCATTACCAAATGGTTGCACAAGTTGCTAAGATATGGTGGCAACAAGAACCCCCAGGAACCAGCAAACAAGCACAAAATATGTCAGAACCTATATGACAGAACCAAATCAATAAACTCTTTGGAACTCAACCAAGGCAACAAGTTCGGGTTAACTCAGCAAAATCAAATACCCCAGAAGCACCTTAAAAAGAAACAAAACTTTCAGGTGCAAATCTCTTACCTTTTTAGCATGAATGAGAATGGAGACTCACATCAGCCTCGGTTGAAGATGAAGCTAGAAAAACATCTAAAAAAAATTAAAAATTGAGTTAGATAGATAATAAACCAAGTTAGATAGATATTAAAAAAAAAAAAATCACGTTTCAAATTTACTTTCAAGGTCCATCAACTGTATTTATTCTTCCAAATCCCGAATGTTGATTGGTTTGATCATTAACCAATTTTGGGTACAAATAAGAGCTTCAACAGTTTCTGGAGACAAGGAACTCCTAAAAGGATCCAAGAACCTCTCCACGATTCCTCACTGCCTCCCATGCTGTTTGTGTAGAGAAGGTGCCATCAGAAGCTAGTTTCCAAATACAGACGTCGTCACCAATTTTTCCAGCCAAAACATTCTACATAATTTTCATCGTTCTATCAGCCCCCACTAATTCTAGCAATAACTCTGAATTTCAATTATTCTGAAGCCAGCAATCCCAAATACTTAGCTTCTTATTGGTTAGCGCTTTTGTGGTCACGGATAATGGACCCGACTTTAGCCACCTGTCAAACCAAAAAGAAGAGTTTCCACCTCTCACCAAGACCTTCACATTCTCCATGACTTTTGGGATGATTGCCACCAACGATCTCCAAAATCGCGTACCAGTGTGTCGCACCATCCAGTCTAGAACATGGCTATTCATGCAATATTTGGCCCTGAAAAAATTCGCGCATGAATTATTAGCTGTAATTAGCCTTAAAGCAAGTTTCATTTGGAGAGATTTCTAGACTTTCTTCAGATCACGCACACCCAAACCTCCTTCCGAAATTGGTTTGCAAACCTTTCCCCAAGAGAGCCAATGCACTTTTATTTTTCCTTCCACCTCGCCCCACCAAAAATTCGCCAAGAGAAAATTTATGCCGGAGATAATTCCTCTCGGAACATTAATAACTGACATTAAGCGTATAGGCGTGCTAGACGGCTCGTGTCGAAGCAGAATCAATCTACCACCTTGCGAGAGTAATTTAATTTTCCATCCAGTAATTTTCGCCCGAATCTTATCCACTATAGGCTCCATGACCTGGGAGGTGAGCTTGCTTGAAACCAAAGGCGCACCTAAATACGTCACTGGGAAATTTTCTTCCTTAAAACAGATGCTTCTTAGTAAACTCCCTTTATGAGCTGGGCTTATCTATTTAGACAATAAAATGGCAGACTTAGCCTTGTTGATTTTCTGGCTTGACCACTTCTCGTACGTCTCAAGAACATTGACCAAATTCTTGATCGACCTCTTCCCACCATTGGCAAAAATTAGGATATCGTCCGCATAGAGTAAATGAGACACTATCTGCGACCCAAGTGGAAGATGAAATTTCCCAATGCGACCCTCCTCAACCTCCTCCATGATAATAAATAACAAAGGAGAAAGGGGATCCCTTGTCGCAAACCCCGGGCCGATTGAAAAAAAACCTTTAGGAGTTCCGTTCATCATCACCGAGAACCACGGGACTTCCACACAATTTTTTATAAGCCTGCAAAAATTCTCCTCGAACCTAAAGGCCCTCATAACCTCCAAAAGAAAACTCCAATTTACTCTATGGTAAGCTTTGACCATATCTAATTTGACCATCACATTTCCTCCCATCCGTTTCTTATGTAAAGACTGTACCATTTCCTATGCCAATGTAATATTCTCAAAAATACTTCAGCCCAAAATGAAAGCACCTTATTCATACGAAACCAACTTATCAACAATATCAGTGAGTCTAAAAACAATAATCTTCAAAAAAATTTTGTAGGCCACTGAGCATAGACTAATAGGGCGAAATTTATCAAAACTCGAAGGATTTTCCACCTTCGGAAAAAAAAAAAAAAAAAAAAAAAAAAAAATTCATTAGATACAATATTTATTTTTCATTAGATACAATATTACCAGACAACTATCAAAATTCCCTAAAATAAAGACCAATGCTTGAATAAATAAAATGCATGAAAAGATAGTAATGATAGTAATAATTACTTTCTATTACTAAAGTATTAAGTCAAAGACAAATAAGTTAAAACTGATACAAATTTGGAGGAATTGAAATTAGAGTTTTATTGAAATTACAATTTTTTCCTAACAGGAGCATAATCAAATAATCAAATAGTCTCAAGCCTGAGCCAAATAAGATGCACTAATAACAAGGTTGGGCATAGTTGTTGATACTTGGGGGTGAATGCGACCACAAAGCTCAGCAGCAAGTTTTCGTACATCGTCAAATTTAAACTTATGAAATGCCCTAAAATAAAGAACAGAAGAAATAAGTACATCTCATTCAGTATACTGAAGCAACTGAGGTTATTTATGTGAATCAACCTGTTTAGAAGGAAAGCAACAACACTGTCATGATTGTTGATATCTTGATCCACTGGAATTTTTCCAAATAACAAGCAAAGATTTTACAAGTGAACTGTAACTACAAAATTTGTAAAATGAGAAGTTTCAATTGGGATTTAGAAAACATTCATGGGGGAGATGAATGAAATTATTAGATCTAAAATATCATCTCTTAAATACAATTAGTATTTCAGATTCATATTACGGTTTTGTAAGAAAGTGTGCATTATTAAAGGAGAAATAAAATGGAACACAGAAGATCTAACAGAAGATAGAAACACAAATATGAATATTTGTAAAGTATTATTTTATTATCTCGAAGCAAAATTATAGAAATTTGAGGCTTTTCACCCCTTTGTTTAAACGCTCTTGTTCTTCAAAAATTTGCATGCTCCTCCTATCTAAAGGAGTAGGCAATCGAAAAGAAGATTTAAGTAAGGATTTTAAATTTCTGTTATCTTGCTTTAGTGCTTCTATCTTCATGTTGGACTCCAAAAAAAGCCGTTGAAGGATAGAAATATTCTCGTTGAGTTTGTCAACCCCACCAATCTTGGATTGTAGTCGCTGAGAAAATGTGACAATGGTTGATGAGTATCGGGTACCGAGACTCACAAGCTCGTAGATAATTTCATCATCTGACTTATTAGTCAGATCATTATTGTATTGCATTATAGCACCTACGGTAGAAGCAGAAACAACTGGTGAACGAGGTGCAGAATACCTCATATATTGGTTATGAGAAGATTGCTGAGCCATTGCAGAGTGAGAATGCAAAAAGAGATTGCAGTGTAAGAATGCAGACTAAATTTAGAAAAGTGAAGAAGATGAGATGCGAAAGAAAATGAGCTAAATAATTCTTTTATAGAGAAAATTATAACAAAGTATCTCTCTATTGCTTCACAACATCTTTCGTGAAGTATCTCTTTACAAGAGACAAGAGATGTAGCATCATAGTTCTGCGACGCCTGACAGCTACAGAAGAGCGATGTAGTATCATAGCTGCGGCGCCTGACAGCTACAGAAGAGCGATGTAGTATCATAGCTGCGGTGCCTGACAGCAACAAAAGACCTGTAAAAATCTTACGGATCAGAGTTGTCTGGTCTAAAACAGAGGGTTACCGTTTTTGTTGTGAGAGAGAGAGAGAGAGAGAGAGGTTAACGGTTTAATTTTGATGAATTTTTTACTAAGTATGTTATTTAGAAGAACACTTAAAGTATATCATTTATGTTTTTCTAAGGCAATCGAGAGTTTACCACTGAAACTGGAGATGTTAGACATGGGTACAGCTGAAAAAATCCCGGGAGGTTGAATTCGCACCGTTTTCCATCAGAAAACCCTCCAAACAGAGCAAAAAAGAGAAAACCAAAGAAGAAAACGGCCAAAATCTCTTCGTACATAGCTTTATCAACAAAAACGGAAACCCACATGCAAATTCTATAAGATAGGGAAAAAAAAGTAGAGAAAATAAGTGAGAGGAAAGAGAAGGTGAGGAGCGAAATGATAGGAGTCGAGATGGGTCAATAGAGAACACTTTTATTTCGTGAGAGGAATGTGGGAGGTTTGTGTACGTGACAATACACACAAGGGAAACCCACATGCAATGTATTTGTGCTGAGAAGTGGATTCTCTCCCACCAAATGAAAACCAGGTGTCCTTAAAGCGGTTTTTGGTTTTGCTTTTTGGTGAATTACGACTTGTTTGGATGCTCGACTAAGTCTGACTTCGATCCGTTAGATCCCTAGATTAACTACTCTACTCGCAACACCATCAACATGATATAACATCATATTTAATACATTATGCTACCCGTTCATTATTAATCAATCATTCAATTACAATATTGGTATTTAGTCTTAACAAAAAAAATATAAAAACATTAATTATGATTGATTAAAGATTGCAAAAAATAAAAAAATAAAAATTGTGCTTAATCTTCTAAGTTAAAGAAAGAAAATGAGAGAGAAGTCGACAGAAAAATAACTGAACGGTTTCCATTAATTTTTTGCAATCTTCAATTCAACACGTCAATCAGTTTTGGATTCTTTCCCGACAGCCTCACCTATTTTCTTATCAAATCTAACTACTCTCATTAAAAGTCTCTACACTTTTCAACTGCTAAATGAGATATATAATACTTTCAAAGGATAATTAATTATATATATATATATACACAGGTGTTGTCTGTCTAATGGAAACGAAATAAGTATCAAAAAAGACATCATGTTGATAAGGTAGCAGCTAGCTAGCTGTAATTAATGATGTTATTAGCTATACATGATGATGATAAGATCAAAACAAAATGATCGATCGATAGATCATCACGGATGATTTTTTTTTTTTTTTGTGGGGTAATATTATATCATATATATTATTTTCAAAATAATCGTTAATCGCAAATTTCAAAATGTAGGCCCCCCCAACTATTTTTGTATCCCTCCTCTATCTCAACGTCTGCATCCACTCTTGATCCTTTCAACATTTGATTTCAACATTCTTTTGTATCGGTGATCATACAATGAGTCTCGTACACCACATATTTGATATTTTTATTTTTTTTAAATTCTTTTTTAAATTTTTTTAGATTTATTTTTTTACATTAATTTAATTTTTTTTATTTATTATTCATATGCTAAATATTTAATAAAAAATTAAAAAATTAAAAAAATAGATGATATGTAGTATATTGAATGATGGATTTATATTTAAAATTATATATATATATATATATATATATGCGGGCGCGCATGCAATTTTATTTTTTATTTTTTTAATTCTCTTTTTCACACTAAGTACTGAGCGAGCTGCTTGCTTGGCATTGGCAAGAGGTCGACCAATTAATTAAACTTACTGTAGGAATTAAGAAACTCATACATATATGCATCACAGCTGGATGTTGCTAGGTAGCTAGCTAGCATGCATGTGCAATAGACTATTACCCTTGATAGTTGAAAACTTGAAAATTAATTAATTAATTAATGATGGTGGGGGATGATTAGAAGTGATGTAGTAATAGTAGTGGAATCAAGGTTAACGAAAACCAAGGCATCAACTCATTATAGTGGTTAGGCGATTTTTTTAAAATTTTTTATTTTTAATCATGTGTACTTTTTCCCTAATTTGTCGTTGTTTTCTGCTCTTGCCAACAGATTTTCCATATTTTAAGTTCCGATTTCGAGTGAAACTAAAGTTGATTCGGCACTGTTAATTTTAACTATTTTTCCTACTGATCAGACCATTGACATAGACGATTTAACTTTTGACAAATTGGTCCTAAGGGAACTAAATAATTATAAAGAGGACAAGGAATAGGATTGCCACCATTAATCGTAGACACATCAAATCCATTGTCTTTGGTATCATCTTTTCCAGCTCCCACAGCTAACACTACCTAAAAAGAAAATTTAAGAGTTTTGCTATTTGTAAGGATAGTCATATTAATATCTTAATATTAATTTATTTATATTTAAAATTTAAATTAATATTATTTTTAATAAAATTTATTTTTTACCAATTATATTAAATTAATATATATTATTACTGCTATCTTTATAACGATTCTATGTTGGATTCACCAACTATTAAAAATAAAGAGCGAGTCAAGAAAGGAGAAGAAAATATGAAGACAAACTAATAAATTTAAAAAATATATTTAGATAAAAATGAGATCCGAAAATTATTCCAACCACCATCTAGCTTTAGCTTTTAAGTTTAGATTTTTGACTTTTGTCCTGCCAAAGATGAGAAAGAGGCAAAGAAATGGATATCTTTGGGTCTATCGGAAGTGAAGAACTTTTTAATGGCAATATCGTCAATGATGGGCCCATAAACAGGGTCATCCTCCATGCCCAGATTCCTAAAAACCAAACTCACATCTTCCTCATCCGCCTCGAATGCGTAGACATACGGGTCCCATCCCTGCACGTTGTACAGCGTTTGTAAGTCTATCGTCTGTGACGCCGGCACCACCGACACGTTCAGCAATCAGCAATACCGCTATGCACCGCTCAACAGCAGGTAAGAGAGGGATTTTCCGCCTCAAATCCATCGTAATAAGAAACCGTATAATCTTGTAAGCGAAGTAAAAGGAAAACAACAAATTAATTAAGCAATAATTAACATCACCATTTCAAAGTTAAAAACCAAGTATAAATGAAGAAAATTACGATGAGATCTATAAGAATCATTGCTAACACGAGAAAAATAATTGCTGAACTCCAAAAACTACAAATGATAAGCCAAGAACAAGAAACAGGATCTCTCAATTATTTTAGAAAGAATCGAACATCACTGACGAGGAGAAAAGAAAGCTATTATCTAAAGCATAGCCTAAAAGCATTAATACTCACCTGCATGTGATGACTAAGCAAACAATAAACACCGCACCTATTTACATCAAACATATCTAATTAAAATTCTTGTTACTCAAAATAACCATGAGTTGAATCATGTACATTTATGCTAGATTGTTTAATATTCACTATGAAATCCAAATCTCATGTAAAAAGTCAAATTATCAAAAGAATCTAATTTTTTTTATTTAATTCAACAAAAAAAAAAAAAAAAACAATGATATCCTCTTCAAAAAAATCTTAGGCCCAAGCTGCCTGATAGTCAAAGGGGTTAGACAGCTAACCAAAAACTTTTACTCATCCCTTGCCTCATACTTGTGGTTTTAATTTAAATAAAAAGACATTGAGTCATTATGGCAAACAAACCAGCAGCTCCACGCCTCTCTCTTTTCCGCAATTTCTATTTCCATTGTATGCAACAAGTTGCCGCCGTCATTGTTCCTCGCCGGTCGGTTTCTTTTCTCGCTCCTCCCGTGTTTCGTATTACAGTCTTCATGGCTGCCGACCTCCCTCACTTGCTTCAGTCGCCGCTTGTCACGACGCCATCGTGCACTACGCTTTGTCACCCCGTGGGACTCAAAAGCAAATAAAATGCATCACTTACAATCTACTTTAAGCCTTATCTTTTTCTTGAAACCTTTCACTTTGTTACCTATAAATCTGTAACGTTATTATCATTCAGATATGACGTGGGTTGGGTCTAATATCAAATACATACTCAATACAAGGCAAGATTGAATGGGGAAAGAGACATTTCACATTCGAGTAGTTCTACGTACAACCGCGGTGAGAAACCGCAGCGGAATCGGCTGGCTTCATCAGCTGATACATTATTTAAAAAAAAACAAACAAACAGACGAAAGAAAATTAGAGGACGTGAATGGAAGAAAAAAAAATCAGAGGAGGTGAAGAAGATAGAAACCAACACCAAAATGAAATTAGTAGCGGGGTCGTCTTCGTGGGTCTCATATCTATGTTTATTTGTGGGTAGGAGAAAAAGTAGAACTTTGGGTCATCTTTTGATTTTTCTTCTAATGCCAACTTTCCTCAACTTTCGCTTGCATTGATTCCCACTCGGGTCTTGAGATTCTACTGTGAAATTTGGTGCTTCAAAAAGGGTGGAGGTAGAGGTTTGCAGAGCTCGTTGGTGCTGAGGATTCTATCACAGATCTGTGCATAATGGGTAAAAATTTCCTTTACTAACTTAAGGATTCTATTACAGATCTGGACTGCAAATAATAATAAAAAGTGCTGAGGAACAACATCGGAGACCTGGGTCTATATTTATTAGAGGGCTTGAGCACCGAATCTCATATAATATATAGACCATGAACCTCTATAATATTAAAGAAGAAACCTCTTCTTTCTTCTCTTCAGGCTTGGGAGTCTCTTTCTCCTGAGACTTCTTCTCTTCCTCAACCTTTGGTTTGGGGATCGGAGAAAGAACTGGGGAGGAATACGAAGCTGAGAATGAAAGATTTGTGTGTTCTGAAATTCTTCTGAAAAAATATCACTGATACAACCTCACTAAAGACCAAAACATCTTTATATAAACGGACACAAATGAAGAAAACAAAAAGTTAAAAAAGTAACTATGCAACAAATATGGAAGAAAAATACAGAATATGTAAATTTACTGCTCATTCTTGTAGCAGCAGGATAGACGCTTATTATTATAAAAAGATATATATCTATATCTATACTTATATATAAAAAGCGAATTGCTTATCTACATTACTTTTATCTATTTTTTTTTTCACTTTTACCCTTAGTTTTATTTCAAAATTACGATTTATTTGCTTTTATTTTTATTTTACCGAAAAATATTTATGTCTTTTTACTTCCCGACAGACAAATATTTTGCCCCTGGGTCTTTTTTCCCTTCCTCTACTGTGCGTTTCTCATCTCTCACAAACCTCTCTCTCTCTCTCTCTCTCTCTCTCTCTCTCTCTGTGCTTATTCCACTTCACCGCCACACCGAAATTGGAAAAACGTTCGGCAGCTTTACAAAAAACCCAGCCTCGTCGCACCTATTTTCTCCCGGCAGCCACCCTACCTCACGTCGGAAACACCTTGGAAAACCGCCCAACGCACACATGAAACCTCTGTTTTGATGTTCAGAAACAGAGCACTCCACCATGCCCAACCAGCAAGAGCACAAAGCCACAGAGCCACCGTGAGCTTCCACCTTCGGATGCTGTCCTGGTTAACGCACAGACCAGCCGCCGCGTCCAACTCTTTGCCTCTCTTTCACGCGTCTTCTCCATCCAGTGCACGCCGCAAGACCTTCATTTTCAAGCAGCTTCTCTCGTCGGAAACAGCCACCATGCAAGGTAGCAGCTGTCCTGGTTAACGCACAGACCAACCATCGTTCCTCGAGTCCCCCGTGCTTCTCTCCAACATAAAGGTTAGGTCTTTTTTTTTTTTTTTGGCATGAAACTGAGCCATATTTATTTCGTTCTTAAACTTGAGCTCTGTTTGGTTGAATATAGATATCTTAAAAGAACCGGGAATTTTATTATTTTTTGATGGTTTGGTTCCTGAGATAATAAAATAAAATTTCTGCATAACCTCCTCAAATACAACTTTTTCATCTTCCTAGCAGCTTTTCAGGGTGAAAGTGATGCATATACGGCTGAATTTGATGCCGTTTTCAAGCGAGTTGTGGAGATTGAAACGGGTAATCCTCCAGCGGCGAAAAGGTTTGTGGAGAATCTTCCCTCTGTGGAGTTAACGGTGGAGGAATTACTGGGAACGCTCTGGTTTGCGCAATTTGCAAGGATGCGATTGTGGTGAAAGAGAAGGTGAGGCAGCTTCCGTGTTCTCATTACTATCACGGGGACTGCATTGTGCCGTGGTTGAGCATAAGGAACATCTGTCTCGTTTGTCGGTATGAGTTGCCCACCTAGGATCCTTAGTAGAGGACTGGTGGTGGTGGTGGTGGTGGTGGTGGCAGCGGGGAGCTACGTCTTGAGGGGCTGGGCTTACAGGTTAGCTACTTGCTTAATTGTTTTCTCTAAGTAAATACCTTTTTTTTTTTTTCCAGATATAGTCTCATCTCTTTCTGAATTGATGAGAACGAAGCTTGTAATGGTTTTTAATTTTTATATAGCTATTTACATATTACTATTAAATATTTTCTTTGTTGTTGTGGAAAAAAGCTGCCTTTTAATGACAATTTGAGTTTTAGTGGTGCTTCTGCGCCGAAATTTGTACACACATTGAGATTTGATTGTGTTCATTGAGAGAAGCCTTTGATTTGTGATTCAATTGCTATGTCCATCTATGTTGTTGTGCCCGTGGTCCTATTATCATAGTTAACCAGAGATTCTTTTTTTTTTTTATAAGTAGTTAACCAGAGATTCTTAAGCTGCTTATACCAATCTTGTCAGTAGTCTCTCAGCAGCTTGTTGGAGTTGCATTGGAGCTTCTCTCCCAAATGACTTGGGTTATGGTTTGAATAGTTGTTAGGGAAAATTGCGGCTATCCACTCCAAACTATAGGGGTTTATGCAATTTATCGATAAATGATAAATTTAGGCCACCAGTGTCTAATATGAATTGATTTTCAACATCCATCCCAGTGTTCAAATCAGTGTTCTAATACGAGGTTAGAGCATAATTGAAAGGAATTTCTGGCCAATCATCTCCTCTGCTCTGCCCTACTGGAGTTCCATCTTTTTTTAACAGTAAAAATAATAATAATTTAAACTCAAGAAATTTAAAATATATTTTATATATAAAAGTAAATCGAAAGATTTGAGGGGAAAAAATCGGGAATAATGGCTCTGGTCAAAAAAGGGTCACCATTGGGTGGCCTGATATAGGCCATCCCATGGTGGCGAGGGGGTGGGATGGCCTCCGATTTGGACACCGCATGATGGTCCAATGTAGGCATATACCCAGATTAGATATATTACGACTCCTTTAAATGTTTTCAATAGCTCCATATGATTTTAATATAAATTTATGGGTTACATGGTGCTGCGCCATGGAGGGCCAAAGAAACACACAACAATAAAATAAAATAAAATAAAATTAAAAAAAAAAAAAAAAAAAAAAGGAGTGATTGACGGGGACACAACATGCTAGGGAACCGCATGCAAGTAGTGGTCTGTGGTCTGGTGCCTTTCAGTTAAAAAGAAAAGAAAAATGCTATGTACCCCCGCGATATAACCCCGCCGCGGCCCCGTGTCCTACGTGGCATAAAATTAATACGACATCGTTTTCTCTTTTGTTCAAATTCCCTCTATTCTATTCTCATGACTTCGTGCTTCCCTCGTACCTCTCTCTCCCATTTGATTTCCCCTTTCTCAGATCTCGAGAAGCAGGAACCCTAACCCTCTTCGATTTCCCTCAGACCTCTCTCTCTGATTCTTGTGACTTCGATTTCCCTCAGAGCTCTCTCTCTCTTTCGAATGCTGACTTGGGATGTGGAGTGTTTCATGGGTATGTTTGGTTTTGATCTGATAGATTATTTTTGTAAACGGTTTTCATTTGGTGGATACATTTTGCTTTCATGTGGTTGCAGTGAGGAGAGTTGGGAATTGTCTCGTGTAATGATATTGGATGGTGTTGTTATTTAACTTGTGGTTATCTCACATTTTATCCTTTCCTTGGTTTGATGTCTAAATAAATCTTCGTGCACGCAGGCTACTAATTGGTTGTTAGATTAACCTAACCGTAGCAAAAGGGGATTTTAGCCAAGTGTTGGAGGTGACGGTGATTTAGTTGATTTATATTGGCATAAACCAGTGCAGCAACTTATACAAAAAAATTTCATTGATATGATTTTTTCCCCGTTTCCCATTTCTTTCTGGGCAGAAGGGGCTTTAGTGGCAAAACAGATTTGGGTTTTGATGTACGTCCTAGGTTATTCAAGGTTGCCTTGGGACATCACCTTATCTTGTCATTATTTGGTTTTTTTTTTTCTTTTCTTTTTGCATGAAGAAAGGGTCATGTAGTCGATACCTCAAGTGAATGACTTTTTCACAATATCTTTTGCATATTCATTATGCTATGATAATTTGGATTTTTTGCTGCTTCTTGCATACCATATCCAATATTAGCAGTAACAATTGTTGTTGTTACTATGGGGAAAGGGTAGTGTTGGTGTTCTCATTGTGTGGTTGGGCTTAAAAATTAAACTGATGATTATGTCCATTATTCCGTGTCTCTCACCATAGAAGGGTTTGGGTATATTCAATTTGTATTCATTTGATCTATTTTCTTGATTCATTGATGTTCAGTTTTATTTCTTTATTTTAGTTAATATCTTTTGATGACTGTAGCTTTATTGAATTCTTTTCCAATAAAAGCTAAATGCTTGTAATTAGTGTAATCCTTTATAAATTATTTTAGTTTTGTTGGCTGACAATGGAAGGCTAAGATTTATAGACAGCATCGCTAAGAGATTTGTGGAGTTGACCATGGCACATAGGGGGGAAGTGAAAGCTATAATGTCTATCTTGATATGTCCATCAAGACCAGGGCTCGATCGGCAGATGGAAATATTGTAGCACTCTGCTCACTCTGCTCATGCTGCTACTACAAGTCTTGAAGACCTACAATATGCCTCTGCTTCTACATGTCTTTTGTTTGCTCTGGATGATCTGCATGGAGGCGCACCAGAATAGTCATTGCATGCCTTTCCACTTTCTATTTTTGTCCCATTTGTTGGAATTGTACAAATACCTTTTGTTCTGCCTTTTATTGTTAGTAGTGGAATAGGTGGTACTTTTGTGTGCTGTCTGCAGGCAGCTAGCCATGTAGCCATGTGTATATATATGGTTGCCTTTGTACAAAACATTCATCAATTTATTATTGATCAATATACAATACAGAGCATTTTTTCCTCTTCTATTGTTTTTTCCCTTTCCTTTTCTTACAGGAAAGGTTCTTGAGGGAACCCGTAAACTTTGGCAGCCTGTGAAAAGTTATTTTCCTGTTTGATTTTGGTTCTTGTAAACTCATAATATATGCATGCATGGTGGCATGCCCATCCATTTGGAAATAAAAAGCTACTGGCATACAACCTGAGAACCGAAAATACTCTCTTTTTGATGCTGCTCTCGTTAATTTCAACCAATGCAAATTCAATGTCAGAACTACATTCAAGCCACTAAATAATACATTAGATCAAGTAAAATTAAACTTGGATTGCATCCACCTGGAAAAATACATTAAATGGTGTCAAAAAAAATTTCTCGATTACATACAAGCTGAAAAATGCATTAAATCCACTAAATAATTACTGGATTACATCCAAGCTGGAAAAATGCATTAAACCCACTAAATAATTACTGGTTTACATTCAACCTGTATTTTTTTGTGGATTTACATTCAAGCTGGAAAAATACATTAAATCCATCCATATAAATCAAGCGGTTGTGATCCATCCAACCCAAAGTGCATCTGTAAAAAATAAAACCCAATTATTAGCTGCCTGGTGTTAGTGTAGATGGTTGTTCTTTCCCATTTCCCATGCTAAAAAGAAGACACAGCAGTTGTCTATATATCTCTTACGAGCAGCAAATAAATTCACATGCATACTGTGCAATGCAGGGGAAAAGGGTGGGAAAAGGGTGGTATGGCACAAAATACTACAAGGGCAAGCTGATCTTGTTCCCCTTTTCTAGATCAGAACATATTGATGATTGCTTGACTCGGCCATTATGGAGCAAAGGCAATAAGAAGAAAATCTGGAAACCAAGGGATCTATTTCAATAAAACCATAAAAGTAAGAAGAATAATTCTTTATTTATCTCTTTAATACTTGTGTATGTTCTTTAAATCATCATCTTTATGGCCCATCATTGGTTTGGCAATCTGGTAACAATGGAGTGGTGGACTCATTTATAGCTTAATGAGGGATTTGCAACATTGACATGAGACCTAGATAAAGTGAATACCAAGAACAAACAGGCATCCTTGGAATTTTAAACAATATGCCAACATGGGGAAAGAGATTTCACTCCATTTTTGTGGTATTTACTATTTACTGCATCCATCTAAGGTCATTGTCATTCTCTTGACAGTTATGACTAGAATATCCTTAAAACCCATAAACAGTTGAAGTTATTTTCAAAATTTGCATTCTGTGAATCTGTGATATAAGCTTCTTAATTGATCATAAATCTTGATCTTGTTTTCTGAATGAGTTTCAAGGCATGCATTGAAAAATGCTCCTTTGACCATTATTAATACAGAATGTCTGCTTGCTTTTCTAGCATTTGTCATGTGCATACTCGTACTTTAAATATACAATAGAAATATTTGAGTGATATAATAAATGAACTAATCATTGTCCTTTTTTTTTTTTTGTTTTTGCTATTATGTACATGATGATGAAGAACATACTACTTGGATTAAAAACAAAAATCATGTTCGTAATGTTTCTTTGGGAGATAATGTCAGAATAAAGATCAAGCAATTCTGCTTGATGAATAAATTCAAGAAGAAAGCTCTAAGAGTAAGTTTTTTTGAAATCATCATCATATCTTTCATCTGAACAGCACCTATCTATCTATCCCATATATATAATAGTAAAAAAACAACACCAACAGCTTGAACGCAGGCAGGCTCCAAAAACACAAACAGACACACACCATCCAGAAAAGATCCCAAATCAGAATTCTTGGAATCTGTTCATAATGAACCTATCACTTTACAGACGACATCAAGTGAGTCTGGTGCACCCTACGAGTCATCATAGCTAAACAAAACCAAATCGCCAGAAGAAAACCAAAGGCAAGCACACGAAATTAAGAGGAAAAGCTGAAACTAAACCCAGATGGCCCTGAATCACCAGAACAAAACCAAAGGCAAGCACAGATTGCTGCCGACAACCCAAAAGAAAGAAGCCCGATAGTACGGAATGAAGGTGCTAAGCTACTTACGCGACTCAGAGATCTGGAAGCTGGGATGGCAAGTACGGAATGAACGACGGCGACCGAACCCACAAAATGCTCAGATCTCCTCTCTCCTGCTTTTTCTTCTCCAGTCCAAAATGCTCAGAAATGCCGCTCAAAGTCGTTTCCCTCCCTTTTGCTTCTCCTTTTTCTTTTTCTTTTTTTTTTTAAAAAAAAAACAATTAAGTCAGCTGACGTGGCATATGCCACATCAGCCGGGGACGCGGCGGGGGTACAACCCCGGTGGTATATAGAAGTACTCAAAAGAAAAAGCTGAAAGCAACAAGAACAAGACACAAGTAGTTGGAACGGGAGCACACGAAGCATGTGGGGGCATAAAGGCAGCAGCTCTTGGCCTTTTGAAAAGGTAGCAAAGTTTTCAAAACAAGCAGGAAATTAGAGCAGAATCTGCTAGACAGTCAGTGTCAAACTTGAAAAGGTATAAATTTTGTAGAAAATTCAAGGGAAAGCATTTGTACACACACACATCTTGTATACTTCTTGATTTACCGTAAAGTTGATGATTTTGTATAGTTCTTCATTACCTGTAAATGAATTATTTGTTTCATAGTATATATCAAGAAATAATTTTTTATGGTTGCAGATGAAGTATGAGGGGGTTAGAACTGTAACCCATTGCATCACATATATATTTCCAGTGCTGGGTTTTTTAAAATTTCTTTTACTTATTAAAAAAATAGGGCAAATGTGAAATGGATATCTATAAAAATTTATATACTAATATTGTAGTAGTACTTGTTATACTCTGCAAAACGATATAGTGGACTGTCTAATCAGAATACTTTAACTTCTATTGCATACCTCCACAGCATTTCTTTCATTTAGCATAATTTACCTGCTATAATCTTGCTATATGAAATGCCATGTACCGTGCGAATAAGAATGTGGTGTATGAGATCTCAAATTACTTGGGACCTGGGAGGGAGAAGTTCAAGCCCTTTATAATAATTTTAAGGGGTTCCAATCATAATCTCAACGAATACTTTTTGAGTATGGGAACATATATGATTTGTTCCAATCGCATCTTTGAAGGCCTTGGAATGATGTTTGCTGCAAATATAGGTTAAACATTTATATTGACTATATATGGACATTTATAGTGACTGCCATTTAATCTTAAGATGTAAAAGACAGAAAATTATTTTTTCCTATCCCAGTGTTATTAATCATGTATAAAGAGAGATTAATGAAATATGAATTTTCTGCTGGTTATTGTATGACAGGTTGTGCCTTGTGCTATCCTTGCCATTCTTCTCCACCCTTATACTATACATTTTCGCTTAGAGAGCTGCTACCCGTACGTAATAAAAACGTAGTCTTCAGCACGTACTGACGTGTCATTGTTATTAAAAATAATATAATAATAAAAATACAAAACGAAAGAGAGAGACAAAAAGCCCCTTTTCGAAACCCTAATACAGACTTTACAACTTCTATCGGATAAAATATTCCTCTGCAGCTGGCCCTCTCATGACTCACGAAGACTTTCCACGCATGGAGAATGTAATGCAGCATGGAGGATGTAATGTAACACGCATGGAGAAGGTGGTAGGTAAGCCCCCAAATTCCTTTTCTTTTTTTTCTTTTTTTTTTGTAAGGCAAGAATTTTCTTCTTATTCTTTAACGTATCATACATATTTGTAATTCTAAAATTTGTTGGAACTTTTTGTGGTTGGTTAGTTCTCCATTAAAGCCCCCATCGCCTCTCTGTCTTCTCCCCACCGCCTTGCTTAGATTATCTTCTTCAAAGTCTCTAAAAGTGGCCTTTGTGGTAGAACAGATTTTGTTTTAAAAAATAAAAAATAAATAATTCATGAAAGGATAATATATATTCTAAGAAAATGTTGTAAAACAGATTTTGTTTAAAAAAATTTCATTTATAACCTATATATATGTGTGTGTGTAATCTAAGCATTGCTCTTGCCATTGCCAGTCTAGGTGAGCTAGGTTGCTAACGATTGGGTCAATTGCTAATTCAATTTCTAAATCTATTGGCATGGAGGCTTCAAGTAGTAGAGGTTAGTAGTAGAAGTTGAAATTTACTATCTCATTTTTTATTTATGCATATTTGATTATTATGTACTGTAAGATATATGATATTTATAATATTTAGTTAATTCAGATGATATGTACATCGATGATAAGAGTCGTGGTGTTAATGTTGGGACACAAGAAGTGGTTGAAGAACCAAAGGTTGGAATGACCTTCACTTTGGAAGATGAGGTTAGGGCATATTATACAAAATATGCTAAAATTAAGGGGTTTGGTGTGTCAAAAAGAAGTTCTAGACCTGGAGATGATGGAAAATTGAGGTACTTCATTCTCGCATGTGTACGTCAAGGCACGGCTAAATCAATGGCTTCTAATGTTCTTAGGCCAAGACCAATCGAGAGATTTGGATGTAAGGCAAAAATCAATGCAACTCTTTCTCTTGATGGAAGGTATAAACTTTCTACCTTTATACTTGAACACACACATACATTGAGTCCAGGAAAAGCAAGATTTTTTAGATGCAATAGGAAGATGGATTTAGCCATAAAGAAGCAATTAGATGTAGGAGATAGTGCTGGTATAAATGTAAGTAAAAGTTTCAAGTCTTTCGTAGTTAAAGCTGGTGGTTATGAGAACCTAACATTTGGAGAAAAAGATTGTCGAAATTATCTTGATAAGGCTAGACAACTACGGCTTGGTGAAGGTGGTGCAGAAGCTCTACGAAAGTACTTTGTCCGAATGCAACAAAAAAATTATCACTTTTATTATATTATGGACTTGGATGATGAGGGTCGTTTAAGGAATGTCTTTTGGGCAGATGCCCGAAGTCGGATTGCTTATAAATATTTTGGAGATATGATAACATTTGACACAACCTATTTGATGAACCGGTATAAGATGCCATTTGCTCCTTTTGTAGGTGTGAATCACCATGGCCAATCAATTCTTTTTGGTTGTGGTTTAATATCAAGTGAAGATGTAAACACATTTGTGTGGTTATTTGAGTCGTGGTTGACTTGCACGGAAGGTCAAGCTCCTTTGGCAATAATAACAGATCAAGATAAGGCAATGCAAATTGCCATCGCTACAGTCTTTCCAACATCACGGCACAGATTTTGTCTGTGGTAGGGGTGCTACCCGCACCATACGGTGCGGGGTAGCCCCCCCCCCCCCCCGCCCCCTCATGGGGCGGATGGGGAAAATCCCCCCCGTCCCCCACCTCCGGTGTGCGGGGGCGGGGTACCCCGTCCCGCATGACGGGGTACGGGGTGGGGGGCCAGTCCGTCCGGCCCCCAGCACCCCCCTTCTGGGCCTTGGGCCCAGAAGCAATTTCTGGGCCGAAAATGGCCCAGAAGCAATTTCTGGGCCATTTTGGGCCCAGAAATCTCAGCAATGGGCCAAATGGCCCAGAAGCAATGGCTGGGCCATTTTGGGCCCAGAAGCAATTTCTGGGCCATTTTGGGCCCATAAATCTCAGCAATGGGCCAAAATGGCCCACAAGTCAAAAATACCTTGTAAGCCATTTTCATTTTTCAGCCCATAAAATTATAAGTAAAAAAGAAAAA
Source organism: Carya illinoinensis (assembly GCF_018687715.1). Lineage (NCBI taxonomy): Eukaryota > Viridiplantae > Streptophyta > Magnoliopsida > Fagales > Juglandaceae > Carya > Carya illinoinensis. The sequence goes on from NC_056757.1 coordinate 8,177,275, forward strand.
AAAAATTCCGAAGTTTAAAAAAAAAAAAAAAAAGTGTTATGTCTAAGAGTCTAATACGTAATAAACTAATAATAATAACTAAGCTATTACAAAATTGAAAGGCTAAACAATTACAAAATTACAAACATAAAAGTGTCCAAAGGACATTGTATCAACATTACAAATTATTGAATACAAAATTTTTACAAATCATTAAAAATTGATCATTCTAAAGAGGCTTGTCAGCTGTGGCTTGTCTTTGAGTCAAGGGGTGTGACAGTTGGGGCGGCCCGGACTTAAGCACATTTTTATATTGCAGAGGTGCTAGACGTCTCATGTGTTACTACAAAAATTAATATTAAAATTAATAACGATGAAATGGAAATGAATATAAAAAAATTAAAATAATAAAATAAAAAATAATTATCAGGTGGTCCAAATCCAGACTGATCACCACCCTCATCGGTCTCCTTAAAATCTAAAATATCCGGAACATGAATATCCTTTCCTATCGTCCAACTCTGTGTGCATATCAATGCCTCTACAGTTGTAGGAGACAATGAACTACAGAAAGGATCCAATATACGACCTCCGGTACTAAAGGCTGACTCTGAGGCAACGGTGCTAATAGGGATGGCCAAAATACAGCGGGCAATCTCAGAAATGATAGGATATTTCTTTGAGGCATTCTTCCACCATCCTAATATATCGAAATGATCATCATCATCTTGGACCATATCCGCTGACAAATAGTTTTCTAACTCAGAAACGACCTCCGTAGATTGATGGACTAGTGTGGGATTCTGTGCGAGGGTCTTAGTCCACGGCATTCTGCGCTTCTTTGTAGGAGGCCCGGTCACGATGTCTGTAGAAGGAGTTGGGGTCGGTGTATGTGTCTTCGATGTAGTACCACCCTTAATTGTCATAAACTCGTCATACAATTTTTTCAGGGTATCTCGGGCCAATTCACCAATAATGTCAGTCCATACCTGATCGTGAACAAGTCCCAACCCATATAACAAGCCTGAAACTTTCAGACGGGGATCAAGAATAACAGCCACATATAAGAAAATATTCATTCTAGTCAAATCTCCCCAATACTTGTCATATTTTAGCATCATGGAACTTGCCATCCCCCTCATCCTTTCATTGGAACCCCTACGCATATCTTCTAATTCTTCTTTTACCCTACATATTTGTTGACAAAACCCATGGGATGTAGGGTACAAAGAACCAGATATATTCAACGTGACATCATAAAATAATCCAAGAAAATCAACGAAAGTAGAAACTACCACCCAATCATCATCATTAGGCTTTCGTGATCCCCCGTGCTCATCAAAGTATTTGACATATTGGATGTCTTCATCACCCAATAATTGAAAGGCTGCCTTATATTCCTGGGCCGCCTCCAACATCAAGAAGGTTGAGTTCCATCTGGTAGGAACATCAGTACAAAGACCCTTCTTCAATGTTATGCCCGCAGCCTTTGCAGCAACTTTGAATTTCTCCAATCTAGAAGGAGAAGACCTCACCCATTTCACAGCCATTCTAACTCGTGCAACCGAGTCATCAACATCTTTCAACCCCTCAGTCACAATAAAATTCAAAATATGTGTAGCACATCTAACATGCAAGTATTCACCACCCAAGAATGTCTTATTTGCATCTTTAAGATAATTCTTTAGATATCCCAATGCGACATCATTAGATGATGCATTATCAACTGACACAGACAAAACCTTTTCCAACCCCCACTCCTTTATTGCGGCCTCCAATGCCTTCCCAATCGTCTCACCCTTATGATCAGTTATTTGACAAAATTTAATAATCTTTTTGTGCAGAACCCAATCAGCATCAACAAAATGCACAGTCAACGACATGTAATTCATATTTTGGATAGAAGTCCAAGTATCGGTAGTGAAGCAAACTACCAAACCCGCGAGTTGGCCCCTCAAAACATCTTTATCACGAAGGTACATCTTCTTAATATCCTTTGCCACGGTGTGACGAGAAGGAAGTACAAATCTGGGTTCCAACTCTTGGACAAATTCTTGGAACCCTTTACCCTCCACAAACTGAAAAGGCAGCTCGTCCATGATAATCATACGAGCTAACTTCCTTCTACACTCATCGGGGTTATACTTCGTATACCCCTTCAATGTTGGCCCCCCGGCCCCACTACTCCCATCAGCCATTTTAAAATCTAGTCTAGATTGGCTCTTCTCTACTAAGGATTTTAAAATTGGACTCTTCTTGCATTGTTCCTCTAGATGGACCTTCAGCTGGGATGTACCATGTTTCCTATAGTGACATCCATACATTTTCCCACAGTGATTACATTTAGCTTGTGGGTTGTTGGGGTCTCCACCCTCTAGTTTGGTAAAGTGTTGCCAAACTATAGATACAGGTTTCTTGCCCTGTGTGGGCTTCGGAGCAGGGCAAGGTGTACTCGTTATAGGGGTAGGAGTAGGGTTAGTTTCTGGGGTAGGGGTGTTGGCTGGGGAAGGCGAGCTATCACTGAAATCCGAAGACATTCCTGATTTTCCAACAAAAAAAAAAAAAAAATCAAAGTGCAATCCAACACAATCAGCAAAAACTACATACATAACTATTATTGATGTATTAAGTACTTTTTATATATAATGATGATAATATGAATGGCTGCACTATAATAAGTTTTTACACCTCATATAAGCAATTCCAAATAATTTGATTAGGAAGAGTCGAAGAGAGATGCTTCATATTTTTAATAGGCATTATTTTAATAGAACACTTTAATAGGCATTATTTTAATAGGCCACTTTAATAGACATTTTTTAATAGGCATTATATTCTTCTCTCTTTTCTCTTTTTGATTTTATATAATTTTCAAATTGATTTTTTTTGAATTTTAATTATCTAATAGTTATAATTATTTAAAACTTTTAAATAAAACAAAAAGTGCTTGATAATATGCTTCATAGTTTTGTTCTCTCATTTTTACTTTTCATATATTTAATTTTATAAAATTCATTTCTTAATAGTTACTGACATTAATATTAGTATATTGGTATATTTTTTTATTTTTTAAAATCTTGAAAGATGTTTAAAAAATATGAAAAATAAAAAAGATCAAAAAGTGCAAATTTGCCAAAAACTTAATTTCATACTTTCAAGAGCAAAAACCCTAGCCAAGAAAAGAAAGATGCCAAAAACCCTAATAAATCATACCGTGCGTCCATGATGATTACTATCTCAAACAAGTTTCACAACTCCATAAATTTATATATATGTATATAAATAATTTATATATGTATATAAATATATATATATATATATATATATATATATGTATATGATTAACAAATATATATATATATATATATATATTAGTATAAATAATTAGGGTTTCGGATTGGAACCCCAATCCGAAACCCTAACCCCTAAATTGATTTGGGGGTTTCAATCATAAAACCCCTAAATCAATTTAGGGGTCCGAATCACAATGAAATTTACAAAAAAAAAAGAAAAAACAATCCATTGAATCGGGAATCCAAACAATCACACAATCCGAAGAATCCACAGCACACAATCCAAACAATCCCATCCTCCATCTCCGATTCAACCCCATCCTGCCTCCAATCTCCGATCAAAACTAAAAAAAAAATAAAAAATAATAACCAAACGAAGAAAATCAAAAGGGGAGGAGAAATGTTACCGTGCGGCGTGCGTCCAGCCTCGTGCGTCGTGCGAGAGAGAGGGATGATGGAATACGTGCGGCGGCCGGACTGGTTGCCGGTGGGAGGAGGGAACACCGAAGGGATTAGGCCGAAGGGGGTGAAGGGACTCGGGAGGGGAGGGGAGGGGAATCAGGGGATCGGGGGGGGGGGGGGGGGGGGTTGGGTTATGGGTTAGGGTATTTGTTGAAACGGCGCCGTTTTGTGGTGGATAAAACGGCGCCGTTTCAATTAGTGGGTTAATAATAAAACCCACTAATTGAAACGGCGCCGTTTTGTCCACCACAAAACGGCGCCGTTTCTCTTATATAACTTATATATATATAATATATAATATTATATATATATATATAGGTGCGGGGCGGGGGAAACACGGACCGGGGGGGGTCCGTTTCCGTCCCCCGCCTCCACTGGGGGTTGGGATACGGGCCGGGGGCCCCCGCCCCGGCCCTAACGGTGCGGGGCGCCCCACCCCGCCCTATGCGGGGGCTGGGCGAACGGGGCGGGGCAGCGGGTTCCGGGGCCCCGCTGCCCACCCCTAGTCTGTGGCACATTCTTAAAAAGTTGCCAGAAAAATTTGGATCACATTCACATTATGAATCAATCAAGAGTAGGATACAAAATTGTGTTTATGATTGTTTGACTATGAAAGACTTTGAAGAAAGTTGGGAAACATTGCTAGACACTTACAATTTGCATGATAATGTATGGCTGGAGTGGTTGTACGATGAGAGACATATGTGGGTACCTGCATATGTTAGAGATACATTTTTGGCTGGAATGTCAACTACACAAAGAAGTGAAAGTATGAATGCTTTTTTCGACGATTACGTTAACTCGAAAACTTCCTTGAAGCAATTTGTTGAGCAATATGATAATGCGCTTAGACGGAAAGTTGAGAACGAGACTGCAGCTTATTTCAGTTCCTTTCACACACAATTCCCATGCATTACTCATTATGAAATTGAGAAACAGTTTCAATCACTTTATACCAATGCAAAATTTAAAGAGGTTCAAGATGAGTTCAGGGGATTTATATATTGCCGTCCAAATTTGGTTAATTGTGAAGGTGTTGTGCAGACTTACAGATTATCCGATGAAGTCAAGGTTTGTGATGGATTCATTAAGCGAGTTAATTTCTCAGTTACATACACTGATAAGGATGACTTTGCTATTTCTTGTAATTGTAAACTGTTTGAATTTAGGGGCATATTATGTAGACATGCGTTGTGTGTGCTGACCATGTTTGATAAGAGAACATTGCCGTTAAAATACATTGTTAATTGATGGAGAAAAGATTTGAAACGAAACTATACTCTTGTCAAGAGTAGTTATGACGATCGAGGATCAAACCCAAAAGCTAGTAGGTATGATATGCTGACAAGGGCATTTGGTGACATAGCAGAAGATGCTTCAGAGACTGAGGAGAGTTGTAAGAGGCTAATGGGTCAATTAGCAAAATTAAGACTCGACCATGTTCGTACAGGTAACAGGCCATTCAGTGGCAATGATGCAAACCATAATTATGTAGATGCGTGTGCCGGGATGTCATGTGAAAGCACTAAAGATGTACGTAGTAAAGTGTACAGCCCTTTGGTGGTAAGAAGCAAATGGAGGCCACCATCAAAGCGTAAAGTGTCTGTAGTGGAAAAGGCAGTTAATAAATGTAAAGCAAGAAAGAAAAAAATTCAGGTATCAATTGTGATTATTTACTTTCATTGATATTTTATTTATATAGTTTATTACAGTTATCAAATTTTTTTTTTTTTTTTGCAGCAGTCTCTGTCAAAAGCATCTGATGCTACAAATATAGGAGGTAATCTAATCCAATATTTGCCGTCATCGCAACATCCAACTGTGCCGTGGAGTCAATCCAGTACAAATATTGGGTTCCATTCAACTATATATGATGATGTGAACAGAATCAGTCAAGATGTAGATATTAACATTCGTGAGTGCTAACTTTAAAAAATATTTATGTTTTTGGGTGTTTATTATGGTTGGATTCATAATTCTAATATTGTTTACTGTTTTCTCTTAGGTTGGCCTCATGATTCCTACGATAGACAAGTTGATGGACTTCAATAATTGTCATAGAATATTATTACTTGAGTGTTGTAATATTTGTAATTAGTGATGGAAAAGAAACTGTTGGCAAATGTAATATATTTGTGACTAGTTATATTGGAAAAGGCACTATCAACATAGAATCTTTAATCTTGTAATATACAATGGGTTCCTTTTGATGGAATGATAGTCCTTATGATTAATGTTTACCTTTGGCTTTCTATTGACATTTTTTATGGAGTTAAAGAGTGTACATGCCTCATCACAGCCGTATCAATATGCTTTTTGTTTTTGCATCAAGTACTCAAGTTCTTTTTTTTTTTTTTTTCCACCATGAAGTGCTCAAATTGTATCAGAAAAAATTTAAAATAATAAACTCAACAATATACCATAACAGTGGATGATTTAGCATTAACATTCTCAAAGTACATAATTACATTACCAAGTAACATTACAAATAGGACAATCATCCTTTGGCCACATAGTTTGCAATCACAACAAATACAAAGCAACACCAAGACAATCATCTTTCGGCATGTATCAAGGACTATACATTGGTGGACCTTTTCTCTAGTTGACCAGCTGCCACCAAGTAATGAAAGAAAAACCAAAACTTCCTGTTGTGCATTTCTGCATTTCGACCTGTCCAAATTGACTACTGATTATCCGAGTCTCCCTCAATACCCAAATCCTCTCAACCCAAATATTCAACAATTCTGCAATACAACAGGAGAATCCATATTTGCAAATGTTAAAACCACGCGTACAAAGAGAATCCAGGAGAAATGAAAGTGTACAGAGTCTTGAGGTTCGAAATCTGGGTTAGTGTTAAAGGTATTTTCCAGTCAATTAATTGTTCTTCAAATTCCGGTAGCCGGCAAATTGGAGAATTCTGAGTTAAAGGACAAAAACAGGTTGAGATAAAACATGACATGCCAAAAGAAAATGCAAATTCAGGATTTAGATATCGAAAAGGGAATGTACCCAAACATCAAATTATTAGACAAATCCCTACATCAAGAAGAAAGTCGTTATATAGAGAAAGAGTACACGCTCCAAATGTCTTCACCCAAAAAGGGACAAAACAAGAAATCAAAGAAAATGGAAATTGTACAGATGCACACGGGAAGCACAATTTCTAATTTCATCCGGGATTTGACCAGTTAGCTTACTCCCCTGTAAATCTCTGCCGTTTCAACAAAAAACAAGAGTAAATAAATAAACAGCTAAATAACACTTTGTTCTGATAAAAGAAGCAAAGCAAGTAAAACAGAACAAACCCATAAATGTGTTAAGAGAGAGAAGCAAACCCACATAAATCCAGATGAAAAAAATAAGAAAAATAACACAATATAGGCATTAGAGAGATAAGAAATACAGAGTAAGGTCATGGAGGCTTCATTGTAGCAGAAGACACCATGCCGAAAGAGATATCTACAACGTCCCAGTCAAGAAGAGGGAGCAGCACGCATGGAGACGGAGAAAGGCCTGTACGGTGAAAATACGCAGAATGAGAGTGGGGGAGAAGGGGATAGGCTTTCACTTTATTAGTGCATTTACACTTATGCCCTTGCCTTTATTAGTGCATTTACACTTATGCCCTTGCCACATCAGTCCGTAACAAACTCTACGTTTTTGTGTTAGTACGTTTAGCATTTCTCTTTCGCTTAACTCGGGTCCTTTGGGCATTTGGTGTGTATTTGGTGTCTGTTTCAGTACTGCCTTAGCTACACGTTTGATGCAGAATGCAAAGGTTTTAGCTCCATTCCTGTCTTATGCTTTACATCCAGAAGCTTGTCATCTTCTTATTATATAAAATGATAGGATGAAAGTACTAATATATTTAAAAAAAAAACTACTTAATGATTAAAGAGTTTAGTCTCAGTTATAATGCCCTTAAAAGGGCCATAAAATGATTTTTATGCTAGCTGGTGACGCGTTCCTAATTTTCATTCTCTTTTAATGATTAAGCATTTAGGTCTCAAATTTTGAAATAGTTTTGTTGATTTCGTTGGAGTCGGTTGCACTTTTTAGGCATTGGAAGTTGTGTCGGCTGCCAGAAAATAGACACTATTTTCTATTTTAAATTGTAAAATCTTTAATCTGGTGTGGGCTTCCTACACTTGTTTGAGTTATTTTATTTTATTTATTTAATTTTACAATTCTCCTTAATTAAAGAAGATTGGTTGGATATTTGAGCTGCGCTAAATTCTCATTTCTCTCAAACCTATCAAAAACAATTCTCATTTCTCTCAAGATTATTTTTTTGATAACAGAATTTTGTGTCCTGTCATTTGTTCTGTACTTCTTAGCATGTCTGATAAGAGCTAAGAACTTTAGCAGTGGGGCAACATGGGAGGCATGTTAACTCGATTGAAAAAGTGAACTTGAGTAATATGCATAAGTTTTGCTTTTTTAATTAATCTTTTCAGAATCTTAGCTTCTCTTACATATATGTTCATGTGCAAACTTTGTAGGGAGTTTCAGCCTCTTATTAAATTCAAACGTGACCGTGAGGCCGATACTGTTTTCAACGTTCTTGATTGGCTGATGTACAAGGGTGGATATTTGTTTAATAAGATACCAACAAATTCTTAAGTTGCTGGAGACTTCAACCATCTGAAAAGGAGCTCCTGAATTTTAAACCTTCTGTGAATACTGAATCTGATAATGTGGAGTGGCTTTCACAGCTTTATGGTGAACAAAAGAAGCGAATAATAACAAGTGATAAAGAGCGTGGGAATCAGTGTTATTTTTGATAGATTTTTTTTTATTTACTACTATTATTTGCATCCGAGACAAATCTGTCATATTTATATTTTGGTTTCTGTTGGTTTGTTTGGCGTTTCTAGGTTTGTTGTGCATGCTCTTAGATTTATTTGTTCTGGTTTTGTCTCCTTATTTTTTCATGCATATGGTTTTAAGATGGCCTCTTAGGTTAAATTATGTTGAGGTTCAAATTTTTTGGTTGGAAAGTTTGTAGAATTTGTTTATTCTTAAGGATTCTACCCTTTTTTTGATACATGTGGCTTTAGGATCGGTTATGGTTCATCTTATCTTATATTTCTGTTTTTTTTTTAATTTAATTTAATTTTAAATAGAGGGTCATAGAATGGAATAAAAAGGAATTAAATATTTTTGTTATTTTATAAAGGACCAGTTTTTTTTTTTTGGGGGGGGGGGGGGGGGGGGGGGGGGGGTTTGTATCTTGTTATTGGTATCATTTGTATCATATTCTTGAAATATGTTAGTGAATTGATAGAATAAGCATATTTATTTCTTCTGGATTTGTTTTTCTTTTTATTTCTTTCCTTTTGATCCATGTCAGTTTGTCTGGAAATTGTAAAACAAGCATTCAAAAAAATTTTTTTTTACGTGTATGAGCGTATGAGTTTAAGATTGCTTCTGGTTTATACTTATCAAAAAAAATATTGCTCCTGGTTTATTTTCTATTATAAGTTTATGGTTTTTGTATTTGTGACAATTCAGTAAATATATGGATTAAATTATGTTGAGGTTAGAATTTCTTGGTTCGGAATTTTATAGAAAAACTGGTTATTAGTATCTTTATATCATATTCTTGGAACTGTTTTGTGAATTGATACATTAAGCATCATAAAAATCAATTAGTGAGGTTCAACTATTATTTTTATCTTCTTTCTTTTTACTTTTTCGTTCAAAATTGTTTCTTTTTTGTTGGAAAATGTTAGGATAAGGATTCTAATTTTTTTTTTTACATGTAGTTTAAGATGGCTTCTGGTTTTTCATCTTATATTATGAGTTTATGGCTTTTGTATCTATGACAGTTTAGCAATGAATTAAATTATGTTGAGGTTTTGCTTTTGTTATTTTATTTTATACTAAAGATAGAATGGTTCTAATAACGGAGATTTTTGTATAATACTTTTGTTTTAAAAGAATACAGTATAAAAGTAATTTGCATGGTATGGTTTGGGGTTAATGATGCTCTGAGATTTATTTTTATTTGTATTTTTTATTTTTGTGTTTCTTTGTCATCGTTTTTTTGCCTTTAGTTAATCTAATTGGTTGGTTTGTTTCTTGCAAGGATTTACATTTTTTGATTTGCAGTTGATGATGCTATGAGGTTTGTACATCTTTTTCAGTTTCTTTTCTCGGTTTTGATATGCATATTTTTTTATTTCATTCCTATTTTTGGATTTTTAGATTTTATTATTAATATGTTTAATTCAGTTTATATATTGTTGGATTTTCATTTCCAGCTTTTTGATTAAAAACAAATACTTTTATTTTTTTTGTTTGAAATGTTTAGGTTTGTCATTTCTATTTATTTTAGTTTGTATTTTTTTTTAAGAATTTTAATTCATTTTTTTGTTTAAGATGTTTGGGATTGTTATTTCTATTTATTTTGGTTGAGAATTTGGTTCGATAAATATTCCACTTTTTAGAAATTCGGTAAGAGTTAAATCTTTCTGGATCAGCAGAATATGCAGATTCATTTATATTCTTTGAGTAGCGAAAATAGCAATTTCGTTTAGACTGTTCAGTCTAAGGAGGAGGCAATAGGCTTTTATTAAAAATAATGATATGTGTTTCGTTAATGAAAAACTGGTTTAAAATGTTTGTAAAAATCTAGGTATTAAAAAAATATATGAGTTTTGATTCATTAAAACTCTTGACTTTCGTTAAAAATAAAAATATGCTTTGAAAGAATACGTCTCCTTGTGAGAGACTTAAAGGTGGCGCCTTACCTGCCACATCTTTTCAATATATCATATTTATTTATTTTAATAATTTTATATTTATGATGTTCTGAACAGCTATAAACTGTATTAATCTTGTTTGCCAACAAGTCAAAAACTCTCCATGCAAGCTGGAACTCCTCAAGGATGCGCTGGAGAGAATTTATTATTGTTGTATGAGACAATTTGTTATATTCTGATTTCTATATATACAGTTGTTTTGTTGCTGTATTTTTCTGTAATACTATTATTAGCTTTCATAAGAAAGTTTACCTTTATATTTTGCCTCCACTAGGCAAACGTCTTGGACGTTTTCTTTCTACTAGTGTGTATATATATATATATGGATACCCGGAAATGTCGGCAAAAAAGTCAGTAAAAATAACCTTTTTATCTTTTTAAGAACAACTCTTAACACTGGCTTACTTTTCAACATTTACCCATGAAACAAAAACACAAACATAACCAAACGTACTGAAATGACTGGATTAAGTAGTTATTTTTCAAACTTTTAGAGAGAGAGAGAGAGAGAGAGAGAGAGGGAGATTAAACAGCTTGCTCCTGGCCTCTAGATCTCCGGATCGATCGAGCAAGGAAAATTCAGGCTAGCTAATGCTATTTTGATGGGGGAACAAATCTTCCAGCACGTACAGCAACTTTAATGACATCAGTAATAACATCAATCACCTCACCAGCTTTGCATTTGCTCCCCTTAAACGTCTTAGCTCCTGACTTTTTAACCTTTTCCATACATTTCAGTAAATTTAGGCTGCACTCTCTGTTTATATAGCCATAACCATCTGAGCAAAATAAAAATACCATCAAATTAATTTATTATTTATGATGGATCATAATGATCAGTCCAAACTTCAAGCATTCCTATATATCAAGCATTCGGAGTACTCATGAACATACGGTTTTTATTTCCCACACAGGCATCATGGTCCATGCAGCAAGCGTCGAGGGCATCGCAAGGCTTCTCCCCAGGGCAACCACCGTATAATAGCCCACAATACTTGCCATATCTCAGGATTGGAGGAACTATTCATATATATATATAATATATATATATATATATATATATATATGTATGTGTGTGTGTATTTATCACAAGAAAATAGCAGAAAGAATTAAATAAAGCATTTGTTAAACCATCGATATATCAAAATAATGAATAAACTATCAATGTAGCCTAATTAAGTACGCCACAAAAGATTGGTACTTACCTTTACAGAATTCTGACTCGCATTTTCTACTACAGTTGAAGTGTTTAACCTATAAAACCACGAAGTAATTACAAAAGATGACAATTTTTCGATGAGAATTGCAACGTATATAAAGAGATTTTATAAAAAAAATTCTTAAATTGTCGTCATTTTATATGATACGGATTATTTATTTTATAATAAAAATAATTGCATCGCATCAAGTTATATAAATTGATAAATTTACTTTTACGAGATATCTCATTTAAAAAATTGGTATGTAAGATGGAGTACTAGTGCAAAAGATATATATATATATATATAATGAGGGGAAGAAGATAACAAACCAGAGCTTTAACAGGTCCTTTAACTTTAAGACCGAGGTCTAGGGCATGGACAGGATCAATACAGAAAAGGTTGAGGACGATAAGGGAGCATGCGACTAGAAGAACAAACTTCGATGATTTGTCTGCAGGAGCCATTAATTGACGTTGAATGGAGCAGAGAAACTACTGACAAAAATTGAAACCTAATGCTTAAATGCTATATAATATAGAAGATCAAATTAAACAAGCTGCTAGCTAGCTGCTGGGGTTTTGGATGTCTTGCACCCCTGGCGGCAGAATATCCCAAAGAAACTAAACCAAAAAAGAAAGAAAAAAAGGTTATCGAACGAGCTGGATGTTGCATGCCTCCATTGCCTTGTAGGCTGGGTGGTTTTTAAGGAGAAGGATATCCGAGTTCCAGCCTCTTTTTTAGCCCAAACACATCACATTGAAGACAAAACCGGTGTGGATGATCTGTCTATGGACAGCTATTGTTACCAGATTTTATTTTCCGACACCAAAGATCACCTCGTAGTACTGTTTGATCCAACTTCCTTGAACAGTCTTCTTGTAGAGAAATTGGACTGCTGATCTACATACAAACCAATTTAATTTTCTTTTTTGAAAATAATTTTCTCTTTTCTTTTTCAAAAAAGAAAATTATGATCAAAATATTTGAAGGAGATGATATTGATATATTGTGAAACAATTTAAAGTCTATATTATATATTCTTGACAGTTAATATCTGTATCTACACAATTTTGACACGTAATCTTGACATAATAAAGATATGTGTTTTGTTAATTAAAACTTGGTTTAAAATGTTTGGAAAAATCTAAGTATTAAAAAAAAGATGAGTTTTGATTCATTAAAACTCTTAAGACTTCCGTTAAAAATATAAAGAGATGCTTTGAATTGTGGGAGATTTAAAGCTAGCTTACGTGTTACATCCTTTTAATATATCATATTTATTTCTTTTAGTAGTTTTATATTTCTGATGTTTTGAACACTATAAACTATATAATCTTGTTTGTCAGCAAGTCAAAAACTGGCTTGCCCACCACTCCATGCAAGCTATAACTCCTCAAGATGTGCCGAGTATAATCTATTATTATTGTAGAAAACAACTTATTATGTTCTAATTTTCCATATATACAATTGTTTTGTTGCAGTATTTTTCTGTAATACCATTATTTACTTTCATAAAAAAGTTTACCTTTATATTTTGCCTCCACTAAACGTCCCTTGTTTTCTTTCTACTAGTGTGTGTATATATATACGTGTGTGTGGATACCCGGAAATGTCGGCAAAAAAGTTGGTAATAATAACCTTTTATCTTTTTAAGAACAACTCTTAACACTGGCTTACTTTTCAACATTTACCCATGAAGCAAAAACACAAACATAACCAAACGTACTGAAATGACTGGATTAAGTAGTTATTTTTCCAACTTTTAGAGAGAGAGAGAGAGAGAGAGAGAGAGGGAGATTAAACAGCTTGCTCCTGGCCTCTAGATCTCCGGATCGATCGAGCAAGGAAAATTCAGGCTAGCTAATGCTATTTTGATGGGGGAACAAATCTTCCAGCACGTACAGCAACTTTAATGACATCAGTAATAACATCAATCACCTCACCAGCTTCGCATTTGCTCCCCTTAAACGTATGAGCTCCTGACTTTTTAACCTTTGCCATACATTGCAGAAACTTTAGGCTGCACTCTCTGTTTACATAGCCATAACCATCTGAGCAAAATAAAAATACCATCAAATTAATTTATTATTTATGATGATCATCATGATCAGTCTAACTTCAAGTATTCCTAGATATCAAGCATTCGGAGTACTCATGAACATACGGTTTTTAATTCCCACACAAGCATCATGGTCCATGCAGCAAGCGTCGAGGGCATCGCAAGGCTTCTCCCCAGGGCAACCACCGTATAATAGCCCACAATACTTGCCATATCTCAGGATTGGAGGAACTATTCATATATATAATATATATATATATATATATGTATGTGTGTGTATTTATCACAAGAAAATAGAAGAAAGAATTAAATAAAGCATTTGTTAAACCATCGATATATCAAAATAATGAATAAATTATCAATGACTTAGCCTAATTAAGTACGCCACAAAAGATTGGTACTTACCTTTACAGAATTCTGACTCGCATTTTCTACTGCAGCTGGTGTGTTTAACCTATAAAACCACGAAGTAATTACAAAAGATGACAATTTTTCGGTAGTAGTGCAACGTATATAAAGAGATTGTATAAAAAGAAATTCTTAAACTGACAAATCACGTGATACGGATTATTTATTTTATAATAAAAATAATTGTATCGCATCAAATTACATAAATTGATAAGTTACTTTTAGTTAAAAAATTGGTACGTAAGATGGAGTACTACTGCAAAAGATATATAATATATATATAATGTGGGGAAGAAGATTAACAAACCAGAGCTTTAGCAGGTCCTTCAACTTTAAGACCGAGGTCTAGGGCATGGACAGGATCAATACAGAAGAGGTTGAGGACGATAAGGGAGCATGAGACTAGAAGAACAAACTTCAATGATTTGTCTGCAGGAGCCATTAATTGACGTTGAATGGAGCAGAGAAATTACTGACAAAAATTGAAACCTAATGCTTAAATGCTATAATATAGAAGATCAAATTAAACAAGCTGCTAGCTAGCTGCTGGGGTTTTGGATGTCTTGCACTACTGGCGGCAGAATATACCAAAGAAACTAAACCAAAAAAGAAGGAAAAAAGGAGAAATATCATGCCTCCATTGCCTTGGACTTTGGAGGCTCAGTGGTTTTTAAGGAGAAGGATATCCGAGTTCCAGCCTCTTGTTTAGCCCAAACACGTCACATTAAAGACAAAACCGTTGTGTATGATCTGTCTATGGACAGCTATTGTTCCCAGATTTTATTTTCCGACACCAAAGATCACCTCGTAGTACTATTTGATCCAACTTCCTTGAACAGTCTTCCTTGTAGAGAAATTGGACTGCTGATCTACATACAAACCAATTTAATTTTCTCTTTTCTTTTTCAAAAAAGAATGAAAAAGAAAATTATGATCAATACTTGAAGAAGATGATATTGATATATTGTGAAACAATTTAAAGTCTATATTATATATTCTTGACAGCTAATATCTGAATCTACACAATTTTAACACACATAATTTTGACACATATTCTTAACATAATAAATATCTTCACACAGGTGTCTCCATTATTCTCCAAACAACGGCAACCAACGATAGCCTGCCACGTAGAGCCTACATCTTCCCAATAGCAGACTGCATTGTAGAGAAAAAAAAAATTGCCCAGATCAATGCGGAAGCTTCTTTGTCGAAACCCACCCCCCTCTCTCTCCTTCCCACATTCACGAAGCTCTCACTATCGAACCCTAGCCCTCTCTCTCTCTCTCTTGACCGCCGCTCCAAGATCTCGACCCTTTTCTCTCTTCCCTCTCTCCAGCAACTTCAATTAATCAATTTTCTCTGGATTTGAAGACTTCACGTTGACTTGATTTGCTGAGTTGTTTTGTGGCCCAGCTTTTGTTTGGTTGCCTGTGAGACCAATGCAGTTGCAGGGTTAAGTGAGTCCATCGTCATTTCCTCTTTGGTTTCTTTTCCTTCAATTTTCTGCACCATTTGGTAATTTCCACCATGATAAATGAAAAAAAAATCTTTAATGGTTCATAAAGTGGCTTGAAGTCATTTTTCCATAATTTTCTACACCAATTTGTGCATCACCACTCTCGGCCAGAAGAGCTGTAGGCACCACCATAACCCAAACAACAAATTTCAGCACTACTACTTCTCTGCAAGTTTTCCATTAGTCTTGTTTACAAGAAAACCAAAGGCTTGAAACAAAAATCCCATAAAAAAAATGCAGAGAGCAAGAAAATAGTAACAGTGGTTCCTCTGGTTGGTGCTTTGAACGTTGCTTCATGTCTTTGAAGATATAAAGACTGGTGACCAAACAATACAAAAAAATAAAAAAAACACAGAGAAGCAGCAGATGAATACTGAATTAATGAAGCGTGAGAGAGAGAGAGAGAGAGAGAGAGAGAGAGGCAACAAATGAAGAAGAAGAAGAAGAAGCAGCAGCAAATTTTGTTCATCGAAGCAATTCTTTCATCGTTCTGTAAAGTGTGATTTGGCCGTTGCTATAGTACGGCCAGGTTTAGGCTGAGATCATGTGATCAGCTGCGGTGTCATTTTTCTATTGATCTCCAATAAACCCTCCTTATAGGACATACCGTTCCAAAGAGGAACTCCCTTTCAGATTTGTACTTGGAGAAGAACGTGATTAAGATATATATATATATATTATAAAAACTAGTGTCCTTCATAAGTCGTCGCAGAACGTTATTAAAAGAGCCATTCAGCGACGAACTTCAAATTAGAGGGCATGCCATTTTACTAGAGAGAGATTCAAATCAAGAGGATTGACGACTCAAGATTCCCATAATATCTGCCCTTGCACAGTCAGACAGTCTTCATTCCAACGCCTCAAAATTGAAGAGTTCAAGGACCAAACACACATAATTAAGCAACAGAACCCACATAAAACTAAACAAAAGCATAGGTTTGATTTCAACACCAAAAAAAATGACTCAAAACGTCAAGGCATTATTAAACGCCCAAAAAGTTCAAGGCATATTAAGGAACACTGTACTACATGTCTGGTTTCTAGAATTCTACTAGCGAACTGTTTGATGCTACCAGCGTTCAGATAAGACATCCAGGGACCCACTACAATGGTTAGCAATTTTTCCTCGCACCCACTACTCTACTTGATCTTCTTCTTTGGCCTCAGCTGCAGTTCAAGTAGTATGAAACATTTTTTCAGTTTTTTTTTTTTTGTTTAAATTGTGTGTGTGTGTGAGAGAGAGAGAGAGAGAGAGAAGGGGGGGGGGGGGGGGGGGGGGGAAGAAATAACTGTTATACCTGGTTGCTGTGTCCACACTTCTTTTTCCTGCAGTTGACAGCACGTGGGTGCAACCGTGCATAACATCTGTAAAATCGGATTTAAAAAATTAAGAAATTAATGTATCGCATAACATATGGGAGCAAGACAAACAGCACAGCATCAAGCATTTAAAAAACCAAGTAATCTAACTTTAGGAGACACATGATTTGTGCAAGCATTAAAATAGGGATTTTTGTTGCTCTAGAAAAGAAGCTGGTAACATTTGATCAAGACAATTCATTTTCAAAAATTAACCCATAGAACCTGATAACTTCTACACGTACAGGTAGCTATTGCATGTCAAACTCAAAAAAACACAGTAAGAATAACTTCCAGGATACAAAACATATGCTAAAAGCATAAAATTAACGTGTTAAAATAATAGGGCATAGTCAGATCAATTGCATGTACAAAGCATATTATAGACATAAAATGGAGAAAAGAACAGCAAAGCTGCATTTTGTTGAACAGTCAAGAATCAACAAGTTCCAAGTAGAACAAAAGGCATTACAAAGTTAACATGGCATAAAGTGTTGTAGTCATTTCACCATGAAGCAATAATCAATTACTCTCTTTTGTTCAATAAGCCATGAAGCACCATAAACATTTACAAATTCATTGTTAGGAGGAAAACTTGGCTTTCTTTTCTTAGGAAAATGATACTTGGCCCCCATAAGTTTGCCCCCTCAAAGTTACCGCTAGGGTATTTTATTTTATTTTTATTTTTTCTTAATGGTTAAGGAAGTGACTAGTGAAGTTGTGTACTTTTTATTTTTAAAAATGTTTAAAGATGTTTAAAAAATGTTTGAAAGAAAAACAAAAAAACAAAAAATTACAATTTGTACTATTGGTAAGTTTGAAGGGCAAACTCATGGAGCCGATAGCAGCACCCTTTTTCTTATGAGGAAATTTTCTGGAAACCGTGTAAGCACATAATTCTGACCATCAAGTGACACGGATTCACAAATCCGTTTACAGAGACTAGTTTAAAACACAACCAATCTTTATATCTATTAAAAATACTTCAACAGTCAAGGCTTAAGACAAGAGATCATTACAATTATTCAATAATGAGGTTTTCATCACTAATTCCAACAAGTTAAGAATGGCCCTGAGTGCCAAATAGAAAGAAATCGTTGCCAACTATGATTATAAAAATATAAAGCTCAATCAGTCTTGACTTCTTAATAAAATAACAAACAAATGATAAACATACTTGCGGCAGATCATTTTTTCCTGGTTGTATTTCCTGGCCAATGCCATCAGAGATGGTTCAATAATGCCACCTCGAAGCCTCAGAACAAGATGAAGAGTCGACTCTGCATAAGGTCATTTAAATTGAATTAAAAATTATGAAAACGGAAGATTTAGAAATCGATCGCATAAAGTAATCATTCACATTACAACTAGTTGGAAAGGAATTTGCTTCGGAATGAAATCTCATGAAACTAAAAAACAGAAAACACCATATCAATCCACCACCAGCTTCACCATTCCCTTGGTTATATAAACTTCCTAAGAGAAGCTTCAACTATAAAAATCTGAATATTTCTAAATTAAAAGCATCCAAAGATTTCCTTCATCAGAGGTAAGCTCTATCCATCACTTCATCAAGTTAATTAAGTCTAAGATAAACAGAAACAAAATACATTGCAGCCCTTCAAATCTATCTGGCTTTTCTTCTAGGCTCGCATCGTTACATAGCTCAATTACGTTTTTTCATAAGTAACTTAAAACAACGTATTACAGCAATCGCTTTCGTTCTCTTTCCCTCTTATTCCTCTCCAACCAAACAGATTCTTGCATAAATCTAATCGTACACGCCCGAGAAATAAACTAACCTTTCTGGATGTTGTAATCTGCGAGGGTACGGCCATCCTCGAGCTGCTTCCCTGCAAAGATCAGCCTCTGCTGGTCCGGCGGAATACCTGAGAAATTAACAAGCTATAAAAAGTTAAAAAGAAGGTGAAAAAGAAGAAGAAGAAGAAGAAAAAAAACACCAACAACCAGTTCGATCCGATAGGGAACCGATTCCTTGAAAGAGAAAATGAAGGAGTACGGTACCTTCCTTGTCCTGAATCTTGGCCTTAACATTGTCGATGGTGTCGCTGGATTCGACCTCGAGGGTGATAGTCTTCCCAGTTAAGGTTTTCACGAAGATCTGCATTTTCTTGGGCCGTCTCTGTCTGCTACGCTCTGGGGCTACGACTGTTTTGCTTCGAGGTTGTTTATATGGGGACGGGGGGCGCAGCCGCGCAGATTAGGGTTTCTGTTGTGCTGTTTGCTATATGAATTATGCGAGTCCGAAGCAGGGATAAAGTGCACTTTGTTAATTGTTTGATGGATTATGCTATTCCGGAGTAAGGACTATGCTGTGTTTGGTTAGCATCTATTATTTTTACAAAAAAAAAATCAACTTTATTCCTAACATTTTTCAATCTCAAACAGATTTCCTATTGTAATTTTTAAAATTTTTAATCCGATAATTTTTCTGGATTTTAATGAGAAAAAAAAAACAATTTTTACAAAAGAAAATTATATTTACAAGCAAGTGTCACGGACACACCCTCTACACCATTGATATGATATAATTTATTGATAGAAAGATTTCAATTTTAAATCTTATAAATTAAATATTATTCCTTGGGATAATGTATCATCCATTCCTGCATACAGATAAAAAGAACTCTATACAAAATAGTTATCACTATCAGATTTTGACTTTTGAATTGCACGAGTCACCTCTTATGTCTCCTATAGAGAAGGAAAATGTTAAGTTTTCTGAACTTTATAGGTTACTGTCGCAAGTAAGATGTAAAAGTATTTTTTTGATTTTCTGAATCAGGGGGAGTATGATGGAGGAACTAACTGAAAACTGGGACTAGTTTTTTTTTTTTTTTTTTTTTTTTCTAATCAAGCTTGATATATATTAATGAACTGAAGAGGAAACAGGAGGGTCTTTGCCACTATCTATAGTTACAATATTGGAAGATAAAATAGCTACTAGAATGCGACCAACAATACCATTGGTTGCTGCCCATTGCGCCACAAAATGCGCAAATTGATTTTGAGATCGATTGATTTTTTTAAAGGACCATCCTTGGTGTAGATCTAACAGAGAAACGATATCATCCAAAATTGGAGATATTTGCCAGTGAGAGGATGAGCCTTGGATGGATGATATAACAATGAGAGAGTCTCATTCGAAAGAGATTTTCGGGAACTGGGAGACATTTGCTCTATTGATAGCAAGTTTGGCTGCAAGTGCTTCAGCTACTACTGGAATTGATGTTCCTACTTTTTCTGCCCATACTTCTAATACTTTTCCTTGTGAGTCTCGGCTTATCGCTAAAGCCCATGAAGAAGAGTTCCTAACTGTGGCGTCAAAGGAGATACTTATTACATTGGGTTCAGGTTGCTCCCAAGGTTGGTTGATTTGATGAGTACTCTTCATTTCCCAGGCCTTTAGGTTTTCCTGATAGGAGGAATTTAGTAGTTCTTTTGCTTTCTGCAGTGGTATGACTTTTTGATTGTGGACTGCCTCGTTTCTCATCCGCCATGTAAAATCCGTGATTAGAGCCGCAAAAATTTGAAAAGGATGAACATCCTGGGGGTTTAGTCCCAGCTTCTGATTTGGATTGAGAATTAGAGTAATCCATTCCTGAATAGTGTTGGTGACTACTGAGGAAAGATTTAAAGGTCATCTACTTTGTCTCCACAAGATTCTTGAGATTGGGCACTCTATAAAGAGATGGAACAAAGTTTTTTCTTGCTCATTGCATAAAGGACAAAGGAGAGATGGCATGAATGATAAGAATCTCTTCAGAATTCCTCTCGTGGGTAATATATCCCAGAAAATTTTTCACAGAAGGAGCTTATGGCGATCGTGAATTTTTAACTTCCAAATCTTCTCAAAAGCAGTATTATCCATGTTTGAGATGCTTACTTGGATATCATTGCCGCTTTTTGCTACCAGATGATAAGCTGTTTTGACTGAGAATTTCCCGTTGTGATTTTTGATCCATATGCGGCAATAAGCTCAAAACTGGGATGAAAACTACCAGATGAAAGCTGGGACTAGTTGAGATTGAACGATGAGGAACTGTCATTGATTGATCTTAATTAGAACGATGAGAAATTGTTATCGATTGATCTTGATCAGGGCAATCTGGAGGGGGTGGCTCGAAAATGGAAGCTTTTTTTGTGGGTAAGTTATATTTAGAAAGGCAAATTAGCAAAGAGGTGGTAAGATCAACGATGATAAAAATATGGAAGGTATCAAAGCCTTTCACATTTAAAGAGATTTAGTTGAATGTTTTGGTAACCAATTTTGCAAGTGAAGCTAATAAGGATTTTTTTTTTTGGGGGAGGGGGGGGGATCGTGGCTATTTGACAATTATCTTTTCATCCTTAAAGTGTTCAATAGATTCATTCAGCCACATTTGATGAATTTTGATAGGTTTTTTGAATTCATATGCATAACCTACCATTAGCCTGTATGAACAGGAAATAGGTAGGCAGATTGGAGAAACCATTGGAGCAATGCAAGATGTCGATGTTCAAGAAGATGGGATAAACTAGGAGAATTATCTACAAGTGACGATAGAGATTGATTTGAAGAAGGTGGTATCCTGGGGAAGAACAATCAATCCAATTGAAGTCACGGAGAAGGTCTCGAAAAAGGATCAACTAGAAACATATCAAATGCCAAATGGGAATAAGGGCTGTACAAGGAAACAATGTCTTTAAAGTGTATGGGCCTATGTTGCAATAGGTTGATTCAATCTAAAAGGTCCAATCCATTAAGAGGCTTAACTACAGAAAAATCCTCATAGGAGACTGGTAGGGTTGAAAGAATAAAGACAATCAAAGGTAGGGAGAATGGGGACAAAAGAAGCTACAAGAAAAAAGTAAGGGAATAAGGTACAAATCCTTAGGGCTGAGCACCAACGAATCGGAGTCGGTATTGGAGCCATCCGACTCCGACTCCGACTCCCCCTCCGACAGCGTTAGACTCCGCTCCGACTTGTCGGAACAGAGTCGGAGTTGGGCGATGACGTTAATTTAGTTGACTACGACGACGATGGATTTGGTTGACTACGACGGCACCGTGCGATGACCCACCCAGATCTGCGACAGCGTTGGATTTGGTTGACTACGATGGCATCGTGCGATGACCCACCCAGATCTATGACAAAGTTGGATTTGGTTGATTGCGACGACACCGTGCGATGACCCAGATCTGCGACGACATCAGATTTGGCTAACTGCGATGGCACCGTGCGATGACTGATGACCCAGGTATGCCTTCTTTGCTGATTTGGAAAGTTGGGAACTGGGTATGGGACTGGGCGACTGGAAGTGGAGAGTGGGGACTCGGGGCGACGGGGACTGCCAAACTGGGGACTGGAGAAAATTAAACCCTAAATCAAAGCTGAGGCCTGAGAGTGAGGGATCGAGGGTGGGGGGGGGGGGGGGGGGGATAAACCTGTCTTGAGTCCTTGACTGAAGTAAACGGTGCCGTTTACCTCTAAAACGGCGCCGTTTTACTATAATGAATTATGAACTCTGTTTTTGTGACCAAAACAGAGTCCAACGACGCCGTTTGGGCTCCGTTTTGGTATTTTCAGCCCTTTTTTATTTTGTAAACCTTTAATCAAATATTAATTTTGTTTTAATACTATATATATTAACTATACTATTATCTATAATATAACTATATATTATATAAGTATAACTATATATATTATATAAGTATAAATATATATAGTCTAATGACTCTAATACTATACAGTATATGTATATAGTTATATAGTATATTATATATATATATACACTATACTATATATAAAATATTATAATATATAAAATAAAATAAGATATTTGATATTAAAATAAGTAACTTATATATATAGTATATAGTAACTTATATAGTAACTATATAGTCTATATTAACTTATAGTAAATTAGTAATGTAAAATATAAAATAAGCTATAGTAACTTATATAGTAACTTATAGTAAATTAGTAATATAAAATATAAAATAAGCTATAGTAACTTATATAGTAAGTTATAGTAACTTATATAGTAACTTAATAGTAAACTATTAATGTAAATTAACTATATAAGGTATGGTAACTTATAGTGTAACTATAGTAACTTAGAGTAAATTAGTAATATAAATTAACTATATAAGGTATAGTAACTTATATAGTAACTATATTAACTTATAGTAACTTATAGTAAATTAGTAATGTAAATTAACTATATAAGGTATAGTAATTAGTAACTTATAGTGTAACTATATTAACTTATAGTAACTTATAGTAAATTAGTAATGTAAATTAACTATATTAACTATATAACTATAGTAACTTATATAGTAACTATATTAACTTATTTTAACTTATATTATTCATTATAATGTTTATACATTATTATTTATTAGATGTTAATATATTGAAAACACATATTTTTATAAAATATGCACAATATCGGAGTCGGAGTCGGAGGATTAATCGGAGTCGGAGTCGGTGTGTCGGAGTCGGATCGGAGCGGAGTTGGAGTCGGAGTCGGAGTCGGAACACCTCCACCTCCGACTCCGACTTTTTAGTGGAAAAAAACTCCGACTCCGACTCGTCGGAATTGGAGCGGAGTCGGATTTTCAGATTTCTGCTCAGCCCTACAAATCCTATGTTGTCTTCTATCTTTACTCAAACATAAATGCTCTGTTGAATTGGAAATTGATTATGAGGGTTTCAAACAAAAAAGGGTAGGAGGGATCAGGCACAAGATGTTGGGGCATCAACATGATCATTGGTGATGACTGCTAGGCAGCCCCACCAAGAGCTATAAATATCCTAAGTTGGAACTACTAGAGGTTTGGAAACCCTTAGACAGTTTAAGATCTTAATCTTTTGGTAAAGAGAACGTAGCCCAAACTAGTTTTTTTTAATTGAGACAAAACTAATAACAGGTAGAATTAAAAGGTTTAAGGAGAAGATTGGGTTATTAATGTTTTGTTGTTGACCCGAGTGGTAAAAATGGGGGGTTAGCTATGCTTTGGAAGATGGACATGGGTGTGGAAATTAAAAAAAAAAATAAAAATGGGAGGTTTGGAAACCTTTAGACAGTTCAAGATCTTTACCTTTTGGTAAAGAGAAAGTAACCCAAACTAGTTTTTTTTTAATTGAGACAAAACTAATAACAGGTAGAACTAAAAGATTTAAGGAGTAGACCGGGTTATTAATGGTGTTTTGTTGTTGACCCGAGGGGTAAAAATGGGGGGTTAGCTATGCTTTGGAAGATGGACATGGGTGTGGAAAATAAAAATAAATAAATAAAAAATAAAAAAATAAAAAAAAATTCTTAGAGACACATAAATGCACTGATTATGGGGTATCCGAATAAACCTAACTAGACAATGATAGGATTTTATGGGCATCCTGACTCAAGTAAGAAAACGGAATCATGGGCTCTATTACATTTATTGAAACTATCTGATAATCAAATATGGTGTGTGATAGGTGAATTTTACGAAATATTATCATATGATGAGAAAAGGGGGGAAGACAAGAGATGATAATTATATGGAGGATTTCAGGGATGCACTAGTAGACAACAATATTTTTTTTTTAATTTTATTTTTTTATTTAGGTTGGAGGGGTAACAAATATACATGGAGTAACAAACTTGAGAATTATTCATTTACAAATGAAAGATTAGACAAAGTAGTGGTAATGGTGGCCAGGAACTCAGATCATAAGCCATTATTGCTATACTTTAATATGGGTGAGAAGAGTTCAAGTGGTAAAAAGATATTGTTCAGATATGAGGCTTGTTGGACTATTCAGGAAGA
This sequence comes from Carya illinoinensis, assembly GCF_018687715.1. Classification (NCBI taxonomy): domain Eukaryota; kingdom Viridiplantae; phylum Streptophyta; class Magnoliopsida; order Fagales; family Juglandaceae; genus Carya; species Carya illinoinensis. Next base: position 8,202,148 of record NC_056757.1, read on the forward strand.
ATGTGAACAACTTGTCTAGTTTGAGTGGATGAAGGGAATCACTTCTCAAATAGCTATGGAAAGAGTGTAAGCTAGTTTAAAGTTATGTAGTGGGGTCCTAACCAAATGGAGTTCTCAAAAGTCCAGAGAAAATGAGAGGATTATTGAGATAAAAACAAACTAGCTCAGGAAATTGCAAGATAATGAATGTTAGCTCGCTCAATGTGTCAGAGATTAAAAGACTTCAAGAAGAATTGGGTATTTTGTTAGAACAAGAGGATATAAGGTTGAGATAGAGAATTAAAAAGAATTGGTATCAATTGGGAGATAGAAACATCAAGTACTTTCATGTCTGTGCAAACCAAAGATGAAAGAAGAATTGGATTTTCCAAATTAATAATAGAATGGACCGGTAGTGCAGGAGCAAGCTGAGATTGAAGGGGCTTTCATCAATCATTTCTCTAAGATATTCAGATCCTCAAATCCCACAACAAAGATGATAGCAAACAACTTAGGCCATGTAGAGAACAGAGTAACATCTAAAATGAATAATGAACTACATAAACATTTTACAGGAGAAGAAGTAAAGGAGGCTCTATATCAAGTGGCTCCTTTAAAGTCACTAGGGCCATATAGATATGGAGCATGCTTCTAACAAGCCCACTGGAATATTGTTGGAGATAAGTTATGTGAGATTGTGCTTAATTTTCTCATAGGTGAAGAACTGGATCATACTTTAAATTACAATTATATTGCTTTAATCCCCAAAATGTCTAACCCAAAGCTAGTCAATGACTTTAGGCCTATTAACCTATGTAATGTCCTTTACAAACTGATATAAAAAATAGTGGCTACTAGACTAAAAAAAAGTGTTTCAAGCCATTATATCAGACAATCAAAGTGCAATTATACCGGGCGGACTCCTAACAGATAATGTCATGGTTGCTTATGAGATCCTCCATTTGATGAAGCATGGCAACCAGGTTAGATTTGTCAGAAGTTTATGATAAAATTGACTGGGGTTATTTAAATGGTATCATGGAGAAAATGGGCTTTAGTGAGGTATGGGTGAAGCTGATTATGACCTGTATAATGATAGTATCTTATTCAATGCTTATGAATGATAAACATGGTAACATGTTCCATCCCTCTAGGGGTATTAGATAAGGAGATCCATTATCTCATTATCTCTTTATTATATGTGTTGAGGAGCTTAGTTCTTTACTTACAACTCTGAAATAAGAGGTGGTAGTAAGGGGAGTAGCTGTAGCAAGATGAGCAACAATGATAAGCCATCTTATGTTTGTGGATGACTATGTCTTATTCTATAAAGCAAGCTTGAATGAATGGACAAAGTTGCAAAATGTTTTGGAAAGGTATAGGGTTGCCTTGGGATAGTGCTTAAATAGGTAGAATATGCCTGCCTTTGTTTTTTTTTTTTTTTTTTTTTTTTTTTTTTTTTTTTTTTTTTTATCTCCAACACTGAGGCTTCTATAAAAAATCAAATTATCCAAGCAACTGGTTTCACCTAGCTGTAATTTTGAAAAATACCTAGGGTTGCCTACCATGGTGGAAAGATCAAAGTACTATACTTTTAAAGTATTAAAGAGAAACTCTGGCAAAGAATTAATAGCTGGAAAAATAATTTTATGTCATAGGTTGGAAAGGAAGTTCTCATCAAGGCCGTGATTGATACCTACTTTCCCTATAAGTGTTTTCAAGTTACTAAGAAAACTTTGCAAGGAGATCAATGCTATGATGGATAAATTCTGGTGGGTACGCAAGGAAGTTGAGAAGAGAATTCATTGGAGAAGCTGGCTAAAAATAGGAGATCCAAACCAAATAGGGGGTATGTGGTTTAGAGACATTAAACACTTCAATAAAGCTTTATTGGCACAATAATGCTAGAGACTATTGACCAATCCAATTTCAATGGCTGGATAGATTATGAAGGAAAATTATTTCAAGCAAATCCATCTGTTGGCGGTAACACTTGGTCATGAACCATCACTAGTTTGGAGAAGCTCATGTAGTTCCATTGATTTGCTGAAGGAAGGATTGCTATGGAGGGTGGTTGGAAATGGTGAGAAATTTAAGATAACGGGTAAAAAATGGGTCCCCATCCAATACACTTGCAAAATTCAACCACCTGTAAGAGTATTAGACACAAAATGCAAGAATTGCGAACTGATTAATGTTGAAACTAGTTGCTGGAAGGATGAAATCATTGTTGAGATATTTAGTACTCAAGAGGTTGAGGTGATATTAAGTATTCCTATTAGCAGACATGGGGCTAAAGATAAAATGATATGGAATTATATATATAAAAGATAGCGAGTTCTTAATAAAAGGTGCATACCATCTAGAGATATCCAGACAAAGGGCCAGGAAAGGTGAATCTTCAAAGCCTAGTGAGGGTGTACCTACATGGTAGCAGATATGGGATCTAAATGTCCCGGGATTTATTAAACATTTTATGTAAAATGTTGTTCATGAGACATTACCTATTAGGAAGAATCTTTGATAGAAAGATTGTGGACTCTCCAAACTGCCCTATTTGTGTACAGGAAGAGAAATCGAATTATCATGCATTGTGGAGCTATATTTCTGCCAATGATGTGTGGTTTGATATCAGATTTCATGTCCACAAATGAGCTACGTTTGATAATATGCTTATGGATTTATGGATGAGGTTGATAGAGAAGTTGAAAAGGGATAATTTTAACCTGATAGTATTTATAATGAGAAGAATCTGGACAAGAAGAAATGCAGTGATATTCAGCAATCAGTTTGAAGCTCCTGACAGGTTAGTTACTATAGTTGTAGCAAGGTTAGAAGAATTTAATCGGTTAGAGTCTGAGCCTACTGAAAACCAACAAGTGCAATGGATTGAAAGAAGGATGGAAAGATAGAAAAGACATGGACTAATGGAGATAAAAGCCAACTAAGATACAGTTGTAGATGGAAAGGGAAGAACGGTGGGGCTTTGTATAATCCTTAGAAACTCAAAGGGTGACATTTTAGCCACCTTATGTACAAGCTACAATATTCAGGTCAAGCCTAGTCTAGCTGAAACTTATGCATTAAGAAGTGCAATAGGATTGTGTAATGATCTATGTCTCTCAAAAGTGGCTTCCGAAGTTGATGCAAAAAATGTCTTTCAAACCATAAATAGCAAGAAGAGTGGACATGCCATGGACAGATCATTGAGGACATTAGAAGATTTCTACTCAGAACACCTATGTGGAAAGTTAAATTTATTTATAGAGAGGCAAATGTAGTAGCACATAGGCTTGCAAAGTTTACTATTTCATATGATGTTGAACATGTTTGGCTAGAAGAAGGGCCAAGCATATTGACAAGTATGTTCGATTTGATAAACATTGTAAAGCTGATCGAGCAGCAGTAAATAAACGTATTTGAATTTTTTATTTTATTTTTAAAAAGAACTCTATACAAAAACTAAAAATAAAAACTACAATAAAAAATTATAATAAAACAGCTTCCCAACTCTTTCTATTTATCTTCATAAATTCTAATAAAAAATATATTTTTTAAAAATATATTCAAATTTTCTATCTATTTTCACAAAACTTAATAAACAATTTATCCAAAAAAAAAAAGTCCCAAACATTTACAAAATTACTATTAACAAAAAAAGAAAAAGAAACAAAAAAGTGCAAGTTTCGTTCTAAGAATCCAAATGCAAAAGGTCCAACCAAGTAGAAGAGCATATATAAGAGTCATTAATCTAGAAGCAAAATAAAATATAAAAAACTTGTGATTAGTTAATCAATTAAAATATATATATAAATTGTCCAAATAAAGGAAATATTAGAAAAAAAGTTTTTTTTTTTTTTTTAACTCAGCTAAAGTATGTTTGCTACCCTATGTAAATAAAAAATCTAAACAAAGTTATAATCTTTTCACATATATGATCTAGGTTCTTTTTCTCTATTTTTCAATATTGTTACTATCTTTCTTAAGGGCTAGAAATGTAATGGTTGGGAGTTACAAGTCTGAGAGAGCAGGTTACATGATGGGAAGCTAAGCATCGGGGTAAAAGAGATAGTAAATCGGTGCGTCTCATTTAAATAGAGTTATGCATTTTGGAAGCAACCATTGACCGGTGCAAAACTGCAAGTGCACAGTATCGTAGTTTTATAGTAAAGTAATAAGTAGAGTATCGTCCTCAGGGATTGGTACCTTACTCTTGCCAAATACCAAAATTTTACTAATCTCAATTTTATCTAGAGGAATCGCTAAGGTTTTTGTAGTTGCAAATAAACTTAGATCAACTCAAAGAGAAATAAGCAAAGAAAATAAAACTGACTTTCAAAGATCAAATTCAATGGGGAAGAAACCTTCTAGGAAATCGATTTCACCATAATTCTTCACTATGCTTTTCTCATCCAGCTAATTTAACTTAAACCTCTTTTGTCTATTAGCAAAACTCTAATTCATCCAAAAGCCTCTTTCGATAGTCAATTGGAAGTGATTCTAGTTTATCAATTCACACAAGAGTATGCAAATTAAATAATCAAGAACGCAATAAGACCAATGATTTAATTACTACACAGGTTCATACAAGTCTTTCGATCTCTATACTTACCTATGCTGAAATATCCAAGATCTACCCTATGATTCCCTCTTTCGATAGCAAATCACAAGATTAATAATCATCTAATCAATGGCCAGTTAATTAGAAGCATTAAACTCAGAATAAATCAGATAAACAAATAGAGAATTGCATTAAATTAGCATGGACAAACAAGCATAGTTCGGAATTAGGTTACATCGTTTTCCTAGAAAGAAGAAAATTTAGCTCATGCTAGAATTGGAATTCAACATAAACGAATTCACCATAATTGTTCTGAGAAGATGGGAAGAAGAAAATAAACACTGAAAAATCCTCCTTGCAGCCTCAACTGGTCGTCAAAAGTTCAAGGGAACGATTCAACGCCTTTCTCCCGTCCGTGCTCGTGTATGAATCCAACGTACGTGCAATAAATTGGAATTCCGTCTCCAAAACAAATGATTTGAATCCCTCTAGCTATGTTTTTCTCTCCCAAAGAGTGTTCTCCAGTCAAAAACCCGCGGCTCTAGAGTGAAGAATGGCCTTTTATATGGTCCCACGGCGGAAAACCTAAAATCTGTCAAAATACGATGTTCGCTCGAGCGGGGTGTCGAGCGCGCGTCGAGCGTTCGACTCTGCCTGATTTCGCTCGAGCGTCCTATCGAGCGCACATCGAGCGTTCGACTCTGCCTGATTTCGCTCGAGCGGCCAATGTCTCCGCTCGAGCGATCTTCGTTTTTCAGCAACCTGCTCGAGCTCCCTGTCGAGCGGGAGTCGAGCGTTTGAATCTGCCTGAATTCGCTCGAGCGGCCAAAAGCCTCCGCTCGAGCGAACTTGTAAAATCTGCAATATGAAATTTTGCAAGCCATCAAATACCCCCAAACTTACAACTTTGTTTGTCCTCAAACAAAAAGAAAAATGAATGATAGTTTAGGCAATATCAACTCGACCCCAAAGAGAAGTATCATCATTCACCAAGCTTTTATGAATTTAGATTTCATCTCTAGTATCTTACTCTTTTAACATCAAAGATAGCAAGAAAATCAATCAAAAATTTTGCAATTTGTCAAGCAAGAGTTAGGCGTTTACTTCAACCTAAAGCTAAGACCTTGAGTGGGTGTGTGATATAGTCAATTTAACCTCAAACCACCTGCAAACTCAGATAAAAGTAGAACAACCAAAATCAGAAGAATTCTCTTAAAACTTAACCCCATAAGTCCAATTTTCAGAAATCCTCTCCACTAATGTAGTCAACACCAAAATCAAAGATCAAAAGGTCTTTATTAAGGTTGTAATGATAGGCCACAGGGTGAGGGTTAAGAAAGAACTGGATATGGGAAATTAAATCAAACTGGGAAAATACTTAGTGAAAAGAACATTAAAAGAGAAACTCACATGATTCAAATCATAGCTCTTTCTTGGCAATATGCTCATACTTGTGGCATTATTATTGCTGTAATCACTGATGTAATACCAACACTTCCCTTAACAAAATTTGAGGTAATTCACTTTCCACTTGGCGACTTCTTTTTCTTTTCTTTTCTTTTCTTTTTCTTTTTCCTCTTTTTTTTTTTTTTTTTTTTTTTCAATCACTTCCTTTCTTCTTCTTCTTTTTCTTTGATCAAATAGAGCAAACATAATACGTTTCATCATGTAACCAATTTTCTCTTTTAAATGTAACTCTCCACCAAAGTATTTTCTCAAACTATCAACGGTAGATTCATTGTTTTTCAGGCTTAGAGCGGGCATGGTTTATGTAGTTTAAAGAATCAATAAAGGCTCATGAAGGCTCAAGGGGGTTGACTATGGAAACACACCATGTAATGATGGCATGACATTTAGGACGGCTGGGAAAGCTTTTTGGTTATGCCAAAGAAATGCCTAGATCATTTCTCTAATATTTGGTCTCGACTAGGATTTCGCCTCAAGGACCCATCAACGGATTCTAGAGCAAAGCAAAATCGAACCTCCCACTTTCAATTAATTCAACTTCTTCTCTTCATAAGCAAAATGGAATAAGAGAAAAACGACTATGTGCTCAATTGTGTTCAAGGTCAAAGATTTAAACCAAAGTACCCACAAAACTTCACTTGACATAAAAGAAATTTTTGAAAATTTTTCTCAAAACCATCTTCAATCACAAATTTCAGAGTCATAGAGAATTCAATCTTACTCCAATGCATGCTTGGTAAGAGAATCAAACAACCCATCAACAACCCAAAACTTAGAAAACAAGAGGATCAAATAATTATAGGAGTTTACACCCCCAAACTTAAACTAAACAATGTCCTCATTGTGATGCAAAAGTAAAAAGGATTGAAGAAATAAATGAACTTCCCTGGTTTCATGGTGAACCTTCCGAGGTTTAAAAATTTTCCAGCTCTTTATTCTTGCTAAATACCTGCATCAAAAACCAATTTATTAAAACTTAAATAAATAAAGATAATAAAATAAATGAAAGAAATAAAGATAGATCTATGGGTTGCCTCCCATAAGCGCTTGTTTTAAAGTCTACAGCCAGACTTTTCAATCTTCCTCAATCGGGATCTCTAAGAGGAATAAGAGTACAGTTCCTCTCCACTTCATTGCTAAGTGATGTATCCTGCTGCAGGGCTCGTTCTAGGTGATTGGCTGGTGCATCTTCTTTAAAGGGCTTTTCCACACCTTGCTTAATGTCATCAATCCGAAAACAAGTGCTTGGCTCTTCTGGAATTCTCATGGCTTGGTAAATGTTGAACATAACTTCTTCCTTGTTCACTCTCAATGTTAACTCACCCTTTTGAACATCAATCAAAGCTCGTCCCGTGGCCAAGAATGGTCGACCAAGAATTAGTGGGACTTCTTCATCTTCTTCCATGTCTAACACCACAAAATCAGCAGGGAAGATAAATTTATCCACTTTTACCAATACGTCTTCTATGATTCCACGTGGATACTTGATGGACCGATCCGCTAGTTGCAAAGAAATTGTTGTAGGCTTCATCTCTTCAAGTCTTAATTTCCTGCAAACAGAAAGTGGCATAAGATTAATGCTAGCACCAAGATCACATAAAACTTTATCAAAAAATGAATCTCCAATAGTGCAAGGCAAAGTGAAACTCCCCGGATCTTTCAATTTTTGAGGCAATTTCTTTTGAAGAATGGCACTGCATTCTTCAGAAAGCTTCACTGTTTCAAACTCCTCCAACCTTCTCTTCTTGGAAATGATGTCTTTCAGGAATTTGACATAATTTGGCATTTGTTCCAAGGCATCTGCAAAAGGAATATTAATGTGAATTTTCTTAAAAATATCCAAAAACTTAGAAAATTGCTTATCTAGTTTTTGCTTTTGAAAACGCTGAGGGTAAGGAAGTGGAGGAGCAAGAATAGGAGGATTGTCAGGAAATGAAATTGTAGGAGCAAAGTCGGTCTCCTCTAGTGTATCATTGACAATCTCATCTTCTTCTACTTTATTCTTGCTTTGGCCAATGTTCACAGCTGTAGGGGTGGACTTGCTCTCCTTCAATGGTGACCTCTCTATTTCTTTTCCACTCCTAAGTGTGATGGCCTTACATTGTTCTTTTGGATTCACTTCAGTGTTGCTGGGAAAAGCTCCTCTTTGTTGGGCATTGATGGTAGTGGCTAGTTGCCCAATTTGCAGTTCAATATTCTTTATAGCAGCTCCCATATTGCTACAATGAGTCTCAATGTTGTCCAACCGTGAGTCAGTCTTTTTAAACCGTGCATTGGTCTCTTGAACAAAGGAAACCATGGCATCCTCAAGTGACATCTTCTTCTCGCTTGGTTGGCTATCAAATCCGGGAGGATGTTGAGGTTGCAACACATTCTTCGTATTTCCATATGAAAAATTCTCATGATTTCTAAGCCCTGGATGATAGTAATTTGGCATAGGATTACCACGATAGTTGTAGTTCCGATTGTTGACATATTGAACTTGTTCTTGACTCGCCTCATTGCTTGGAACTATCATACTTGTAGATGCTACATATTCTGTACTTTGTGGTATCCTTTGTGTTGTCAAGGCTGAAATCTGATGAGATAGAGTAGCTACTTGAGCGGAAAGAGCTGCTATCGGCTCCAATTCATGAATTCCAGCTACCTTCTTAGCCAAACTCCTCTCAGTTGGCCATTGATAGTTGTTTGAGGCCATTTCCTCCAAAAGTGCAGTAGCACCTTCAGCTGTCTTCGACATCAAAGTTCCACCAGAAGCAGCATCAACTATAGTTCGAGTTTGCCCATTTAACCCATTATAGAACATCTGAACTTGCAACCAATCTGGCAATCCATGTTGTGGGCAACGTCGAATCAAGTCCTTATACCTTTCCCATGCTTCATAGAGTGACTCAAAATCATTTTGCTTGAATTGGCCAATCTCACTCCTGAGTTGGGCTGTTTTGGCAGGAGGAAAGAATTTAGCAAGAAACCTCTCAGCCATGTCCTGCCAACTAACGATGCTTCCCGGTTGTAGAGATTGTAGCCAACCTCTAGCCTTGTCCCTCAAAGAGAAGGGAAACAATCTCAGTCTAATGGTGTCTTCAGTAACACCATTGATCTTCACAGTATCACAAATCTCCAAGAACATAGCCAGGTGAATATTGGGATCATCAAGTGGTGATCCACTGAATTGAGCCTGCTGCACCATGCTAATCAAAGCTGGTTTGAGCTCAAAGTTGTTGGCATTGATTGGCTGGCGCATTATGCTCGAGTAATTTCCATTCACAACTGGCCGTACATAGTCCTTCAAGGTGCGTGGTAGTACCTCACGATCTTCTTCAGCCATAGCTAGTATCTTATTTCTTCTTAGTGATCTAAGAGTTCTTTCAATCTCCGGATCAACAGGAATAATGTCACGAGATCTAGCACGGCGCATCCAACGTCAAAAACACACCTGTAGAACAAATTAAAACAAAATTCTAAATTAAAACCAAGATTACTTTGTATCGATATTGACAAAAAGAATAAGAATAAACCAATCCCCGGCAACGGCGCCAAAAACTTGACCGGTGCAAAACTGCAAGTGCACAGTATCGTAGTTTTATAGTAAAGTAATAAGTAGAGTATCGTCCTCAGGGATTGGTACCTTACTCTTGCCAAATACCAAAATTTTACTAATCTCAATTTTATCTAGAGGAATCGCTAAGGTTTTTGTAGTTGCAAATAAACTTAGATCAACTCAAAGAGAAATAAGCAAAGAAAATAAAACTGACTTTCAAAGATCAAATTCAATGGGGAAGAAACCTTCTAGGAAATCGATTTCACCATAATTCTTCACTATGCTTTTCTCATCCAGCTAATTTAACTTAAACCTCTTTTGTCTATTAGCAAAACTCTAATTCATCCAAAAGCCTCTTTCGATAGTCAATTGGAAGTGATTCTAGTTTATCAATTCACACAAGAGTATGCAAATTAAATAATCAAGAACGCAATAAGACCAATGATTTAATTACTACACAGGTTCATACAAGTCTTTCGATCTCTATACTTACCTATGCTGAAATATCCAAGATCTACCCTATGATTCCCTCTTTCGATAGCAAATCACAAGATTAATAATCATCTAATCAATGGCCAGTTAATTAGAAGCATTAAACTCAGAATAAATCAGATAAACAAATAGAGAATTGCATTAAATTAGCATGGACAAACAAGCATAGTTCGGAATTAGGTTACATCGTTTTCCTAGAAAGAAGAAAATTTAGCTCATGCTAGAATTGGAATTCAACATAAACGAATTCACCATAATTGTTCTGAGAAGATGGGAAGAAGAAAATAAACACTGAAAAATCCTCCTTGCAGCCTCAACTGGTCGTCAAAAGTTCAAGGGAACGATTCAACGCCTTTCTCCCGTCCGTGCTCGTGTATGAATCCAACGTACGTGCAATAAATTGGAATTCCGTCTCCAAAACAAATGATTTGAATCCCTCTAGCTATGTTTTTCTCTCCCAAAGAGTGTTCTCCAGTCAAAAACCCGCGGCTCTAGAGTGAAGAATGGCCTTTTATATGGTCCCACGGCGGAAAACCTAAAATCTGTCAAAATACGATGTTCGCTCGAGCGGGGTGTCGAGCGCGCGTCGAGCGTTCGACTCTGCCTGATTTCGCTCGAGTGTCCTATCGAGCGCACATCGAGCGTTCGACTCTGCCTGATTTCGCTCGAGCGGCCAATGTCTCCGCTCGAGCGATCTTCGTTTTTCAGCAACCTGCTCGAGCTCCCTGTCGAGCGGCAGTCGAGCGTTTGAATCTGCCTGAATTCGCTCGAGCGGCCAAAAGCCTCCGCTCGAGCGAACTTGTAAAATCTGCAATATGAAATTTTGCAAGCCATCAACCATATCATATTAACCAATTTTGGAAGTATGAAATAGAGTGTGTGTTTAATTTAAGAAATGTGGTCATTCTACAATTGGAATAAAGGGAATCGAAGGCCAAGCTCTTAGGCAAACACGTCGTCATTTTATGTTTTTGGTGAAACACTTGTATAAAAGTTGAAGTTGAACTCTGATAGTTGGGTTGAGAATTATACAAATTTGATTTTGCTTTGGAGGTTGAAGGTTCCTCGAAAACTTTTTCCAAGAATTAATACAAGAGATTCCTTTCTCACTTGTTTTCATTATTCTTATTTATGGGTGAATTCTTGTTGTGTTCTAAGATTTACCTTAGAACAACTTTTTGATATGATCAAGACTTTGGTTGAGAGTTGTCAAGTGACTCCTCCTATGGAGGATTTTCATGAATGTAGAGGTGGTATTCATGAGGAAAGATCTTTTCTGCCTTGTGGTGTGAGGCTGAATATTCCACACTTTGATGGAAACAACCTTGCTGGGTAGATTTTCAAAGTCACCCAGTATTTTGAAATCCATCAAACTCCCTTAAATTAGAGACTTTTTATGTCATCTTATCATATGGAAGGCGAGATACCAAGATGTCATTGATTGTGGAGTCTTTACTAGGTGGAACAATTTTCTAAAGGCCTTACAAGTTCAATTTGGCCCCACAGCTTGAAACAAATCACATCAATGATAAGTTACAAAGCTCAATTTGATGCCTTGTGTAACAGACTTGGGCTTATCTGATAGACACAAATTGAGTTGTTTCCTAAATGGTTTAAAGGATGAGATTAAGTTGCTTGTCCGAATGCTCAATCCTATTAATCTCAATGTAGCCTTTCGATTAGCTAAAATCCAATAGGAATATTTGTTGGCAACAAAGAAGTCAAGGAGAAGTGGAGCAGTAAATACTGAGAGGTTAGCATCTGAATCAGTTTGGGAGGGCAACAGGCCAGAAAAGTCATTTGTTCCAATTAAAAAAGTTTTTCTTTTTGCTCAAATGGATGAAGAGAGAGAGAAAAAAAAAAGAGTTATGCAACCACTGTGACGAAAAGTGGAACCCACCACATGTGTGTAAAAATCCAAAAGTGTATCTTTTGCAAGAGAAAAATTGTGAAGTTGAAGATTTAGTTGTTAGGCATGAGAGTGAATAAGGCATGCCTTGGGAGAGAAAGCAGTGAATGAGGATGAGAGCTTAGAAATTTTCATTTATGCCCTCTCGGGTTGTCCTAACAACAAAGCCATGAGGTTGGTAGGTAGGATTTAAGAATGTTTAGTAGAAATCTTAGTGGACTCAAGGAGCACTCATAATTTATTAGATCCACGAGTGGTAAGGTCAACCAAGTTGAAAGTTCAAAATGCAGCCAACTTGCAAGTGAAAGTGGCCAAAAGGGATATTGTTTTGAGCCAGGGCAGATGTGAGGAGACCATCAAGATTCAAGACTCCAAATTTACCATTCCCTTTCATGTTTTAACATTAGGGGGTTATGTTATAGTCCTTAGAGTCTAGTGGTTGAGGACTTTAGGGCCCATTAACTGAGATTGTTTTGCCGTCTATGAATTTTATGATGGGATGGTTGAGAGTGATATTGCATGGGATGAAGAATGCTGATGTGTGTGCATAGTGGGGCGGGTTGAAATCTTCTCTAATTAGTTAGCATATTTGGTTTTTGTAGCTTGTGGCAGAAAAACCATTCCATCATCATAGCAATCAAATTGATAAAATTGTTGTTGATACTGAAAGAATTGCACAACAGCTTGGAAGGGGAGAATAAGTCATTGCATGCTCGTTATGATGATTCAATCCTAGATCGGTGTGGTTTGGAGCCCCAAGTAATGGCCTAGTGCAGTCATACAACGACTGTGTATACATCCATGGCGGTGTATAGAAAACATGTGTAGGGAAAGTAAAGAGATTGAGACATACAGATTTACATGATTCGACATAACGACTACATCCACTGGCATTTGGGGAAGATAAATCTACTATAACATGAGTAGATTACAGTCTCTCATAGTCTCTTATTTCTCACTATACAATGCAAGTCAAAGATCTACTTTGCTGGAGCTCCATTCGCCAGGTTAAAGGAGCTCTTGAAGAAGAAGCTGAAGTCCCCTTTTATCTGATTCCCCTTTCCACATGCCTCCCTGCAGTGGTGAGGCATGGTCACCCTCCCCTTTGCGTGTCTGACCACCTATTCCTTTCTCACTTTCTCCTAACATTGTCTACCTTTACCTCCTAACACACTTCTCCCTTGTCCCCTTATTGTATCCTTTTCCCATCTCTTCCTTTTTCTTCTAATAATGACCATTTGATGGGATGGGCCTGGTTTGCATGGGCTTGGGATATTCTGTTCTTTATAGTTACCTGCGATTCTTAAGGTCAATTAACTCCAAAAGAAGGCCTTGAGAATATTTCAGATAAAGTATGCGATAGAGATGGGCCGCTAAAATCCGTAAAGAAATAAATTTTGGAGTTGGTCCATGGTTTCTGTTTCACATACATTAAGCGATAAAGATTTTCAAGCACAAAATTAGACGGGAGGTGTACTTGACCACATAAGATGTAAGCATAGAGCTCTAATGTGGGGGGAGATATACTCGGCAGAGTAAGATGTGAGCATAGTGCTCGAATATGGTGGGAGATGTACTCGACCACATAAGATGTGAGTGAGTACATCTATGATGTGGCAAAGATGTACTTGACCGCATAAGATGCGAGTGTGGAGCCCAAATGTGGTGGGATATGTACTCGACCGTGTAGGGTGCAAGCACAAAGCTTGGATGTGGTGGGAGGCGTACTCAACCCTATAAGATGTGAGCATAGAGCTTGAAAGTAGCGGGAGACATACTCTTTCGCATAAGATGTAAGCACAAAGCTCGAATGTAGTGGGAGATGTACTCGACCACATAATATATAAACACGGAGCTTAGATGTGGCGGGAGGTGTATTCAACCATGTAAGATGCGAGCGCGAAGCTCAAATTTGGCAGGAGGTGTACTCGACCACTTAGGATGCGTAGTCCGACAATGCATCCTTCTGTACGTCTGTCGTTATTAAAAAGTGTATGTTCATTTGATGCTTTTGTTTTTGATTTACTATTAGTGTTGGAGTTTGTATAAAGTAATCCACACAAAACGATAAAAGGGCCTGTCAATAGCTTGGGTCCACCTTAGGTGGTTGTCGAGCCTGTCGGCTCGTTCTTGAAGGTAACCCGTATAAGGCAGTTGTGGAGCTCAGAGGCCCTTAACTCCGAAGGCTCATTCCTAAAGGTAACCTGCTGGCAGCGGTTATGGCATGAGTGTAACACTCGACGTTAGTCTAGGGACTTGTATTAGTGCGAAGGTCAGCAAGTCAAAGGACTTGTGTCCAAATGACCATTTGGGCAAGTCTTGGGACTAGTGCCAATTATAAACTTCTCGACGAGTCTAGAGACTAGCTTGGCGACACGAAAGTCTGCAAGTTAAAGGACTTGTGTCTGACTGACCAATGCATCGTGACGAGGTGGCACAAAAGTCTGCAAGTCAAGGGACTATTTTCTAATTGGTCATGTAAGTGAGCCTTGTGGATCTAGCCCTACCAATGCATCATGGAGAGGTGGCGCGAATGTTGGCAAGTCAAGGGATTTGTATTCAACCGTTATGTTGCAGTGAGTCAAGGACTTGGATTTTCTGAATGAGACACTTGTCCGTGCTAAAAAATGTCAACTCAGTTAACGTAAACAACTTGAATCACAAGGTGAGGTTCACAAACCTGAATTGCTTCCATGGCTTTTTTACTTAAATTATTATTATTATTTAAGCAACACCTCTTCATTAAATTATTATTTCTTACTTACTTCGATTTCGTCCTGAGGACGAAATCTTTTTTTTAGGAGGGGAGATTGTAACAGCCCGTTAGAAATTCAATTGTGGAATTTCTATTGACTTTAGGAACCTCGTAAAGACTCTATAAGCTTTCACGAATCCACTAATCGCATAGGTTTTAGTTTGTCAACATAGTTAGTGTTATCACTCACTATGGTGCCAGAAATGCGATTTTAATTATTTAAGATAGTTAGAAGTGTCAGAATACATTATAGTCTACACCACTAGGCTTAATTAAATATTTAGGATTTTTCAGTACTAAGTTTATTACGTTTATTTTTGGAGTGAATAGTAACCTCGGTAAACAACTAAGCGTAGTGTTTTCAAAATCACAGTGTGAAATGTCTAAATTAGGTTAGCGAAATTTTATTTGGACACTTGGCAAGATCTTAACCACACATAATGAATAGTATTAGATACTTGGCACAAAAAGAAACCATTAGATGGAATTCTGAAGGAAATCAAGGTGTGAGATCATGACACCTAAGCAAAATACACATTTGAAAAATATCTTAAGAATAGAGATTTAAAATATACATGGAAAGATTTTAGCCACCTTACTCTTCCAAGTCTACTCCACATTTGGAAAATATCTTAAACTGATTTTTGTAGATATTATTGGATAGAATATTTTGAGATAATCTTTTATAGATATTTTGGGTAGAAGAAAACTACACTCAACTCTCAACTCCAGCCTTATCATCTTCCTTATCTCGTCCATAAGCATCTCCAGCCGTCACCCACGAACTTATCTTCATTTACACGTTCCTTTAAAAGAATATCAAACACTTTCTCTCGGACAGCTTTTAGGAGTTCTTTTGCACGCCCATTTCGAAGCTTTTATAAGTGTTTTATCATAACGTCTCCTTCATATAAGTTGTTCCTTTTTTAGTCTAGTTTATATGGATATCTTATTTGTCCCATTTGAAGATCATTTGGTTAGTCAAATATTATGTAAACTATAGAAAGGTCATTCTGGGAGATAAACTGGAGAATATGTTATGGTTTGGAGTTTTTGACCAAGCTAATGGATAGATATTGGTCCGAAATTTTTATGGAATATTGTTAACATGTATATATGACTATTGGTTGAGGATTTTTGCATGATTAAATGTTTTGATGAAATATTTTTTTAGATTTAGAAACTTAGAAACTGGAAGAGGAAAAACAGTTTCTGTTTTGAGAAAGTTTAACCATTTGGTGGTCTAAACCTATTCCAATGACTTTGATAATTTTATTGGAGGATCCTAAACATCTTATATACATGTTATATTATTAGTTTGAATATATTTGATGTTAGTTTCAAAAATATGAAATTTTATGTAAAGAGATATTCAAATAAGCCAAAGTGTGGATGTTCTTGGCTAAATTTATGTTTTGGTTAATTTTTAACCATGTGATCTTGAATTAGAAGCTTATATATATTTTAGGACATCTTTTTAAACCATGTGATGGTTTGGTTTGAAGATCACATATTTATAAGTCATAGGTCAAAAGGTTGATCAAAATAAGTTGGAAACAAAAATCAATAGAAATAGCATATGAGAATTTCGGCCCTATGGAGTTTTAATAGTTGTGATTAGTTTTAAATTTTTCTAAATTGATATATGAATTGAGGATAAAATTTACATGAGGCATGTAAATTTTGGTGACTTTTGGAGTTAATATGCAAAATCCTTAAGTTATAGGTAAAACGGTCATTTTCCTACATGCAGAGAGTAAAATAGAAATTTTACTCTTTAAGTTAGTATTTTCCATATTTCAATTTATTAGTGATTTAGTGCTAACTTTTAGAATCACTAATTACAGTTCCTCATGATCGCGCTTAAGGTTTTATAAGAAACGCGGAGATCGAGGTAAGTTAGCTTTTAACTTACTAGCAGTCTATTGTGTATGTGTGCTAAGTAAAGGAACTACAGTGTATGTATGTGTGTTATCATATATGTCATGCTATGCCAAGTTATCACGTAATTGTCTATTATACAGAATTTATTCTGTCATAAATTTTTATCTGTTACATAATATATTCTATTATGTATTACTGTACATTACAAGTACGTCATGCTAAGTATGCCATCTATTACATGTATGTCAAGTCATGTAATATTCATTGTTGCAATTATGTCATGTTAACTATGTTGTCTATTATATGTTATGCCATGTTACGAAATATTTCTATCTCAAGTTGGTCATGTATTTCAAGTTATATTCAAGTCACGTTATGTTACATCAGGGCTTTAGTCCTTTCGTATTCCAATCACGTTTCATCTTGATTACTTATGTATGGGGTCACAACAATTGTGACGCATACACTACGTGAGACACAACAATTGTGACACGTAGAATATATCGGGCCACAACAACTGTGGAGTATGTATTTAAGTAGTTAAAGAATAAGTTTCCGTATAATACATGGGGCCACAACAACTGTGGAGTATGTATTTACACGTAGAATACATGGTGCCACAACAACTGTGGAGTATGTATTTACACGTAGAATACATGGGGCCACAACAACTGTGGAGTATGTATTTTTCATGTTAAGTCAAGTTTGTGTAAAATACATGGGGCCACAACAACTGTGGAGTATGTATTTACACGTAGAATACATAGGGCCACAACAACTGTGGAGTATGTATTTTTCATGTTAAGTCAAGTTTCAAAACAAGTTCATGATAAGTCAAGTTTCAGATCAAGTTCATGTCAAGTTAAGTTCAGTTCATGTTTCAATTTAAGTTATGTCAATTATGCTATGTTGTATGCCAAGTTATGCTTTAATTACTTATGAATTTGATTATGCATTTATGCTTTTACTGTCATCCATGCATCATTAGCCTGTGTGGAAGTTTTTTGTTAACTTGCTGAGATTTGTAATCAAATCTCACTGTGGTAGTCCCAACTACCATTCCCCCCGAATGGTAGATCTTGTTACAGGATCTGAAGGAGAATCAGGAGCTGACCAACTAGACACAGTTAACTGAGCGACGATGCGACGTCAATGTTAATATAGTAGTTAACGTAAATTACTACTTGTACGATGGAGTTGCATCTCCAGTACTTTTTGAATCATAATCATTTTGGACTAGTGTTATGATCTTAGTTGTTCAATGAGTCTTTATATATCAAGTATGTTTTAAGCATTTGGGATATTTTCAATTTGGTGCATAGTATTGCTAAAGAAATAATTTATCCGCTGTGAATATTGCATAATGTTTGATGCATGTTAGGAACATTGCATCTTATATGTCATGAACAGGGGCAGGTAACCTTGTGTTACATGTCTCGATGCTTCAAATGTCCGTCCAATCCCAAACGGAATTTGAGGGCGTCACACCAACAACCATAGTCAGTTGGTTGTGATGGTTGGGAACCATCTCAGGGGGGTGTAGACATTGCTAGCGAGCCACTTCGTGGTCGTCGACAGCCCAATCATACCATAGTGAGGCTAGGCTTTGTGTTTTTTACCACCTGTGAGGCTGCACACATGGTTCTCCCTTCGGAGCTACCTCTTCAGTGGGTGGTCGGTCTAGAACAAAAGCTGCCAGTGGGTCAGATCCTTCCCACTGGCAGGTCTGGTGGGCTAAGAGTTGACTATTGTAAGCCTTTTGACTGCACCTACACAGTGCATGCCATGCATAGTCAGGACATGCATGGTCAGCAGGCACTGTATTTAGGCATTGTGCATTTGCTTGCCCACCCGTGTAAGTACTGAGCATTGAAGTGTATGGACTATGGACTTTGTGGGGCATTGCACATTTACGTTATAGTATTTGCTCGCCAGTGCATGAACTACACCCCATGGGGCAAGAAGATGAGTAGCCCGATCATTTGAGTTGTAAGTGGCTTGTGCAGTCACTTAAGTGTACAGTATTATCAACTACATGGGCGAAGAAGAGTTTGCTCCATCGATTTTCATGATGGCATCTTTAATAAAAATGAAAGCAAGAAAGCTAGGAGTACTTATATGAAGAAAACTTCATTTACTTCTTCAGAGATTATTTACCGCACCGAAAATTGTCCTGCTCCCACTTTAGGTGTAGAAAGTGAATTAAATCCCATAGACAACACCAATTCTTGATGTCGAAAAAATCACATAACAAGTTGGAAGGGGAGAAAAAGTCATTCCTGGCCCACTATGACAATTTGAGTCTCGATCGATGTGTTCTAAAGCCTCCGGTAGTGGTTTGGTGAGGCCGTACGTTATCGGTACATACATCCATGGCGGTGTATAGAAAACAAATGTAGGAAAAGTAAAGTGATTGAGATATATACATTTATGTGGTTTGACATAATGCCTACGTCTAAGGCATTTGGGGAGGAGAAATCCACTATAACATGAGTAGTTGACAATCTCTCATAATCTCGCATTTCTCACTGTACAATGCAAGTCAGAGATCTACTTGCTGAAGAAGATATTCTCACTGGAGCTCGCTTCGCTAGGTTAAACCAGCCCTTGAAGAAGAAGCTGAAGTCCCTTTTTATCTAATTTCCCTTTCGCGTGCCTCCCTGCATTGGTGAGGCATGGTCACCCTCACCTTTACATGTCTGACCACCTCTCCTTTTCCCACTTTCTCCTGATATTGTCCACCTTTACCTCCTGACACACTCTTCTCCCTTGCCTTCTTCTTGTTTCCCTTTCATCTCTTTTCCTTTGTCTTCTAGTGATCGCCATTTGGTGGGCTGAGCCTGGTTTACTTGAGTTTGGGATATTTTATCCCTTACAGTTACATTTGTTGAACAGTTTGCAGATGTATTCGTAGAACTAGTGGGGCTACATCCAAAAAGGAATTTTGAGATCAAAATTCCTTTAAAAGAAGTTACTGGACCTATTTTAATTAGGCCATATTGATATCCACATTAGCAAAAGACAAAAATTAAGAACATTGTGCAGGATTTGCTTAAATCAAGTGTATTGAGACCTAGCCAAAACCTTCTCATCACCTATCTTGTTGATTAAAAAAACAAATGGAACTTGGAGAATGTGTGTTAATTACCATGCATTGAATCAAGAAACTATAAAGGACAAGTTCCCTATACCTATCATTAATGAGATTCTTGATGAATTGTTAGGTGCAAAAAAATCTTTCAAGCTAGACTTGTGGTTAGGGGTGAGTTCGGTCTGGTCTGGGAAGATTTTGTGGATCGGATCGGACCTATTCGATCCAGGGTTTTCCCACCCTGGACCGGACCGAATCGAACTCCCTAAGGGTCGGGACGGTCCGGTCTCATTCGGTCCAGTCCGGTCCACGGTTGACTTTTTTTTTTTTAATCCTATGACATTTGATTTAATACTTATGTAATTATATTGTGATATATTTAATATATATAGTATACTATTATATATATTAATATATATATATATTAGTAATATGCTAATACTATTAGTCTATTAGTATATAGTAAATTAGTAATAGTTATTAACTTGTTTGCTATAACTAATAATACACTAGTACTAATACTATAACTAATAACTATATGTAAATAATAATATTATATGTAATATACTTTTTTTTTTTGAAATAGACTTCAATTCATTACTGAACGAAAAAAGTTACATCTGTGACCAATAACTACGGGTACCAAGTCCCGATTACAAGCCAATTACCCATCAGTTGTACGCTCCCCCGTATACAATTTTCATTGCATCAGACTGTGTCTAAAACTTCTGTGCTCTCCAATGACGACACCATACTGAGATGAGAGACTCTATCAAGAACAGAAGTGTTCATCTTGGCTCGTCTGCGAGAAAACAACACCAAACATCCTCACCCTCCAAAGGAGGAGAGGCACCACCCAACCTTCACCCTCTATAAGAGGAGAAGACTCACAACCCTCATCTTCATATACTAGTATTACTATATCTCTTCATACACCACACATTTATTAATACTCTATGTCATACTCTATTAAATAATAGTAATACTCTTATTACTAATACTCTATATAATAATATTAAATACTATATTACTAATACTCTATATAGTTATAGTGATTTAATACTAACATATTAGATATTAAGTTAACTATACTAATACATTATAACTTTATATATATAAATGATATATTATAATTTATACCATAACTCTTATAATATATTAATATATTAATATATTAATATATACTAGTACTATATATTATAGTTAATAGTTATACATTAAATAGTATAATAATACATTGATACTAAATATATATAGTTATAGACTTATAATGATTTAATTATTATGAATTTATGATTAGTATAACTATATAATAGTATTTGTATTAGACTATTAGTAATTTAGTATAGCTATATTATATTAGTAATATTAGTTATGTTGAATCAATCAATTAGTATAACTATTTTCTACATTATTAGTATTAGTTATAGCCATATAGCCTATATTAGACTTAAGAGTCTTAGACTATATAATAGACTAATAGTATTAGTATAACTGTATAGCTATATATTAATACTAATTATAGTGAAAAGTATAACTATATAGTAGTATAAATAGTTGACTAATAGTATAGCTATATATTAGTATTATTTATATTGTTATAGTGATTTAGTATATTATAATTTCTATATTATAATTTATACTATAACTCTTATAATATGTTAATATATTAATATATAGTAGTATTATATATTATAGTTATACATTAAAGAATATAATAATACATTTATACTAAATATATATAGTTATAGTGATTTAGCTATATATTAGTATTAGTATTACTTATAGTATTTAATATAACTATATAATCTATATTAGTATAAGTATAACTATAGTATATTATAATATTAGACTATTGGTATTATTTTTTTAAATACCATATCTATTATTATTAGTATAGATATTAGTATTAGTATTAGTATATAATTATAAATATTAGTATTAGTAAAAAATTATATAATTAATTTATAAAATAATTATATATATCTTTTTTTATTGTTTTTCATTCGGTCCGGTCCGGGGTGGAAAACTCCTGGACCGAGACCGGACCCAATTCGGTCCAGTCCGGTTGGTTTGGCCAGTCTGAACCGGCCGAATCTCATCCCTACTTGTGGTCAGGATATCATTATATAAGGGTGAAGGAAAGTGACATGGGAAAGATAGCTTTTAGAACTCATGAGGGCCACTATGAGTTCTTAGTAATGCCTTTTGATCTTACTAATACCTCTGCCACTTTTTAAGGGCTAATGAATGAGCTATTCAAGCCTTTTTAAAGAAGATTTATACTAGTCTTCTTTCATGACATTCTCATTTAAAGTAGAAATTCGGTTGATCATGTGGAACATTTAAAACTGGTACTAGGGTTGTTGAGACATACTTTGTATGCAAAAATGTCCAAATGTAAATTTGACATGGAAGAAATTGACTATTTGGACCATGTGATATCTGTCATGGGTGTTAAAGTTGATTTTTTTAAAATTGCTGCTATGCTTAAGTGGCCTATTCCCAGTTTTTTGAAAGCCTTAAGGGGTTTTTTAGACCTTGCTGGCTACTATAGAAAATTTATAATGCATTATGGCATTATAGCAACCCCATTGATTGAATTGTTTAAGAAAAATGACATTGCATGGTGTGAAGTAGCAACTCAAGCTTTTATGCACCTCAAGAAAATAGTAACTGAACCTCCTGTGTTGAGGTTGCCTAACTTTTTTAAGAGTTTCACCATTGAGTGTGATGCTTTTGGAGTGAGTTTGGGGATTGTCCTCATGCAAGGTGACCAACCTATTGCTTTTTACAGCAAAGCCTTGAAGGATAAGTCTTTATTGTTCTCTACATATATATATATGAGAAGAAGTTCTTGGCTCTTGTATGAGATCTGCTGTTAATAGGTAGAGGCCTTATTTGTTGGGACAAACCTTTAAAATCAAAATTGATTAACAAGTTTTTAAGTATTTGCTATAGCAAAGGGTGGGTACTGAGTTTCGGTAAAAGTGGTTGTCCAAGTTAATGGGTTATAATTTTACCATTGACTATAAGAAGGGTAAAGCGAATGTAATTGCTAATGGACTTTCAAGGAAGATTGAAGAAGAAGCAGCCACTGTAGCCTTGATCGCATTTCCTACTCTAGCCTTGTCCTCCACATTAAGTGAAATTTACTCTAAACTACAACAAGAATGAGGGTCCTAAATATTACAACATTCAACAAGGTCTTTTATTGAGGAAAGGGAAACTTGTTGTAGTTCCCAACTCTTCTTTCCAAGCCAATATCTTACAACATATACATAATGAAGCTCAGGCTGGACATGTGGGGTACAAGAAAACAGTGCAAAGGGCTAAACTAGACTGTTTCTAGGAAGGGATGCACAATGACATTAAGAAGTTTGTCAAGGAATATGTGATCTATCAGGCCAATAAATATGAGACCATTCATCAAGTAGGGCAGTTGTAACCTTTGCCAATCCCTCATTTTCCATGGTTGGATATTTCCATTGACTTTATTGAGGGGTTGCTTTTGTCTAGTGGGTTTACTTCCATATTTTCGGTGGTGGATAGGTTGACCAAATTTGCCAATTTCTTTCCATTGGCTCACCCCTATATAGCAAGTAAGGTGGCCCAAGTCCATTGTCTCAGATGGAGGTCCAATCTTCACAAGTTCATTTTGGAGTGAATTGTTTAAGTTGTAAGGAACTTTACTGAATTTTAGTTCTGCCTATAATCCACAATCAAATGGCCAAACTGAAATATTAAACAAATACTTGGAAGGGTATTTGAGATGTTACACTAGTGACAAGCTAAAGGAATTGAGCCTTTGAATTCCTATAACAAAGTGGTGTTATAACACCACTACTCACACTTCAATTGGAATTTCTCCTTTTGAAGCTCTTTATGGCTATTTGCCACCAAAGTTGTTGCCTTATGTCTCTAGAACAACTACTAATGCAGTTGTAGACCAGCAGTTGAAGTCTAGGGAGCAACTATTGGTGATGTTGATGGACAATTTGCAAAAAGCTCAACAAATAATGAAGTTTTATGTTGATAAAAGAGAACCGAGAGGTCCTTTGAGATTGGAGATTGGGTGTTTTTTAGACTTCAACCCTATAGAAAAAAAGTCAGTTGCTCTATGCCACAACTTGAAGATGTCTCCAAGATTTTATGGACCATTTTAAGTGCTTACAAAGGTTGGCTTAGTACGTTATAAGTTGGATCTGCCAGCATCCCCAAGGCTATATCCATTTTTCCATGTTTCATATTCGAAAAAGAAATTGGGTTAGAACATCACTTCATGGCCAACATAGCCTCCACTGGATCCACAAGGACAGATTCAACCTGAACCTGAAGTAATTCTGGAGTGAAAGTTGGGAATCAAGCAGTAACAGAGGTACTTGTCAAGTGGTTGAGGGCACCTATTGAGGGCAGTTCTTGGGAATTGTTATGTAAATTACACTACCTTTACCCACACCTTGTGGACAAGATTATTTGATAAGGAGGGAGGAATTTATCAGGGCCTTAAGAACAAGGTCCTTAAAGTGGAGGAGATTGTTAGGGCTGGAAATGTAATAGTTGAGAGTTGCAAGTATGAGAGAGCAAGTTATGTGATGGGAAGCTGGGCATCAAGGAAAAAAAGAAAGAGTAAAACAGTGCAACTTATTTAAATGAAGTTATGCGTTTTGGAAGCAAAAATATTAACAGCTCTGGAAGTACGAAACTATGCATGTTGAATTCAAGTAATACGGTGCATTCCATGATTGGAATAAAGGGAATCGAAGGCCAAGCTCTTAGGTGAACACATTCATTCTATGTTCTGGGTGAAACACTTGTATAAGAGCTGTTAGTTGAACTCTGATAGTTGGGTTGAGAATTGTATAGACTTGATTTTGCATTGGAGGTTGAAGGTTCCTCAAAAACATTTTCCAAGAATTAATACAAGGGATTCTTGGGTTTCTTTCTCACTTGTTTTTTTATTCTTATATTTGGCTAAATTCTTGCTATGTTCTTGAAGATTTACCTTTACACTTTTCATCCCCACTCTTATTTTGATGAATTTTGAATATTAACACAGAGAAGTTTTATTGCTTCTCAAAATGGAAAATCTTTTCACACACATTTACAATGGTTTGTATCAAAATATATACAAATTTACAAAATCTATTCTAAGTAAGAGTCCTAGAATTATGGCAGACTATTACAAGAATGTTGACTGGAATTTTATGGCTGTTACATCCTTGATTTGTTGCTAACAATCTGCTTGCATTATCTTTTGCTTGATTTGAGGAATTTTCTGTTATACGCCCCCGCAAGATAGAGCTGCCATCAGCTAAGCCAATCTTGTTCTTGAGAAGTTCCGTTCGTTGGCGTGACAGCGGTTTAGTTAGACGATCTGCAAGCTAGTCATGTGTGTTGACATGATGAACATTAAGAATGCCACGTTGAACCATATCACAAACAAAATGGAGGTCAATATGAATATGTTTCATTCAAGAGTGTTGCACTGGTTTAAAACTGAGATGGATTTCTCCCAAATTATCACACAGCAGCTTGGGTGAGCTTGAAAGTGGAAGGCCGAGCTCTTTGAAGAGTGATAGGAGCAACAATGTTTCGGAAGCAGCGTTTGCAAGGGCTCTATATTTGGCTTCAGTTGATAATCTTGCTATAGCCCTTTGTTTCTTCGAACTCCAAGATATAAGGTTTGCTCCAAGGAAGCTTATATACATAGAGGTGGATGTCCGATCATCAAAGTTGCCTACCCAATCAGCATCAGAATATGTCATGAGATTAAAGCTTGATTTTTATCTGATATGGATACCATGAAAAATAATTTACTTCAAATAGCGAAGAAGCCTCTTTACAGCTGTCCAATGAGTAATTGTGGGTTTGTGCATAAACTATGAAAGATTATTTACTATAAAAGAAATATCTGGAGGGGTGAGAGACAAATATTGAAGACCACCAATGACACTTCAGAACTCAATGCTGTCAGTAGAGGCAGTACCATAAACCAATTTAAGGGTTGTGCTGGTGGATAATGGAGTTGAAACATCTTTAGCACCAGCCATGTTAGTTTTAGAGAAAAGATCCCGAATGTACTTTTGTTGGGACAAGAAAATACCAAAAGTAATGGAAATAACCTCCATTCCCAAGAACAAATGCAGCCAAGCCATGTCCTTTAGAGAAAACTAAATGTCAAGTTTTTCAATAATATTAGACACAAAGTTTATATCATTTCCAATGATGACCAAATCATCCACATATACTAATGAATAGCATATAATATAATTGTGACTGTATATAAACAAGGATGAGTCCGCTTTTGAGTTCTGAAATCCAAGGCCCATTATTGCCAATTTGAGAGCCAAATACCAGGTTCTATGAGCCTGTTTGACGCCATAAATGCAATGGTGGACCCAGGTATACCTTGGTGGGGGCCATGGCCCCCCCAAAGTTTTTTAAAAATTTAAAATATCCCTTAGTTTTTATTTTTATTTTTATAAATTTCAAAAATGGCTCCCCTAAAAAATTTATAATCCTCAGAATTTCAATATATTTAGAAATGCTCATCTCCAATTTTTTTCCTATAATCTCAAAATTTTGTATACTTTCTATATACTATCTATTTTTAAGGATAATGTATCCTCACCAAAATTAAACTAAAACTAATTTTAGGAGAAATAATAAACTTATTAATATGGATCCCAAAGTTTATTGTTAAACAAGATTAGACTACTTAATATGAAAATACAAGAAAAATTATTTAAAATTGATGATCCATATGAAAATAGTTGAAAAGTTTTATCCTCTAGATTTCATTGAGTAAGAAGAAATTTATTTAAAGTCTCAATTATAACATTATATACTTAATGTGATATAAAAATATCTAAATTTTATATGATACTTGATAAACTAGCTTATATACTAGAATGAAATTAGATAACATTCTAAAAGATCACTTGATAATTTTTACGAAAATAAATGCTAAATATTTTATTACAAAAATAATAATAGATGAATATTATTTTATAACATATTATCGTCAAAAATCTAAAATATATATTAAGTTGTACTTTTATTATTTTATTTCTATGTATATGTAGCAAATACTGAGATAAATTTATATATAATTATGTTTTTATGATTTTTAATCACTGTTTATTTTACATAAATGTATCAAATGGTAGAAAAGTCGGCCCCTCCTAAAAAAAATTGGTGGTTCCACCACTGCATAGATGGTCTTATGTAACCTACACACATGGTTAGGTTTGAATGTATCTTTGAATCCTTGTGGTTGAACCGTATACACTGTCTCAATCAACTCACCATGCAAGAATGCATTGTTGACATCTAGTTGTCTCAAGGACCACCCCTGCATCATTGCCACTATCAAAACAATCCTAATAGTAGCAGGTTTCACAACAAGGCTATATGTTTCCTTATAATCTAACCCTTCATGTTGATTGTATCCTTTAGCAACAAGGCTCGCTTTGAAGCGATCAAATAACCCATCAGATTTTCGTTTAACACGAAATACCCATTTGCATCCTACGGGTTTACAGTTATTGGATAGAGAAACACGTTCCCACGTACCATGGTGCATGAGCACAATGAGCTCATCTGACATGGCTTGTCTCCAGCGAGATTCACAGTTTGCTTGGCCCATACAACTTGGTTCAATGGTAGGTTGAATGGGATGCTTAGTCACTGAATTGAACTGTTTTGTTTTATAAATATTCTTCATTGACCTAGTGGTCATGGTGTGGGTTCAGTGAGGAAGTTGCATAGTTGGATTAGGTATGCAATCTACATTCACAGTGGTGTTTTGTGTGGTCTGAGTGGTGTGTGTATGTGATGAGGATGCTAACCGTTCATGCGATTGAGGTGAATTCTGGCAGGAATGAGAAAGACACATATCTGGTAAATCAAGAGAGGAAGAGACAGAGCAATGCGAAAAAGTTGGTTCCTCCCGAAGTCACTGGTGGTGGTTGCAGTGGAGATAGCACTGTGATGGGCGAACCAATTTGCATGAACGATGGGAATCGAGATGTTGTACCAGACAAATGAGGATGAAAAGGAGTTTGACTCTCATCAAACAGAACATGCTGAGAGATGTAGAGCTTATGGGCCTTGAGATCAATGCATTTGTATGCACTTTGGGTTGGTGAATAGCCCATGAACAGACATGGTGTTGCCTTGGGTTGAAACTTGCTGTTATTGTATGGCTTGGTGAGAGGGAAGCATAGACAGCCAAATTTTTTTAGCTTGAGATAATTTGGTGGCTGACAAAATAAGGTTTCAAAAGGTGATTTGTTATTTAAAAAAGGTGTGGGCTGACGGTTTATAAGGTAAGCAATAGTTGAAAAAGCGTGAGGCCAATATGATAAAGATAGAGATGCATCATGCAATAAAGTTAGGCCCATTTCCACCAAATGACGGTGGCGATGGTCGGAGACACCATTTTGCTATGGTGTGTAGGGGCAGTGGTGTAATGACTTATTCCATGTATGGAAAAATATTTTTTAGAGCAACAAATTCACCACCATTATTTGAGTAAATGCTTTTGATTTTTGATTGAAATTTAGTTCAACAAGGTGTTTAAATTGAGGAAATATTATGCTAACACCATATTTAGTTTCCATGGAATAGAACCAAATATATTTTGTGAAATGATCAACCAAAATCAAATAATAGCGGGATCCATCAATGCCAATAGTATTAGATGGGCCCCAAACATCAGTGTAAATCAAATCAAGTGGTGTATGACTTTGAAGACTATTGAACCGAAAATGGTTGTTTTTGCTCTTTATTGATAGAATAGGAAGTACAAAGATGAGAACTATTTTCTTTTATTATTGGAAGAGAAGAATTTTTGACAAGATGATGAACGATTTTATGAGACAAATGTCCAAGACGTTTCTGCCACCCATTAATTGAAGTCCGTTCATGCACATTTACAACCATTTTTTAAGAAGATTTCACTAGTAATTTCGGGAGAGTGTATACACTATTTTCACATGCACCTTTGAGTAGAACCTCCCTCATTGTCTGATCCTTGAAAGGAAAAAAAGTGGATGAAATTCAACAAAAATATGATTTTGGATGGTGAAATGATGAACTAAAATGAGTTTTTACGGATATTAGGAACACATAGGGTATCATTTAAATGAAAGGTGCATGTGGGTGAATGAAGAACTAGTGAACCAATATGTGAGACATGCCAATGAAAAACCAATGAACCAATTGTGAGACATGCAAATCTGAGTCGTCACCTATGACAACTTCATCTGTGCTATCGTATTCAGAATGAATTGATAAGTTCCCCAAATCACTAGTGATATTGTGGGAAGCTCCTGAGTCAATAAGCCATGTAGTATCATTGGCTGGTGATGTTGATACAGACTTTGCAGTTGCGTCAGAAAAATGCAAGCAGGGCAATATTTTGCAATGTGACCCAATTCATCACAAATTTGACATTTGGGTGTGTATCTTCACTGACCATTAGGCTTGGTTTGCTTCTTGTTATCCTTTGAGCCACAAGATTGTCGGTAAGGGGCCGAATTGGAATTATTTTTTTAGGGAGCACTATATTGGCCAGACCCATTTTGTTTGGAGAAATCCTTGGAGCCTTGTCCTCCTTATGAAGGACTAAATCAACGATGAGAGTAGTTAGCCAAAAAGTGACCAGCTACTGGGTGTTGGCATTGAGATGGCGCAGATAAGCATCATATCCAACGAGGAGGTCGTGAAGTTCTTTTAACATTAATGGCCATTCCTGTGTGCGAATCAGTGCTGCTATTTCGTGAAAATTAGTTCCTAGTCCATTTAGGATGTAAAGGGTTAGATCATCATCAAAAATATGATGATCAATGAGAGAGATTTCGTCGACAAGGGCCTTGATAGTGTGCAGGTATTCTTGAACAATTTGATTTTCTCTTTTTATCATTATAAGCTCCTCCTTGAGTTGCATTACGCAAGTGCGAGATTTTCTTGCATAAATGGAGTGATGGTGGTGGTGGTGGAGGCCAAAATGGCACTGAGGATAAACTTATCTTGTCCTATCTAATGGTTTTTTTAAAAGATGGTGATGGAAGGGTCATTCAGGGAGGGGCATGGATTATCACCATTGACATAATCAAGTAGATTAAATTTAATGAGGATGGCTTCAAACTGGGCACACCACTGAGGGACGGTTGAGGGTGTGACCTTTTCATTGATTTGGGCAGCAATATTGAGGGTAATGAGAAGGATATCTGTCAGAGATGGTGGCGTTGTAATCAGATTATAGGTGTTTTCAGAGTGTGGGATCGAATTCTTGTGGGAGGATGGCTCTCCTGATACCATGATGAATTTTGAATATTAACACGAAGATATTTTATTGCTGCTCAAAATGGAAAATCTTTTCACACACATTTACAATGTTTTGTATCGAAATATATACAAATTCACAAAGTCTATTCTAAGTAAGAGTCCTAGAATTATGGCAGACTATTACAAGAATATTGACTGGAATTTTTATGGTTGTTACATCCTTGATATGTTGCTAACAATCTGCTTGCATTATCTTTTGCTTGATTTGAGGAATCTTTCGTTATATATTCTCTCCACTTTTTCATGTCTCGCTCCTCATCTTTCTTCTCATTCTCTTTCGTTTGTGCTTTTTGATGTAATGAATTCTCTAATTTGTGCCTCGACTTCTATTGATTTTTATGGTGTTGGTTGTGCATCAATTATTAGAAAGAATGCTTTGTTTCCATTGCTACTGCAATCCTCATAAAATTTTTATTTATATTTCTTCCAATTTATTTTACCATGATTTATGATACTTGAGTTCAATTTTTCTCAAATATTGCAAACTTTAGATTATGGTTTCAATTTTGATTTGGTTGTGGTGGTATGGGAGGGCAAATTTTGTTCCACACCAATCAGTCTATATGGTGGAGACAACCCAATTTCTTAAGATATGGGTGGGGATGTTGTCCTCCCACTAGAGATAGTGGTGGACAAGATCATCTCATTTTCTTTTAATTTTTGCATTTCCACCATGCCTACGGGGTACTTCGACTATCAATTCAGTGTGATGCTTATATGTAAAGATTATGGAACATACCTACAATTATTTTACAATTTATTTTATATTTAATCAATGTCATAGAGTTGTAAGATAATTATAAAAGAGTTGTAAATTGTTCGTACTAAATAGAGGGTAGTTTTTGTAAAAGTGAAATTTGTTTTTAAGATAGAGATAGAGATAGTGCAACAATTTCTTAAGATTGTAGCACTTGAGATCCATCTCACTTGTCCGATATTATCGATCCACCCCAACTGCTCTCCCAAAACTATCTTTCACATTCCTTATTGTCTGTCTCTTTCTCTCATGTCTCTCTTAAACCTCTCAAACTCCATCAATTTTTCGATAGAATCTGAATTCTCTAGCTAGCCAAATTTTTTGCTATTTTTCTACTTAAGTTGATATATCAAATACTCGTTGCTGTGAAATTTCATGTCCGAAGGTTCTCATCACTATAAAAACTATAATATATTTGCCGCAGTAGGTCAAGAGAGAATATATCCATAAATGATAGGTAGAGAATAATTTCTGTCGTCTCACTTTTCTTTTATATGGTTTACTTTTTGTATACCATTTTTTATTTTTATTTTTGCTTTTAATGCCTTTTGATTTAGCATATTCTATCGTGCTCTCTTGACTGATTTGGATTTAGATATAAGAAGAGATAATTTTAAATAAAAGATAAAAGTTATATAAAATATTATTATAATATTATTTTTTAATATTATTCTTGTTTTAAAATTTGAAAAATTTGAATTGATTTTATATTATATGTGAGAATTTGAAAAAATTATAATGATAAAATAAGATAAAATAAAACATTTTATGAATGGCCTAAATGAATATTTTTGCTGAAATGGGAAAAAATGAAACTACCAAACTCAAAGTTATTCTGCTTTTTTTTTTTTTTTTTTTCGTTTCATTTCTACAATAGCTATTTTTTATCCCTTCAGTGTGGAATATTTGTTTCTTTCTAATGTAGCTTTTTGAATTTTGCAATTTCTTGTGAATTGTATATATTTATGGCCGAGATGTGTGCTTAGTCCTTAAAAATCATTGACATTAGATGCTTGAGAAATATTTGTTTTTTTTTTTTTATTTTTTTTTTTTATGTATAATGGGTTCGGTAAAAATATTAAGTGTAAAAATATTTTTTGACTGAGAAATGGTTTAGCATAAAGAGATTTTATAAAAAAGTAAATTTACAAACTAATATAGTTTAATCTAATATGTTAAATTGTAAAATTACTTTTATTATAGATTTTTTTTGTTTGGTCAATAAATTAAGCGACAGCCATAATTTTATTCAAAACCTCACTAAGGCGGAGGAAAGCTACAAATACAAAATATTAGCGTCTAATATAGGGAAAACCCTATTTAATAGTACGTACAAGGCCATAAAAACATCTTTCTAAAATCCTCACTTGAAAATCTAAATGCCGACCCATTGCATCCTCCTTTGCAAGAAAATCTGCCACTATATTAGATTTTTTATAGATATGACGAACATTGACATTCATATGTAGACCTTCTATATCATATAAAATTATATCAATTTATAAGTTTATTTTTGTACTATCTTTGTTGCTGTGTACTTCTCTTTTTGAATAGTTATTCCCCATCTTTTTTATGCGATCGGACTTATAGAACTTAATAAATGTGTGCTTTAAAGTGAATGTTAGCTGGTGAGCTGGTGGCATCCATCTTTCATACAATCAAGTTTCTGAAATAAAAAACGGACAGTCTTTATTTCTTTTCATTTTTAATTTCTTTTCCAATCAATCATGGTAAAACCACTTTGACACAACCAGTACCTGTCACTTGGACCTCACTAAGCATCCCAGGGCAGGTATGCTTGGTTGTAGTTGATATAAAGCTTTGTATTTGATTTCTCTTTTACTAAAAAAAAAACACTTAAAATACAAACTTTATATTCAAAGTCTCAATAAATACAAAGAATTTTTACAAAATACAAAGAACTTTCACATACGTGAAAATATTTAAAGTCTCAATAAATATAAAAAGCTTTTATAAATTACAAAGAGCTTCCACATACAAATAGACTTTCCAAGTTGCTGACTTATACTACAACATTAACATTTTCCTTAGAACCAACCACAAGTGGATATAAGTAACACAAAAAAGAAAAACCACGACAATAAAATTGTTAGAACGTAGGTAGCCTCTTCACTTGCCTCTTGCGTCCCTCAACCTCTATTTCTAGTCGATGATTCAAGGTTTGGATATCCATTATTGTTGGGATCTTTTCAATTAGTAATTGTTTGATAGTCTTTTGGCAATATACCAGTAGAAGTATCCATAAGATTTCTCAGATTGCAAAAATCTATTCTCACTTAAATTTTGACAAACAAGACTATCAATGAGAATGAGATATGGAGGCAAGAAGAGAAAATTTTACCATATAGTTTTGGCATTCAAAAAACCGCCGCCTCTCATTTTCCTCCGTATGCATGGTTCTTGGACAAGCTTTAATTCCACGGTAACAAATTGGGTACTTAACTTTTGACTTTTCTAAACTTGAGCTATTGCCACCACGTGACTCAGACATTGATGTTCATATACAAAGAAAACAATAAATGTAGTTGCCGTAACACTTCAAAAAAAATTATTAACATAATTCCCTTCATTGATATACTCATATTATTATTCTAGTACAAACAAACAAATAAACAAAATGTACAGCATAACAGATTCAGATTCAGTATTTTTAACATTCTAACTACTGTTTTTTACCCTTCAGGGAACAGAACAGATTCAGATTAGATAATATATCACATGTTGCACAAAATATCCCAAGTCATGATGAGTGGGTGAGGGGAGAATTAATTAAGCCATGGTAACTTTAAGGTGAATGAAGTTTCCTGTTTTATTTTATATTTGCCAATGCAATAACTTGTTTTTTTCAGAAAAACCATTTAGTTGTGAAGCATGCACAGTGGCTAGGCCTCCCAATGTGCAACCATTTACATATGCGAACAGAAACGTTAGAGGGCATGATGTCATGGTTAAAGGCACAGGACATCATTGAGCACCCAGGGCTAGCTTGGATGGATATATGTCCAGCATTTCTACTACTGCATGCACACG
Organism: Carya illinoinensis; assembly: GCF_018687715.1. Taxonomy (NCBI): domain Eukaryota; kingdom Viridiplantae; phylum Streptophyta; class Magnoliopsida; order Fagales; family Juglandaceae; genus Carya; species Carya illinoinensis. The sequence continues at coordinate 8,235,991 of NC_056757.1, forward strand.
TGTCATTTTTTTTCTTTTTTTTTTTTTTTTTTTTCTCGTTTGTCCCCTTTTGGAGCACAAAAGAAGCTACCATAATTATGCAAATCAGGCTTAACTTCATGGTTTTCTATCACTTATTCTTATACCAGTTTTGATTTTATTTTTCTGCATCTACTTCTCAGGATTTTGACACTCACTCACGCCTGCATCATACAAACAATAGAAAAGCATCGAGGACAAGGAATATTTGCCCAAAAGATGTTGTCCCTTTTGTTTTTTCTTGGCTAGCTTGCTTGGGCCCCATACCTTGTCACTCTCATTCCAGACCAATTCAAGTGGTACACATAAAGCTATCTTAGTGGACCCAAACCGATATCTATCTATCCTGCATGCCATTGAATTAGCAGATGAGCTCCAGTCCTTCTGAAATGATTCTACCTTAGACCCTGATCGTTAATCGTAGCAATATGTATACAGGTAATGAATGGCTGTGATTTCAGATGCCTTAAACCAAGCAGGAAAAGTATTGTTTAGTTACAAAATTGCCTCTTGTGCGGGGGTGAAGAGGGTCGTTAATTTGCAATACTGTTGAAGCAATATGAATGACATCTTTTATCTTTCTAATGCTTTTAGAATTTGCCTTTTCATCAACATGAGGAAGAAAGGTTGACATGATCAGTGCATATGCCTAGTTAGAAGATGGAGATATACAAACCAAATTGAAGGAAAGTCTTGTGCAGAGGATTTATGTTAGTGAACGGGAGGAGGGAACCAGGGAAAAGAATTTGTGTTAGTGGCAATCACAGGCTCCAAAATTAGTATAAAATTTGTTTATAATTTCTTATTCAGGGAAGGATTTTGGTATGTTAATTCTTTGAACCTTGGAAAACTTTATTGCCCACCTTGAATCATCCAAGAGAATTTACCAACATCTCATGCTCCAACATATCAAATACAGTATACTCCGTGATTGTGAGTAATGGGTTTTTAATTTTTTTTAATCCATAAAGGAGTTTTTGGTGTATTTAGTAGTTAAATCTTCTTACCTAATAATATAACAAGAAGATGTTGGATGATTTTACCACAAAAAGTCCTCTAGACACCAAGTAAAGCCCAGCCAATGAAACCACCATGAAAATGATTGCAAACGAAACCATCAAGAGCATATGAAGAATAAATAAACAATGAAGAAGGGAATATCAGCGTATGGCCAGATTTGGGTGGGTAGAAACTCTGCCACAGTGAGAATAAGTCACTTACAGAAGCTCTATGTTGAAGGATGGTTCTCGTGGAAGAGGGAGCTGATGTTCGGCAATGGAAGGCACTCGTGACAATATGATGGTGTTCTACAACGGGACAATGAGGGGACGGCGAGTGAGAGGAGGGCAATGGGAGAGTTTTGATGAATTTTCTGAATCTTTTCTCCAGAGATAATTCTCCAGAGAGCAGTGCTGCCCAGCACCGATGGATATGCCAAGTCACCCAAGCGCACGATCTCAAGCAACCGGATTCTCCCAGAAACCGGACTAGTTTGGATATTAAATTATTCGAAAAATACTCTATTATTTATTATTTTATTATTTATTTTTAATTACTGTTTATTACCATTTAATATTTTTAATATTTTATTATTTATTTTTCATTACTATTGACGAAATATAGAATATCTACCTCACTACCCCAACCTAGACACTTCCCAGCTCCCAACTCTTTTAAAATCCCCGCGAGCATGGCAGTCCCAGCATCCGTAAGGCAGCTTCACAAAAATACTTCCCCGCCACGCTTTCAGATCAGAAGGGAGCTTCTCTAGTTGGCGAGAAGAAAAACCTAGGTTGATTTCAATCGAAGACGTCAATGGCGACGCCATCAACTGACAAGAAGAACGTTGAGGTGTTTGATACGGAGGAGGATCAAGCTGTTTCTCTGGCTAAGTACACGGCCAATCTGTCTAATCAGTTTTGCAAAGAAAGAGGGGCTTTTTCTGTCGTTTTGTCTGGTGGGTCTCTCATCAATTCCCTCAGGTAACAACCCCCCAAGGGGTTTTGTTTCTTGTACCGATTTTACTTTACTGTTACTGATGGGAATCTGTGAGGAAATGGAAAGAAAATGGAAGTTTAGGTTTATAACTATGGTCGTCGTTACAGACATGATCACTCGTGTGGACGATATGCTTTTATTTTTGGGTATGGGTTTAGTGGTCTATCTGGTTGTGAAGAGAATGTGGGAAAAAGAGAAAACTGTGTCATGGGTTTATTGATTGTTATGGACCAAATGAAGTTGATGCAAAAATCTCCATTTTCCGAGTTCAACACCTGGTTGAGTTGAGTTTTTTGTTTTTTGTTTTTTGGGTTTTTCTTAAACAGTGTTCTATACACAAGTTAAAATGGTCTGTCCTTTCCGGTTACATGGTTTCATTAGCTTCTCGATAAATGAGGAATCGTTTTGGTAATTGCTTGACAATGAGATTTCAGGAAGCTACTGGAACCCCCATATATTGATTCAATTGAATGGTCGAAATGGCATGTCTTTTGGCTAGATGAAAGAGTAGTACCAAAGGATCATGAAGACAGTAATTATAAGCTTGCTAATGATGGGTTTCTTTCTAAGGTACGATTGTAGAATATGTTCTGATTTCATTTTTACTAAGACTTGCTGGCATATTTTGATTATGCTGCTGTTTGCGATATCTCAGTGTCTTATGTTGAATATTACCCTCGGTTTATTTGGAAATCGTTTCACTGTGTTAGAGCTTGTGAAAGTGTTGATCTAAGACTAATGGCAACACCACTTGGTAGAAGGGATTGCAAGGACAATAGTAAGGTCAAAAGAGAACATGGGGTCCGGATGGTTAGAAAGACATAATTATCTTACAAAACAAATTTAGGAGAGCATAGTTTGTTTATGACTTTTGTTGAGTTGAATTATGATTAGTTTAGGTGCAGGAAAAAAAAACAAGATTTGGGTGTTGTTGAATGGCAAGAGATGTCTTACCTATTTTCTGAATAATTTATAAATTCTAATTCCAGATGCTTATCCTTGATCTGTATCAAAACATATTCTGGTTCACGTGTAGGTAGAAGGTAGTTTCATTCTTTAATTGAATTATTATTATCAATTTTCCTTTTGCCGTGCATGGTTATTCCTCTTGTGATGGTCTTTAGTGAATTTAACCCTGTTATTTTCTTGACAGGTACCAATTCTCCCTGGTAATGTCTATGCAATCAATGATAAGCTGTCAGCTGAGGGTGCAGCAGATGATTATGAGGCTTGTCTAAAAAACTTGGTCAATAGAAACGTGATAGCTTTATCTGAAGCTAGTGGATTCCCAAAGTTTGATCTCATGCTGCTGGGTATGGGTCCAGATGGACATGTGGCTTCTTTATTCCCAGGCCATCCTCTGCTCCAAGAAAATGAGAAATGGGTCACCTTCATTAAGGACTCTCCAAAACCGCCTCCAGAGAGAATTACTTTTACATTTCCAGTGATCAACTCTTCTACATACATTGCCCTTGTGATAACCGGTGCCGGTGAAGCTGGAGCAGTGCAAACAGCTTTAGGAAAGAGTAAAAATTCAGTTAAGCTTCCTGTTCAAATGGTTTCACCTGAAGGGAAGTTGACTTGGTTTTTGGACAAGGATGCTGCTTCAAAGCTGTAGAGTTGGAATGTTATGTTTGTGTGGTAGTATGTTTTATGTTCTATTGTGGTTTATGTAACTTCAAATGTGCTAATATGTTTATTTAAAGGAGTTGAATAAATCTGGAATATATGATATGCTTTTACTTTACCGTGTGTTAACTTGGGATGCAACCTAACATCAGGGAACAAACATAGAACACTCTCTTCTGCATACATAATTTATTTTCGACATAACTTTTACTACACGGGATGTGATTTGTTTTTCCTGTAATGTTATTTGCTGAGACTGTTATCTGTGTTTTGGGATAGTTGCTCCTATAGCCAACAATTCCACCCATAGGTTGCATTTTGTGAAGTAAAACCAATACAGGTTCGCCTAATTAGTTGTCTTTGACACTTCTTTGCTGGGTCAATGGTCTCTGTAAATCTTTCAGTACATGGAGTGGCATAACAATGAATTAACCTCCTGCTTCTGAAATTGGGTCATCCTAAGACAACAGGTGTCATTAATTTAAAGTTTCAAGAATTGTATATCTAATATATGGAGATTTATTGTCATCCTTCTGATCTTTTGATATTGCTAATTTATTTCGATCGGATTTGTTTTTTGAAATTCCCTCCTGCTGACAGAGTTGTCATAGAGTGCCATGATTCCTAGGAACGTGACCTTCCTTTCTCTCAGTTTTTTGAAGAGACTCAAGTGTAGTAGTTGTCATCCCTCCCTGGTTTCTGGAGGAATTTGCTTTTGCTACAGGCATAGGGATGCCAGGTCCAAAATCGAACGAACGTATGCGGTTCTCCAAATTCCTAATATGATGGTCAACACTCACATTATTTGCACATAGAAAGGTAAAGTTTCGTGTGATTCAGAAAACATGTAAATGATTTCAATTATATTCTTTCAATTTTCTCATTGCTAGATTTATTGATATGATTCGATGAAGAATTGAAGTAATGGATAACGGATGGTTGGAGTTCAAATCTTTTCTGTACTTCATTAAGTTAGATGCTCGTACCCTGTTTTATCAACTCTTCAACATGTTTCTGATGCGTATGCACAAAAGATCTTTGCATTATCTTCATAAATACTTATGAGGGAACCAAAAAAAGAAAAAACAGAGAGAGAATAACAGAATAGAATCAATTCTGCACATGACTGGACGATTAGAACACCTTCCATGCGTGGCATGTCTGTCCAATCTTCCACTGCCTCAACTCCAATATCTTTTTTTCCATGCAGAGGATGTGGATTTGGGTTTTGAATCTTATACTAAAGTGATCACTCAAGTCCTGAAGAATTATATGCCTTATTGATGAAGCAATGGATGCTTGCCCCCAAAAGAAAAGAATATTTTATAAAAAGAGAAAAGGATGAGAAGTAAATCGATTTTCCTAGCGAACCCAATCCCAAAACAATGGGATAATTCACTAAAAACATGTGAACAATTGGATAGCAAAAGTATTTCATTTCTTCTCATTATTACAATTTTTTCACATTTCCACATAAAATATAATAAACAATTCAACTTTTTTTAAATCTTAAAATAATAATACTATTAAAAAATAATATTCTAACAATATTTTATTCAACTTTCAACTTTTATCTCAATTTATTTCATCTCAACTCATTATTTAAACGATATCTAAATGTGCTCCTCCTTATGTACCAGGTATTTTAATAAAAGTTACATTAAAAACATGTAAGTACAATAGAAGAGTGAGATGTCCCAAAACGATTGTCCCATTATAGGCATATGATAAAAATAAAAATATAAAAGACAATGAACCATTTGGTCCAAGAGAAAAGATATTTATAACTATGAATTATGCAACCGTCGCATAATTATTTTAAAATAAATGAATAAAAAATTAAATTTATATTAAAAAATTAATTTTTAATAATAGACTATATTTTTTTTCAAAATAATTACACGACGTTTATATAATTTACATTTATATATAAAATTACTCTTTGATCCAATAGCCGAAGGCCCTTGTTCCTTGGCAAAGTTAAGTGGATTATCAAAAAGATGATTTTCTTTTAGTCTAATTAATGGGTAAAGTGAAATGCTACCATCGTCGGCAACAACTACCAAGGAAGGAATACAAGTTTTTGTTAAAGGTTTTTATTTCCACTGCTTCCATGTACCGGTTCGAGTAAAGTAAGAACATAACGGGATAGCTAGGACATAAAAACCTTGATCTTTGACAGCATCCAAGGGAAACATGTGCCTATGCCGACCATTGAGGCCCACACACCAGTTTGATGCGGTGGTGCAAAGCCGGTCTTAAGATTTGAGGCTAAGAGGATAAGAGCATTTATATTGACTTAAATGTAAGTTAAAATAAAAATATGCCTCTTTTCAGGTTAACAACTACATTGGATTAACTAAAGTATGGCTTTAGCATAAATTTGAAAATCCGATTCCGACCCCGACTCCACTTCGGCTCCCCTCGAGTTAGAATTGGAATTTTTTTTTCATTGGAAGTCAGAGTCAGAGTCAAAGTCGGAGGTGAAAGTGTGTTGACTCTGCCTCCACTCCACATCGACTCCAATACACCGACTCCGACTCCGATTCTGTCTTCGACTCCGATTCCGATTCTATCTCCGACTTCCCATTCCGACTCCGCTCCGATATTTTGCATATTTTATAAAAATATATGTGTTTTCAATATATTAACATCTAATAATAATGTATAAACATTATAATGCATGAAAACATGTAACATTATAATACTAATGTATAATAACATGTAAAACTAATGGATAAACGCAACTATATAAATAAAAAATTTATAATAACATGTAATACTAATGTATAATAAGTTAATCACTAAATTATTGATGATATACATTTTATATAACTATATTTATACAGTTAGTTAAACTCAATAATATACTAGGAGGCCCCATGGGTTAATTATTATAAAATAATATATTTATACTAGCATGGCCCCTATATTTTACATGTTTTTATAAAAATATATGTATTTTTTATACATTAATCATATATATTTAAATATTCTATATAACTATACCTTATATAGTGAGTTAGATACTAGTATGAACAAATGTACATAAAATTACATCTCCATGCTCAAATTTGCTATACAATTTAAAATTAAATTGGGATAATCAATTTAAGGGCAATCTCCAATGGTCACCAATGAGTGTTGTACATTCTTCCTGTAGAGATGAAGAAAAAAATTATTAGTAAGGAATATAAAAGCATAGAAAAGCATACTGTATAAATTCTGGTAACTTGAGTTGGAGGAGTTGTTAGCATATCATTTGATTCACATACTTGGAGGGGCTAGTGGAAATTAAAAGTGGGTGTTAATATAACAAATGTGGCATTAGTAACAAAGTAAATTAAAAACCATATATAGTTTAGACGGAGAAAGTTGTGGAATATGGCTCTGATTAGGCTATCATGTTTTGAGCATGCGTATTTCACATAGTTTTAGCATGGTATTTGTACTATTCATTGGAAATTTTGATTCTCTATGCTGTTATGTCATAAATTTTTACACGTAAGTTGCAAATTTTTTATGAGATCCTGTAGATAGTAGCATGTCATGGCTTTTTTGATCTCCAATCACCAATTTCTCATCTTTTTATCTATGGTCATTGTCTACCCTCTCCACTCAGGATAATAATGACCACATATACAAAAGCCAATCATGCCCTTATTTGGTGGGCAAGGATGGTTCTATTGAAAAATGAAAATCTATCCTCATTTTGTCTAACAAAGCAATGAAATGGTGTATTGAAGATTGAATTGGGAGGACATGACAGCACTCGATATATTGGAAATATCTCCTCTTTTCAAATGAATTTTAATTCAAGATAAAATTAAGTGAATAATGAAAAAATCTTATTACCATCTACGTAGACCTTCATGTTTCTTCAAATCTGATTTTTGAACATATCATTGGCCGGCCGCTAGTAGTTGGCCCCTGTGTTCTTCAACCCAAATGGCATGGCTGAGTAACAGTATAGCCATCGGTTGGTGATGAATGACGTCTTCTCCTCATCATCCAAGTTCATGCGGATTGGTTGTACCTAGAGTATGCATCCATTCAGCATACGATGACTCGCTGTGGAGTGAATGATCAAATCAATGCGAGGAAGCGGGAAGTTGTCTTTCAGGCAAGCCTTATTCAGATTGGTAAAGTCCACACACATTCTCCATTTGCCTTTTTACTTTTTTACTAACACCACGTTAGATAGCCAATCCAGGTAATGGGCCTTTAATATGAATCGCACTATGAGCAACCGGTCGACTTCTGCGGCGATGGTAGCATTCTTCTCAACATTGAAGTTTTGGCATTTATGTCTTATCCCTTTAGCCTTGGGGTCCACACTCAGGTAGTATTTCATGACCTCTAGATTGATTATAGGCATGTCCTCATGATGCCAGGAGAAGACATCTTGGTGCTCCATGAGGAGGTGCTGCATGGCGCTCCTCATTTCGAGAGTCATCTCGGTGCCGATCTTTGTAGTGGCTTCCTAACGGCTCGGGTCCAAAAAGACCAACTCTAACAGCTCGTTTGGCTCCACCTTCCTAGGTGCTTGCTCATCCCGAATCTTACTATCTGCTCGGATACACTCGGGTAGAGGTGGGAGGACGTTTTGCATACTCTTCCTTTCTTCATTGGTGTTCACCCAGCATTCCCAAAGTCTTCGCATTCGCCGTTGCTTGGCTTCACGTTATTTTTCAACTCATTAGTGGTTCCACTAAGTGCCTTGCTCTCCTTTCCTTCCAGCTGTTCCATTGCCACGAACCTTACTTCCATGCTTGTTGGAGCCGTTTCGGCTTGTCACCGAGTCGTTTGAGAATGGGTTGCCAAAGGTATACAAAGGACACGTGAAGTCTATAGAGATCCCACAGATGGTGCCATTGTTAATGTCATATTTCGTACACCTTTGAGCCAGGCTCTAGCGACTCAGATCTTTGATCTTGGACCTACACACACAAAGAATCGGGGGTCTTGGTTGAGGTTAGGGAGTCTCTAATACTTAAGTCAGTATCACCTCAATAGTTTGTGCAAGTAAGTAGATAGAGTTCACAAAGAGAGCTCATTGTACCTGGGATTAGCTTTTATACTAAGTTTCTAGGAATCAATCGTCCATACCCTATGTCGGGGGTACATGTCACCTCAGCTGTTCCCTTAGTCAAAATCATTTACTGCGGCGAGACCTCTTGGGGTGGCACAATAAATGTGACGTGGCTTCCTGTCCCTTTTGCCTTACTACAAGCCCGCTCTATCATACTCCTCCTTACTTGTTCTCAGAGGATCAAGGGCTCATTGCATTTCTCACCTACCTGCCTACACATGTTCTTTGAGGATAGGCATCTTAGGGGGAGGCCGAGATGACATGTGCCTTCTTTCCCCCCTTTTGAGAGTTCCCGCGTGATTATGGCCATAGGCCAACCTTAGATTTGTGGCCAGGGGCCTTTAATAGGCTGATGGGTCATCTGGCTGGCCTAAGCTCCCTATATTTGGGCTTGCATTCTGGACTTTCGGCCCGAAGGGGGAAATCCCCTTACAAGCATACTCTAGGAAGAAATTTTTTGAAAAAGTCTACTGTCACCAAAGTCTATTCCCTATCATGTTGTAAGGGTGGCTGTAGAGATGCTGAAATGGGCTAGAAATGCTGTAATGATCAACTTTATTAATCTGACTTCATGTTAACTAAGAATTTCCTGAGGGTGTTAGAGATGCTTTGACTTCATGTTAGTTATGCTATAATGGGGGTGTTAGTTGTGATGCTATGACTTCATGTTAGCTATGCTGTAATTTTTGTATGTGATTCACAAAAATTGGTTTGTCAATTGACAAACCATTACAGACATAGAATACTGACCATAGTTGCAACGTGCTATTTGTATAGACCCAAAATACTAGCTTTGTGAAAAAATTATGGGTCTGACCACATGTAATGGTTATCTGTACAGACCCAGAATACTAACCATAGTTGCAATGTGCTATCTATTTTCACCAATTGGAATCTTATAAAAATTTGGTCCACATCATGTAGATGTCTAGTGATTGTTTTAGTTAAGTATGGCATCTTCACAATCATCTGCTATTAACGATTATCTTTGCAGAGAGAAGTTGAACTCGCAAATGAAAGAAACCTCGGAGAGAGAGCTTCATGTTCAGTTGAGGAAGGATGAAGTCTTGATGAGAGAGCTTCAAGTTCAAAAAATGGAGGATAAAGTCATGAAGAGAGAACTATAAGTTTAGCACAATGAGGATAAACTCATATGAAACTAAGTATGATGATCTTTGAAGAAAAATGGTGAAAAATAGGTGTGCACAGCTATGTTTGTGCATGTAACGGGGATTGTCCATTATAATCAACTTGCTCATTTTCAGCTATGTTGGAGCAAATGGTGGCCCCAGTCAAAAAGGTCTCCCTCCATGATCATTCCCACCTTTGTAGAAAGCACTAGTGTATTGTATTAGGCTTATATTGTACTAAACAGTTTCAGACAATCATTTGATTAGGCTTATATTGTACTAGGCGTATATTATACTTTTGTAAAAGATCCACTCTTAAATTTTGTGAATGAGATGTTGTGTAATGCAAGACTGTGTGATACATTCTACTTTTTGAATGAGATGTTGAATGAGATTTTGTAAAATATCCACTTTGGAGACTCTGTAATACTGTGTCAATCACTTTGCAGGTGCTGCTCATGTGAACACTATTAAGGTTTTTTCTTTCTTCATTTTAGGTACTTTTTTGTGCAACACATAATAGGAACATCAAAGAACCAAATAAACTCTAGAAACTTATGTTCATACAACTGACGTTGATAATGTTCAAACCTTGTGCCTTCAATTCTAGTACAATTAAAAACAATCATACAACTATTCGTAACTATTCTTACACTTTCTGTCAAAGCTAAACAATTGTCTCAAAGCGGCCATCAAAGCTAAACAAATTTTCATACAAATTTCAATTCTAAAAACACAACAAACAATTGACTCAATGACATCTTCATGCTCATATTTGCTATACAATTTAAAACTAAATTGGGATAATCAATTTAGGGGCAATCTCCAATAGTTACCAGTGGGTGTTGTACATTCTTCCTATAGAGATGAAGGAAAAAAAGTATTAGTAAAGAATATAAAAAACATAGAAAAAGCATAGTAGAAAAGCATATTGTATAAATTGTGGTAACTTGAGTTGGAGGAGTTGGTAGCATAACATTTGATTCACTTACTTGGAGGGGCCAATAGAAATTGAAAGTGGGTGTTAATATAACACAATGTGACATTAGTAACAAAGTAAATAAAAAACCATATAGAGTTCAGATGGAGAAAGTTGTGGAATATGGCTTTGATTAGGCTGTCATATTTTGAGCATGGATATGTCACACAATTTTAGCATGGTTTTTGTACTATTCATTGGAAATTATGACTCTATGCCCATATGCCATAAATTTATACATGTAAGTTGCAAATTTTTTATGAGATCTTGAAGATATAGTAGCATGTCATGTCTTTTCTGATCTCCAATCACCAGTTTCTCATCCTCTTATCTATTGTCATTGTCTACCTTCTCCACTCAGGGTAATAATGGCCACATATACAAAAGCCAATCATGCCCTTATTTGGTGTGCAAGGATGGTTCTATTGAAAAATAAAAATCTATCCTCATTTTGTCTAACAAAGCAATGAAACGGTGCATTGAATATTGAAATGGGAGGACATGACCACACTCGACATATTGGAAAAATCTCTTCTTCTCCAGTGAGTTTTAATTCAAGATAAAATTAAGTGAATAGTAGAAAAATCCTAACATACTAAGAATAATAGAAAAATCCATTTCGATTCAGATCTAGCATTACACAGATTGTAGAGAGAGAGAGAGAGAGAGAGAGAGGGAGAGAGAGAGGTGATTACCTTGGTTGCGAGTGAGGAATGTAGTTCTGCTGAGAGGGCAAGGTTTGAAAAATCATAATCGGGTTTGGAATCGAGTAAGAACCAATTTAATGAGTCGAGCGATTCATGACAATTTTGAATTGAATATTTCAATGTTGATAAAAAAAAAAAAAGTATTAAAAATCATATTTGATACAATTCAAGCATTTTATATCATGAATAAAAGAATATAAAATATAAATTTATTGACTACTTTTAATAAAAATATGATATGAATCTAAATAGCTCCAATAAAGATGTCATTCATGTATTTAACCTTCATAGTCGACATTTTTTTGCCTTATATACGAAAAAATATAAAGATTGTTAAGTTATAAACACATGAAAAATGTAGTATTTTATGTACAACCATATATTTAATATAAAATACGCATTAATCTCCTTAATTTTTTGTTCAACGAAGAAAAATAAAGAACTACATGTTTTCTCTTTTAATGTTTTTGCAATTCGTATTGAATACAATGATGAAAAAGTTAATATATATTTAGTTCTATCATATTTTAGTACAAAAAAATAATAATAAAAGAAAAGCTTAGTTCTTAGATAACTTAAAAACAAATACAGTTTTAAATCAGTTCAAATCAGTCTAAAATCGGCTAGAATCAGTCGATTGAAACGGTTCAGTGAAAGATTCAAAACATTAACTAAAATCGGTTTAGTTTCTTATCAATTCAATTTAAATCGACTTGAATCGTTTTTTCAAACATTGGTTGAGGGAGTGAGAGAAACATCTTGATTGCAAAGAGAGAAATTATGGAGGAATATTGCAGCTTCCTTCTGTGAGAAAGAAATGAAGAAGTATGGATCTGTTTGTAAAGTTTTATTTTGTTTTAGAGTAATACTACTTGTCATCTCAATTCTTATCATCCTTTCATCTTTATATGATGTGACATTAAATGATTCAAAATTATTTATTATATTTTACTTGTGAACATATTATCTAATATCATATCATAGGATGATAAGAGAATGATAAAAAAAATAATGATTAATAGTTTTTTTTTTTTTTTAAATAAACATCGGTTGGGTTTGCGGTGTGCACTACTTAAGAGCTTCCGGCCTGTAATTGATAAACTTTTGCCTACTACTACATGTGAAGTGAGTGAATTCAATTCCTTGCGTGCATGTAGCATGATAGCCATCAGGAACATATTCCCAAACGGGGGGACCTGGGCCTACAAGCCGTTGGTTAAAACGACAAAAAGCTAAAACAACGTGCCTTTGAGGATGATCATGTTCTAGGATGATAGGCTTTAATTAATTAATTAAGTAGTAGCATATATGCTTTAATTTCCACAATGTACGTACAGATGGAAATCAGATCACATACCTGCACTCTTCACAGGTGCATGCATGCATGGCTTATGAGACAATAATATTCTTGGCGTGCGCGCTGTCAGTAATGTTGGTTGGTATCATTGAAGAGAGAACTCAGTTTGGACCTCGGGTTGAATACCTTTCGCGAGTGTGGTACGTACGTAGGGCCGATTCAAAATGCATCATGGATATATCTCTTGATCCTGCAAGAGATGATCACTGTTTTCTTATTTAACTTGTCATGCATAAATACATCCATGCATGAAAATGTGTAAGTACCACATCGATCCTGCAACTTTGCAGCAAAACACAGTACTCCGTGTTCTATTTAGGGTCATCTATGTTGGGCTTTTATATTATATATATATATATATACACATATGGAGAGAGAGAGAGAGAGAGAGAGAGAGAGAAGCTTTGTAGATGTATACAAATTGGGGAAGTTCTACATTTTGTATGTCATGTGCCATGCATTTAGTGATTAAAAACCTTGGATCTGCTTGCTTCTCAAAACACAGCTTCTCTTTCCTGCGATTGATGACATGTAATACTTTATATAATTAAACACCATGTGAAAATTTTCCTGATCACCTCGATCTCCTCTCCTTTCCTTTTCTAGTTGACTTTTCCGTTTTTGTCGTCCAAAGGGAATTAACTGCGCCCAACTCTATTGACTATTAATAGTTTGCTTGTGATGCCATGAAAGTTAGCTACGATCGATTTGGACAAAGTTTCAAAACCCACAAAAACGTACAATCCCACATTTTTCTATAAAATGTCTTTCTGAAAATCATGAAGTTAATGTCCCCATCCCAAAGTCTTCAATTTAGCTCGCCTACCATTTCTGACTTGGTTTTTATATCAACACGTTCTCGACCATTTTTCGTGTTTTTACGTGCAAGGTCCAGGATGATGGAAAAGGCAGCACGTGCTTAAGCAAATCTTAAATGTGTAAAAGGCCATCTTACTAAAATGAAGCATGCATCTTGAAACTCCTTCATTGCTTTTGTTTTATTATACGAAAAAAGTTAAACTCGCCAACAAATGGGTCTCGAATTTTTTTTTTTTTTTAAATTTAGTGATTAAGAAAGTATTTTTTAGTAATATTATGAATTTTTTTAAATAAAAATATTTAAGAATATAAATAAATAAATAAATAAAATTAGATAAAGCCAGAGCAATTGATTGTAGTTTTCGTTCTGAAAAACCAATTCAAATTATAGTCTACCAATTCTTTAGCATGCAATGACCCCTTTGGTTTCACCAAGAAACATGGTGTTAAGGACGTGTTTCATAGTTTCTCACACATGATCACTTGCAACCAAAGAGGAAAGAGGCTTGGAGGTTCGGAGAAATACCTCTGATGTCTAAGTCAGTGAAAGTAATGGGATTTCTCTAGCAATGCATTCCGATAGGATCATAATCATACATGAATGATATTAATAAAGCTCACGACGCTTCCTATTATTACGCGATAATTATCTCAGTCATTATTTGAAATTCAAGCCTTCAGATATTAGGGGTTAGTTTATCTTTAAATAAGTTGATAACCCTTTTATTCTTAAGTTTTCGGGTGGTTGTTCCTCTAGCACTAACCAAAATATCCCTAGATTGGATTAGGGATTAAATCAACTAAATTATCGAGCCATGCTATAGCCCAAGCCCATGATATGACCCAATAGGCCCACCGGAAAAGATTATGCCCCTTCCATGTGGACTCAAGTATCCCAGCTTAGTCTCTTCTTTTGTATTAATGTATTTAATGTAACAAAACCTTCCACATGGACTCACCGACCACCCCTACCAGTCGAATGGTTTCGCTAGTCTAACCATGTCGCCATGCACCCAGTGGTGCATGGCCCCCTGCAGTGGCATGACCCAAAGGTGGCGTCGGCGGCCAACACACGGACTATCGGCGTCGTTTGCCTCCATTAGGGTCGTTGGCGACCACCCTTCCCCCTAGGGGGAAGGTGGCTCCAAAAGGCAATAGGTGCCCTATCATGCACGTGGTGAAAACCACTATGCCCAGAACCGTCTTGGCACGACAGGGACTACAGCAGCCACCATGTGGCCCTCGAGTGTCCTATGCTTCCGCCTGAGTGGCCACATATCGTGGTGGTTGTGTGCAGCGTCCCAGTAGGTGCACAACCTTGTGCACCCGAGATGGTCTTGGGCGCATGGCACTAAAGGGAACGATTGACCACCACGAGGGCCACTGGCATTCTCTACCACAGTCATGGTGGTCCCCAGCAATGAGGGTCATGGGCACCATACACGATAGGCAACCCGAAAGTCGAAAGGATTCCAAATCCCACAGCTCCTACAAGTTGGCGGTCACCTGGCCACCATTACCAAGACCGCCACTGGTGAGGTAGGTCTCAACCACGGAGTGGGAGTCTTGACCACCTAGTGGCGGGCACTGCCACTCCTTAGATATGCACGTGCTAGCAAACAAGCAGCTCGGCCAGTGCCCTTCCCAACGTCACCATGCACAAGCCAAACTCCTCAGACAATCAATTCCCAATCACCTCCTCAGATAGACGCATCCCACTTGCGAGACAGTCCCTGGGATGCACGCACCCCATCTATTTATGACAATCCTTGGGATGCATGAGACTTACCAGCTCGGGACAATACCTGGGATGCACGAGACTCACTTGCTTGGAAAATCCCTCACTTGCATGGGACTCGCCTTCTCAGACAGTCCCTCACTTGCACGGAATTCGCATGCTCAAGTAGTCCCTCACTTGCACAGGACTTAGTTGCTTGGACACAGTTCCTCAGAATTACTTGCTCGGACATAATTCCATGACTGCACGAGACCTATTGGAACACACGCTACATCAGACTTGCATGTCCCATGCAACGGCCCATCCACCCACGTGGTCAAGGCCAATCTTCGGAGTGAGATATATGGTGCTCATAGGTTCCTAAGAAAAAAGAAAAGAAGAAGGAAGAAGAGCAAGAAAGTGGAGAAATTGCAACTAGCTGCAGGCAATTTTCAGTCAAGCAGAAATAGACTATAGAGGCTAAAGTTTCAGCCATGTGGCCTCGCTCAGGCACCACCTGGATGCTCGATATGACCTCATCGGGACAAATTGTTCACCACTAATGTGCATATGGGCACATCGAACCTCTGCCAGAAAAGTCGAATCCTTAGACTCGCAGCAATACAATAGTCGGACACAAGTCTCTAGACTTGTCAACCCTCATGCCAACAAAGTCAAGTCCCTAGACTTGTCATGATACAACAGTTGAACATAAGTTTCTAGACTTGTCAACCCTCGTGCTAGCAAAGTCAAGTCCCTAGACTCACCACGATACAATGGTCGAACACAAGTCCCTAGGCTTGTCAACCCTCACGCCAGCAAAGTCGAGTCCCTAAACTCTCCGAGATAGAACGACTGAACACAAGTCCTTAGACTTGTCAACCCTCGCACCAGCAAAGTCAAGTCCTTAAACTCGCTGCAATACAACGATCGAGTGCAACTCCCTAGACTTGTCGACACTCGCGCCAACAAATTCAAGTCCCTACACTCACCGTGATACAATGGTCGAATGCAAGTCCCTAAACTTGTCAACCCTTGCACCAGAAAAGTTGAGTCCCTAGACTCACCGTGATACAACGGTCGAGCGCAAGTCCCTAGACTTATTGACTTTCGTGCCACCAAATCGAGTCTCTAAACTTGCCACGATGCATTGGTCAAGCTAGAGCCCAAAGGCTCGCCCTCATGACCAATAGGATACAAGTTCGTCCCTAGACTTGCCGACCTTCATACCATCAATTTGAGTACCTAGACTCACCGTAAAGTTTACGTCGGGCACTCATCCTAGGACTTGCCCAGAAGGCCATTCAAATACAAGTCCCTAGACTTGCTGGCCTTCCCTAGACTTGCTGGCCTTCACGCTACTACAAGTTCCTAGACTCACACCGAGCATCACACTCAAGCCACAACTACTGCTAGTGACTTACTTCCGAGAACGAGCCTTTGGAGTTAGTGAGCCTTTGAGCTATACAACTGTTTGGCGCAGGTTGCCTTAGGGAACAAGCCGATGGGTTTGGCAACCACCTAAAGTGGACCCAAAGGGTCGATGGGCCCTCTAACTGCTTTGCATGGGTTACTTCATACAAACTCCAACACCAACAAAATTGAAAATGGAAACGTCGGGCGAACATACACTTTCCAATAATGACAAGCATACATACAGATGCATTGTCGAACTATGCACATTACGTGGCCAAGCACACCCCCCGCCACATTCGAGCTTCGCGCTTGCATCTTATGCGGTCAAGTATATCTCTCGCCACATCTGAGATCCGCGCTTGCAGCTTACGCGGTCAAGGACACCTCTTGCCACATCTGAGCTTCGCACTGGCACCTTACGTGGTTGAGTACAGCTCTCACCACATTCGTGCTCTGCGCTCGCACCTTACGCCTTTGAGCACACCTCCCATCACATTTGAGCTCCACGCTTGCACTTTAAGAGGTCGAGTACACCTCCCGCCACATCCCAACTTTGTGCTCAGACCTTACACGGTCGAGTACATCTCATACCACATTCAAGCTCCTATCTCGCAGCCTACGCAGTCGAGCACACCTCTCGCCACAACAAAACTCCGCACTCGTACCTTACGCAGTCGAGTACATCTCCTGCCATATCCAAGCTCCGCGCTTGCATATTACGTGGTCAAGCACACCTCCCACCACAATCAAGCTTCGTGCTAGCGTCCTACACTGTCAAGTACATCTCTCGCCACACCTGAGCTCCACGCTCTCATCCCATGTGGTCAAGTCCATCTCCCGCTCATCTCAATAAGTCAAGCCCTGTGCTTGCACCCTATGCAGTCGAGTTCATCTCCCACCGTGGCCAAGCTACCCACTCGCACCCCACGCGATTGTGTACATCTCCCGCCATAGTCGAGCTACGCACTGTCACTTTATGCGGTCGAGCCTATCTCCCTCTTGCCTCTCTAAGACGTGCCCCACTTCAAGCGATCGAACCCATCTCCTACCTAATCCCACACTCAGAAATATTTACTGCTTAACTCGAGGGGAATAGATAGTCAGGGATTGACTCTCAAAGTTTATTTCCTCACATATTTCTATGGACAACCTCTGTTGCATATTTTACCTTAAAGATTCTCAATATCTTTGTTGGAACAAATTGCCCTTAAGAATTGCGGGCAACTATGAGGGGGTGGTAAAATATCTAGGCCCAGCCCACTAGGCCACCACTAGGGAACAAGAGGGGAAACAGGAAGGTAAGGGAGAAGGGGATGTTAGAAGGCAAGAAGATGGTGTCAAGAAGTAAGGGGGTCAAACATGCCAACCGGATCATGCCTCATCACTGCAGGGGCACACGAAAAGAGGTATCAGATAAAAGGGGACGTCCATACAACTTCAAGGGGGTTCTGCTTCAACTTCTTCTTCAATCTCTCGAAAAGGAGCTCCAGCGAATGGGTGTTCTTCAGTAAACATATTCAAGATCTCTATTTTATAGTTAAAAATGAGAGATTATGAGAAACTATAATAAACATATTATAATGGATTTCTCCTACTCAAACACTTGTGGATGTAGGCATTATGCCGAATCACGTAAATCTCTGTGTTAATCTCTTTTTACTTTCTCTGCACTCATTTTCATTTCCATACTATGAATGTACACATCGACACTATACAGCAGCACCCGACCATTGCCAAGGACACCAGACCACACCAATAGAGGCTTGAATTGTCATAGCAGACTGCGAATGACTCTTTCTCTCATTTTGACCTTTTGTACGATTTTTTGAGCATCAATGTAACCGAATTCATCCTTTTCTAGTATGAGTAAAGGAATGCGAGGAGTATTTATATTCAATTAGAGAGATTCTACATTCATAAATAGATTTTATAAAAATAAACTCACAAATTGATATGACTTGATATAATATTTTAAATTTATTTTATAATAAAAGTAATTTTATAATTCAATATACCACATCAAACTATGTTGGTTTGTAAAATTAATTTTATGTAAATTTTTTTTTCATATTCAATTAAATGATAATTGTCAACACGGTTAGAAAACTCGAAATTTCAAAATTCTATAATTAGCAGTCAGTCTTTTATCAAATCCAAAGTAAAATTGACTTGCGGATGAAGTATTTATCCTATGAATAATTAGGTTGTTGTGTTGTATGCTTAATACTTTTTTATCTCTCAGTTTAGATAGTGGTCGGACGTAAACTCTAATTTAAAGTCAAGAATATACCTTAAAATTCAATCAAAATTTTAAAAAAAAGTTATCAAATGCACTAAAAATTAAAAGGACGAGATCAATTTATTTATTTACTACAATCGATCTCACCTACACGTGTGTATATACATTCGATGTACAAAAATTATATTGATCGAATATAATTTCTTTTTCGGTAGAGAGAATAGGGTGAAAGACGCGCTCTCTTTGAGAGCTGAGAGACACAAAAGGACTTCCACGGGAAGAAAGCAAAAGTTAAAAAAAGGAAAACCACGAAAAGCAGCTCCCTCTCCATCCGACTTCTGTAAATATCTCGAAAGTCCGGCAGCAGCAGCAGACGACGACGAAGAAGGGAGTCCCTGTGATTCGTACTTCCCCTCCTCCTTACATGTCCATCAACACTAACAACATCAGTCCCACCATCTCCGGCCGTGGACGCGGCGGCTGGGTTTTGTCCATGGCGCGGCTGGCGGCCACTGATTCGTCGGTGCTTTTCACGGCGCTGGCCGGCGTCGCCGTGCTAGTATTCATAGCTTTTACAGCTCGTAGGTAAAGTAATGCCCTAGTCCAAGAAAGAAATTTCTCTCTTTTTCTTCCAATCCAGTCAAGAAAAAATACCCCCAGTATAGCTGCGAAAACCTAGAGAACAGGGAAAAACAACTCGTACGAATTTAAGTGATAGATAGATGAAAGCTCTAAGACGTAGTCACACTTCATCGTCGTCGTCGTCTCCGAGTTCGAACTCGAATTCCTCTCCTTCTTCGTCGTGGGTTCATTTGCGTTCGGTTCTATTCATTGTTGCTTCTTCCTCACCAGCTTCTTGTTCTTCCTCCGATCGGTGAGTCCCTCTCTCTCCCTCTCCATTTAATTTCTTTGATTCACCTCAGATTTCTGCAGAGCTCACTAATTCGATTCAGATCTCGATCTTCGATTACTCCAAATCGTTTTTTCAGTACCAATCTTCAGTTCAATCTACTTGCTTTAGAGGGGGCTTTTGTTTCTGTTAAATTGCTCTTCTAGGTCCCTTGATAGACTTGCATGTGGTCCTGTTTAAGCTTAATTGACTCACACTTTTTTTTTATATTAGTTTTGCTAGTTGTTTGCTTCCTTCTTGGTTTGGAATGCAAAAATCGCTTAGGGGAAGTCCCATCGGAGTTCCAATGATCTGTTAATTTTTAAATCGTGAGTTCGAAGGATAAGATAACGTTTTCACATTCTGCCATAACATGAATGTTTTATTTGTGCAAGTGGGATTCTAGCACCGGGCAACTCTCTCCGTAGTTTATTGTCATATCTTCCCTAATTGACAGCTCTTTCGGTGATCTAGTTATTGATTACTAATTACAATATGGGAAATCAAAATGAACATATGATGCTGCCTTGATTACTAATTACAAGATAGTTTTGTATGGGAAATCAAAATGAACATATGATGCTGCCTTAATACTTTCATTCATATCCTTTTAAAATTTTGCAGATAGGACTCTCCTTCTAATTTATTTGAGATTATTTATTCATAAAAAAGAGATACACACATTTTTCAGGGATCTCTGGGATTAATCTTTCTCATTCTTTCATTTTCAGGGGTCGTCTCAAGTCACCATGGTCTCGCAGGAAAAGAAAACATGCCCTTTCGCCTCAGCGATGGAGAAGTTTCTTTACACCAGACGGGAAGCTCCGTGATGGTGGAGTTAAACTTTTAAAAAAAGTTCGCAGTGGAGTGAGTTACCATCCTCATCATTCAGTCTTTGCTACTCAAAAGTATAAGTTTTACATCATTATATGTTTTTGAGTTAATGGCTTATTTATCATCATAATTTCTGATGCAGGGTGTTGATCCAAGTATTAGGGCAGAAGTTTGGCCTTTCCTACTAGGAGTGTAAGCATGTTTAATCTCTCTCTCTCTCTCTCTCTCTCTCTCTCTCTCTCTCTCTCTCTCTTCCTTCCATGTGCATTTTAACCCCTGTCAGCCACATCTCCCTTCTGTAACTCTGTTCCTTGGTTTTTGTTTCCTCGGTGGTGCCTGATCTGAAGCAATTAGGTTGGCAAAGCTACTTTGGAGACTCGAAGACAAACTCCTCATTTCCTGAGCTACACTTTTGTTTCCCTTGGTTTTCAAAATTTTTCTGGTTCCTTATCCATATCAATTGGGTTACTGAAGTCACTTTGGACGCTAGATACTTTTTCATTTTTGTTTATATCAACAGTGGCAGTATGTTCAACTAGTTTGTGCAATCCTGGGTTTTTGGGTATTGACGTTTGGTTTAGGATTGAAAGTCTTGTATCTGCTGCAATAAAGTTAGAATTTTGAATTTCAAAACCTTCTTCTAAAGTATCATTGTAACTAT
Organism: Carya illinoinensis; assembly: GCF_018687715.1. Taxonomy (NCBI): domain Eukaryota; kingdom Viridiplantae; phylum Streptophyta; class Magnoliopsida; order Fagales; family Juglandaceae; genus Carya; species Carya illinoinensis. Next base: position 8,257,476 of record NC_056757.1, read on the forward strand.
TCCTAGTGCTGTACCTGTTAGTTAAAATATCGCTTTTGATCATATAGCTAGGGTTTTTTAGGGTGTTTTGGTTGCCTATTTTGTTTATATTTAAGCTATTGTGTGGTTAGGAACTTAGGATGAGATTTAATTGAAGGGTATTATAGTGTTAGAGGGATTGCAAGTTCAATCCTCTTATGAATGGAGGCTAAGACAGATTTATAAGCTTCAAATATGTAGCTTTGGGCATAAAAATTCTCTCAAGAACTTAGGGTTTGCTTAATGAAGCACCTTAGAAGAGTTAGCCATACTACATGAAAAATGAATTAATATCAGCAAGTTAAAACTTCAATAATATTCAATGTTACATTAATTTTTTTTTTTTTTCCCAAGCCTTCACGAATCCCTTTCAAAAAGCAGTTCAGAAACTATTGCCAAACACAATTCATTTCTTGAACATCATGTTGTTTCCAGGAATGTGTAACTAATCATCATTCAACCGTCTTCTTCCTATGTGGTGCATATGTTTAGATGTGCTCAGCTGGTTAACCATTTTCATATTTGCATTGCCTTCTGAATTTAGAGGGTTGTACCATCCCTATGTTGGTTGACAGAATTTCTTTCTTTCAACAGCTATGAATTGAAGAGTTCGAAAGAAGAAAGAGATAGTATAAGAACTCAGAAAAGGTATGTGCACAAACTATGTTCTAAAAGATTGAGTTATTAATTGTAACCATTATATATGTATGCGCACCTGCATGTGTGCGCGTTTTTTTTCCCTTATTGCCTGGCTCTAATCTCTACAGTGATTCTGTCTCAATGCAGAAAGGAATATGAGAAACTTCGTAGACTATGCAAGCGGCTGCTAAAACATAGCAAAGAGGGATTTAATTCGAATGAAATTGTAAGAATTAGTTGTGATGGGTACAGGGGGAGTCCTGTACGAGACACAGATTCTCCTGGCTCTGAAGATGTGGTTAGCGCCAGGGCATCCCTTTCTAGTGCGGAAACGAGCCCAGATATTGAATACTCAGACTACCACTCTAGTGCATTATTGGAGGGACAGGATGGTGCAAGACAAACCACAAATGCTGATGCCTGTACATTTGACACCGATTCATCATACTCAGACTCCTCTGAAGAACCTGAAGTCAGTCGGACTTTCCCCTCTATGGAAGGAACAGAAGAGAATGATCCTGACATGAGTTGCAAGGAGTTGTCTTCTCCCTCGAGGACAGAAGTCTCGTCAAAATATCGCAATGCCGAAGATTTTGCCTCTTGGCAGCGGATCATCCGCCTTGATGCTGTACGTGCCAATGCAGAATGGATGCCATACTCCCCATCTCAAGCTGCAATTTCGGAAGGTAGGGCACGCCACTCTGCTGAGGCTGTGGGGTTGAAGGATTATGATCATCTGGAACCCAGCAGGATCTTCCACGCTGCTCGACTGGTTGCTATTCTTGAAGCATATGCACTCTATGACCCTGAAATTGGCTACTGCCAGGGCATGAGTGATCTTCTTTCTCCAATAATTTCAGTGGTTACAGAGGATCACGAGGCATTCTGGTGCTTTGTGGGTTTCATGAGGAAGGCTCGGCATAATTTTAGGCTTGATGAGGCGGGAATCCGAAGGCAACTCAATACTGTTGCCAAGATTATTAAGTCTAAGGACTCTCATCTTTACAGGCACTTAGAAAAGCTCCAGGCTGAGGATTGTTTTTTCGTTTATAGAATGGTGGTGGTACTCTTTAGAAGGGAATTAACATTCGAACAGACTGTTTGCCTTTGGGAGGTAATGTGGGCAGACCAGGCAGCCATTAGGGCTGGGATTGGAAAGTCTGCATGGGGCAGGATCAGGCAGCAAGCCCCGCCCACAGAGGATTTGTTGCTTTATGCAATTGCAGCTTCTGTATTGCAAAGAAGGAAGTTGATTATTGAGAAGTATAGCAGTATGGACGAGATTTTAAGGGAATGTAATAGCATGGCCGGGCATCTTGATGTGTGGAAGCTCCTAGACGATGCGCACGACTTGGTGGTGACACTCCATGACAAGATTGAGACATCCTTCTGATGGCTTCGAAGTTTTTCTTTTATCTATATCTCTCTAGGATCTTGGTGATTCTTTACAGGATCGCAAATATTTGTAGGCACTGCATGGAACAAGCACCTGAGGTGCTATGTGTGGTCCGAGTGGGGAAGTTACATTTCTTGTTCTGCTACTGCTCACCGTTTTCTCTGTAACAACGGTCCTAGGAAATGATATCACAACAGCCAACAGGTAGGCAGGCAGGCTGGGACCTGTATTGTCAGTCAGTATACTATATTGGATGAGGAATATCGAAGGGTCCCTTCTATAATTATTATTATTAAAAACATTTGATCCATCAATCTTTGAATTTTGTCTTTTTGAGATTTGACGTGTCTTTTTTTAATTATTTATTTCAGAAATAACCATTTGTGTTATGGATTAGTGACATTAATCCCATTGACACTAGGGTTGGGTAACGGGCTACCCACCCACCCACAACCCTTCACAGCCATGGGGTCCCGGCCAGGCAGGCGGGATCATTGTTGCGCGGCTTCTTTCCTCTCAATCAATGTCTCACTTATCCCGCTCCCTCTGCCTTGTTCGAATCTCAACCTCGTGTATGCTCCCTCCTTACATATATGTATGTGGCATTCTCCTTAATGGCATTCTCTCCACTTTTCTGTTTTCTTTCGTGTTTTTGTTTTTTTAATCTGTATCTTATTTGTGAACCCCAATGGATTTATAGGTGAAATATTATTTAAAAAAAGAAGAGGGGGGGGGGGGGGGGGGGGGGGGGGGGGGGGTAATCATCCAGGCTAGGGTAGGGGCGGGGGGACATAGGTCCCCTACTTAGATGGTGACAACGAGGTCCGCCCGTTTAAGGTGAGTAGCATCCCTAATTATTACAAGTTTTGTCCACCCTAAAATACGAAGGCTAGCACATGAAAATTTATTTCTCTTTTATTTGCAAAAATGGAATCTAAAATTAAAAATTTGACGAAGTTATTTTTATTTAAAAATAAAATAAAATAAAAATAAAGCGGGGTACTGTACAGTAATTTTGGTTAGCTAATACAAATAAAAACATCTCATCTAGAGTTGTACCGTACAATAATTTTAGCTATCCAAATACAATATTTATTCTCTAAAGTTTTGAAAACATTCAGTTAAATTAATAGTAAATAAACATTAAAAATTGACATGAATTATTGCAATTTTGACACGGGTAGTTCATGAACAGTATACAATTCAGACATTATAAAATAGTGGAACTTATATTTTTTTCAAATTTTAAAAATTAAAAATTATCTTATCTCATCCCACTATCTAAATATATATTATTTTTACAAATTTTAATTTTATCTTAATTTAAAATTTTTTACTATTATTTAAAATATCTTTAACTCATTCTATCTAAATTATATATTCAAACGAGGCTAAGACCACCAAGTAGTCGTTGAGCGTGGGCATACTTGAGATGGTTGGATTCGGACTCGAATACCTAGGCCACCCCAAGTTAGTTGAGAGAAGGCCACTGTGGGAAGGCTTTAGCTTTTGCCATAAAGGTTGGTCGTATTTGGCCACTAGCTAAAGGTGGTCTAACGAGGAGGTGGGTTTCTTCAAAAATATTTTTCGATATTTTTTCCAAATAAAGAAAATTTTCACATTTCATGAGTTTTTCATTAATTAGGAATCATCTCAAGAAATATTATTTATCATCCTCATATTACACATACAATTAACAATTCTAACATGAACAGTAAAAATCAGCATGAACAATATATGAACAATACAATTATAACATGAATAGTACATAAACAATACAGAATTCGGTATAAAATAGTGGGATTCACATTTTTTTCAAATCTTAAAAATTAAAACTTATCTCATCTCATCATATCATTTAAATATATATTTTTTATAAATTATTTAATCTCAATTTAATTTAAAAATTTTTATTATTGTTTAAAATATCTCATCACATCTCATCTAAATTATATATCTAAACGAGACGAAAATCATAAGTAATGATTGACCGTAGGCAACCTTGAGATGGTTGGGTTCGGACTCGAATACCAAGGCCACCCAATGGTAGTTGAGAGAAGGCCACGGTGGGAAGGCTTTTGCTTTTGCGATAAAGGTTGGTCATATTTGACCACCTAGCCACTAGCTAAAGGTGGTATAATGAGGAGGTGGGCTTTTTCAAAAATATTTCTCCATTTTTTTTCTAACAAAGAAATTTTTCACGTCATGAGTTTTTTATTAACTAAGGATGATCTCAAAAAATATTACTTATCATTCTCCTATCATATATTAATATGTAATTTATTATTTTTATTATTCTATTTAAATATATTTATACATCAATATGTTTATTTAAATAAAAAGATAAAAATAAAAAATTACATATTAATATGTGTCGTATGGTGTAGGGGATGATAAGTATAATTTTTCTTTATCTTAATTAGCTTAAAGGTACGTAAGCTGCAATAAGTCAATCAGGTGAGAGATACGGGTCTTTTTTTGTAAAATTATTGTGCTTTTTAGTTTTTGTTCCAATTTTTTTAGCAGTGCTGAATCAACCAGGAGCCATCTCTCTAATCCTTTTGGAAACCGCTAAAATTCCAAAACAGCAAAGGCCAACCGAATCGTGGGGAGTGTTTTGTGCAGAGATAACTTGGTACTCTTGCCATATATAAGTATAGGGAGAGGTTGATCTCTTGACGGCTGGTTTGGTTTCAAACAGAAAACTGGAGCAAAGAAAAATACCTTATAGTTTTGTGAACAAAGCCACGTTCAAATTCCCAATCATCTGAATCAAGGGTATATAAGGAAAGAAGGGTTTAAATATGCAACCCCCAATAATCTCTTCCTAATCAATACTTGTAGCCAAGACTAGCTTAATTATTTTAATGCTGGAAAATCTGCTCAAATAATAATAACGGTAATATTTTGATGCTGCTCATCATTGGTCCTATTTCTTGTGTTGTGGACCTGCTTGTTTAGCTGGAAGCCATAATGGGGGTTTGCATCCTCCTCTCTCACCCCACCCCTCCTTTCCCTCAACCTATGGAGGATGCATTAGTAGCCAGAACAAGATTATTAGCTATGTTGTTAAAAAATCGATTCATTTAACTCATTAAACACACCATTAATATATAAGCAAAAGTATCTGTTTTGAATATTTTTAAACTGTTTTGAATCCCTTTTTTTTTTTTTTTGAGCTGAACTGTTTTGAATCCTTAAGAGCAAGTAGAATACACGTATATGCAAAATGAGCCCTAAAGAAGAAGCTCTTCTGTTTTCTTGCCGCACAGAATGCCATTCAATCCTATAAATTGAAAGTTTTCAATGGTTATCCTTTCGGTAAATAGGAGAATGATGCAAACAAAATGAACCAACCTTTCTCCTTATTATTCGTGGTTAGCAGGCTCATTTTTTATGCAGCATGTAAATCCCACGGGGCTGGAAAATTGAACTTGAATCCAACTGCTCAAGGATTGAAAACATCCATCCTGCTTATCATATCAGAAACAAAAATAGTTCATAAATCATTCACAAAACAAACGGAGACAGCCCAAACAATTTCAATGAACTAGCGTCCCATTCTGACACTGAAAAACATCACAGATAATTAAACTATAGCACCGGAAGCAGATGCCCCTTTTAATAGGTCAAAATGTAGACAAATGACTCGTGCTTCAAAAGGGCAAATTGTTCTTAGCAATGGACTATCTACTCTTTCTTGGTGAAGCTTCGGACAGCAAAGGCTAAACCCAAGATCAGGAGGGGGACGAGAAACTGTAGAATCTTGATCACAAACTCGGGGGTCTTATCAGGATTGTATGGAGCTTGCTGGGGTGGAATGTAAGTCTTTTTAGTCGGAACAGTGGATGCATCAATGTCACCAATGTAGTATTTGTCCATCATTTCTCTAGCTGAATCGCTGTGGCCAACGTCTTCAAAATCATTTGTTGCATCCTTCCCTACATTAAAGACAAATTATCTTTTATGGAATTTTATGAGGCTCGTGTCATTATTGCCTGTAAGAACGTAGCAGAGTAGCCTTACCTGTTGCAGATAGGAGGACTTCATCACCTCCAGGATGATCATCCATGAATGCAGTTACATCATAAACCTAATCAAAGTTTAAAAAAAAAATGTTTATCAATAAAATAACCATAATGAAACAAAAACTTGTGTTCAATAGAATAAACACCAAATAAAAATAAAAAAACTCATGCTTTCACTGTCAGTAGGTTTTCCTTTGACTTGAGTCCCAACCTGACTTCAGGTGGAATTAATGCACATAGATGTGTACTGTGATGGGCGTATGTAAAATGCTTTTTCATGGAATAGAAGCATGTAGTGTTCGTTTAGTTTCAAATTATGTAGCAATGATACAAGAAGGGAGAGCCGTTGTCTGGCTGGTCAAAACTTCTAGAACTCAATGCTCATCTCTAGGGATGCTCTTACTTACCAGCATTTAGCCATTGGCCCAGAGTCAGGCATATAGCACTGAATAAAATGCGGGGATTTGATAGGAATTGATCATAGATGGATCAAGTAAAGCTTTGCACTACAGACTACTGGCAAGCTTCTTATACCCATAAGACAGTGCTAAACCAACTGGAACATACAAGGCAGCACCCAAAAACATATCAACAAGGAGGAAAAATAAAAAGTAGAGCACATCTATAAAGACAGTCCTTACCCACAAGGATCCGCATGCAGTTACCGATATTGCTTCAGAGGTGTTCTCATGCTGTTAATTTTGATGAACTTATGTTTCGGATTTGATTTGACTGATTCACTCCCAGGAAACTTGTCTTGAAGTTTTGGAACCTAGGTTCTTTTTTGGTCAGTTATTTGTTGTGGGCATGGTTGGTTTTGATTGAGTTGGACTTTTTAGTTGGTTTTTGCGAGTAGCTGCTTGTGTTTAGTCTCACCCTTGAATTGTCTAAGCAAACCCACTTCTTGTTCTTTTCTTTTTTGTTTTGGGTGTTGTGATTTGATTGCTTCTCTTAAAGTATTCTAGCTGAAATTTTGGGAGCCCAGGTTTCTAATGATGAAATTATTCCATTTGTTTTTTCACAGATTATATACATGGACTAAAATAGAGCACAGCCCCTCCTCCAGGCACAACAAACCGCCAAGCCGCACCATCCTCCTTCAAACGCCACCAAATTGAGCCGAGAGGGAAGAAACAAACCACCACCAGCCCTACTGCACTTCACCTCACAGCCTGGTACAAATCCGACAAACGTTAAGTGCTTTCTGCCCTATTTTCCTTTGCTCCAGCCTCCGCCATTCCCATCGTCAACCATTGCCCAACTCCAACCCATATCTCCTCGCAGTAGGCATTGGTGCACTATTTTCCTTTGCTCTCTGCCCTATGGGCAAAACCTGGTTTGGTGGGATAGGCATTGGTGCACTGGTGGTGGTTTAGTGAGAGCTTGGGATAGGCACATTTTGGGCTTAGGCTTTGTTAGGATCTTTTTTCTAGATGGGCTTTATGTTCATTTTTTCCTTGCATCTTTTTCTGCACCCCAACTAGGTGTTTCTTTTATATACATAATACATCCAGTGTACTTGGCTATGCCTATTGGTATTAATAAATTTTTACTTATAAAAAAAGGTAAAAAATAAAATTTACATCGTTTTTTTTATTGGCACTGGGTGTTTAGGAACAATGTCCCAACTAATCCCGAGGTTGCACAGGCCCTCGACAAAAAGTCTCCCGCAAATGCAAGTCGGGTAATTCAAGAGAAAAGTCCCCCAATCCGATGACCCCTAGAGATTGTTCGCACCTAAAGAGATTTGAACCTTAGACTTGGAAGAAGCATACCCCTAAGCTCAAGGCCTTTACCACTTGAGCCAACCCATAGGGGTTATAACATTTACACTGTTATGATTGGGAGTGAGGTACTCCTTACAAGATTGCATAGCTAGGTACTCCTTACGTAGCCAAAGCCTCAAATTGAACTCATTAAGTGGATGGGAAATAAAGAACCCAACCATTGACATGTTGTCAGGATAATTTTCTTAGGGAACATTTGTAGGTTGCTCTTTTTTGTTTCATGTTTTGTGCTATACAAAGTATATTGGACGGTTATTTTTTTGACTTCATGATTTAAAAATCCCTTTGGACATGTCTTTTTTGCTATAGTTTATGTTAACATCTGAAATTTTTGAAGGTACCATCATTGCCTTGAAACATGAATTTAAAGACTTGTATTGAATAAAATTTTTATATTACCAATATTTGAATGCAGCAACGATCCAGTATATGAATACATCAACCATCAAATGCATTTTCTTTGATTACCCTTACAGAGACCAGGACAAAAAAAAGTGGGAAATTAAATTAAAACTAAAAAACTGGTCAACATCAATATGTGGGCTACATCAATCATCTAAAAGCAGTTTTTTGTTTTGATAACAAACGAGCGCAATAACTTCAAAGCATTTCAGACATGTACACCTAAACAAGTTTTTAGTCAAGCAGTTTGAACGTGACCCCAAAAAACAAAGAGATCCCAGTCCTTCCATAACGTACGATACCATCCATGATATTGCATGAAAGTATTAGCAACAGGTACAAACATATTAGTAAGATTTCCTATACTAAATGACCAACTGAAATAATACCGTGTATGCAACCACACATAATACAGCTGTATGTATAGTCCTTAACAAAAATTCCAGCAACGAAAAGTGTTCTGTTTTCGTTCAATTTTCTCCCTTTTTTCCCGGCAATTAAACAGATAGCCATTGAATCAATCCAGAAACAAGAGAATAAAAATACAAAAAAATAAGTCAAGAAAGATCTGACCTTCCCAGATATAATAAGCCAACAATCTTTGGTCGTGTTGTGCTTTTCCACTTCTTCAAAATGGTGAACCTTACGATCGGAAGCCATTTTTCACTGAAACCAGCGACACAAACACTAAAATTCAAAAACCCATAAGTGGGAGAGAATTAAATGACCCAATCACAAAAGCACCCACAGGCCACAGAGGCTAAATATTGAAATTTAAGCAGCAAAATATTGAAAATTTACAAACAAAAAAAAGAGATCCGGAACGATTCTAATCTGAGATCAAAGAAAATAGTCAATCTTCCTTACCGACCACAGAGGCGGCTTTGAGAGATACAAGGCTGAGGCAGCTGTTCTCTTAGTTATTGTCGAAGTCTGGGAATACGACGGAAAGGCCGAGGAGGGTCCAAGAAATTTATAGGGGTAAATCTTCAAGGAAGCCAAAATGCCCTTCCTGTTAGAGTTAATTACAAAAGAGTAATGCTAAGTAAATGACTCTAAAGGTACTGTTTAGTCACAAAGAATTCTCATCTTAAATTTAAAATTCTCATTTCATCATTATAATTTTTTTAAATTTTTATAAAAAATATAATAAACAATTCAACATTTTTCCTACTTTTTTAAATTTCAAAATAATAATAATATTAAAATATAATATTTTAATATTTAATCTTAAAACTTAAAATTCTCATTTAAAAAATCTCAGTGATCAAGCAGAACCTATAGACAAGTTCTTTACGAATCCTTAGTAAAATGGTGGGTCTTTTTCTTAAAAAAAAAAAAAATTAGTTGTAAGTGTTATTGTGTATTAATATTTTTCTCAAAAAAAAAAGTATAATTGTGTATTAATATATGTATTAATTTAATGTGATTAATTAAAAAGTAAATTTTATTAAAAATAATGTTAATTTAAATTTTGAATATGAATGAATCAATATTGATACGTAAATTAGTACATAATTTTACTTGTACGTAACAAAACTTTATATTTTATTGAAATAAGGTCTACTTGTATACAATGACTTATATAGAACTCATCTATTTGAAATTTTTACAAATTATTTTTTATTAAAAATTTCTCAATGCTGCGCTTGGAATTCTGGTGAGTGAGTGTGCCTGAATAATTCAACAAAAATAATTTCTTGACTCCATGATTTTAAGAAAAATGTTTTAATTATAAAAGAATTTTATGATAAATTTACGTTAGATATTTTTATTATAAGACAAATTTAACATATTATATAAAAACTTATCAATTTGTAAATTTATTTTTATGAATTTCTTTATAATTATAGATAGTAAGGCTCGAAAAATTGAAATCAGGTAAGGACCAATTCAATTAAACGGGTGATTCATGATATGGGTGAAAACCGACATATCGGTTTCGGTTTTGGACAAAAACCGAGACCGAACCGATGGGGTGAAACTGATGAAAATCTCGACCGAAACCGGCCAGAGAAGGGGGAGGAAACTGTCGTCCTCGGTCTCGGCGTAACTACGGTCGGTTCTTCGGCGTCGTCGGTGGCTGTGTGCGTCGTGAGAGAGAGCGAGAGACCACGGTGAAGCCGCGAGATTTTTGAGAGAGAGATATATATATGACGCCGCGAGGTGAGCTTAGAGAGAGAGAGAGGGAGCTGGCGACGGAGGTGGCCTTGCGTGGCTGCGTTGTGTGTGCCTTGAGAGAGAGAGAGAGAGAGGAGCAGCGGCTGGTGAGAGAGAGAGATACGAAGAAGAAGAAGAAGAAGACGAAGGGAAGAGGAACGGCGCTGTGTTAACCCTAGAGTTAAAATGGCGCCGTTCGTTTAAATTTTTTTTCCAATACTAAGCCATAAAACGACGTTGTTTCACTTCAGTTTTGAGTGAAACGGCGCCGTTTAGATAAGTATATTTTAAAAAAATATATAAATATAAATAGTCGGCCGGTTCAGCAGTTTTTAGGAGGGTGAACCGCTGCCGAACCGACCGACATCGGTTTTACATAAATAGCACTGACAGCCGACCGGTTCCCTGCCGGTTTCGGGCGGTTTCGTGCGGTGGCGGTCGGTTGGCATCGGTGACAGTCTGCGGCGTCGGTTCCTGTACATCCCTAATTCATGACAATGTTAAATCGGATATTTCAATATTTATAAAAAAAAAAAAAAGTACTAAAGATTATATTTAATGCAATTCAAGTATTTTATATCATTTTTAAAAGAGTATAAAATATAAATTTACGAATTAGTTTCGATAAAAATATTATATGAATCTAAATAGTTTCAATAAATATATCATTTATATATTTGACCTCAATATAAAGACTTTTTTGCCTCATATATGAAAAATATAAAGACTATTAAGTCATAAACACATGGCAAATGTAATATTTTATTTACAAACATAAATTTAATATAAAATACTCATTTATCCCCTTAAATTTTGGTTCATCTAAAAATAAATAAAGAACTATATGTTTTATCTTTTAATTTTCAGTAATTCTTATTGAATAAAATGATGAAAAAGTTAAACATATGTTTAGCTCTATCATATTTTTGTACAAAAAACTTAAAAGAAAAACTTAGTTATTCGACAGCTTAAAATAAATACAGTTTTGAATTTGTTAGAATATGTTTAAATCGGTCTAAAATCGGCTTGAATAGTTTGATTAAAGCATTTTAGTAAACAATTCAAAATGTTTACTAAAATCGATTCGATTTCTTACCAACTCAATTTGAGTCAGCCTAACTGAATCTTTTTATTATTATTAGCATTGAGTTATAGTACTTGTCTTTTAAGAATATGAATTTAAAATTTTACAAAATTCTCTAATGAGATAGGGTTGGAAGAGACAAAGAATAGCGGCAATTACATACAATTAATTGTGGGTAGGTAGCAAAAAATGGTAATTGTGTACTATAATGTTATTATAGTTGTAATTTGTGTACTATAATGTTATTATAGTTATATTAATTCGAATAGTATATACATTTTCCACCATATAAAAGTCAACTTGTCAATTGTTTAAAGTTTCGTGTGTTCCACGTTTTATTTTAAAGCATTTTATTTGATGGGAAATATAAAAATTTTTGTACGGTTTGTCTTTAACATCCAAAAGTATTGAAATATGATAGATATGTTCATTTTTAAGTGGGGGTGTAATCGGTCCTGTTTGGTCCGGTTTATGATAAAATCTAGGATCGAACTAGTAGGTATCGGTTTTGTATTTTTCAAAACTAATTACGCACCGATTTTCCTCCTAAACCGGTATTCCAGTTTTACCGGTTTCCAGTCTAGTTTGATCCGGTTTTCCAGTTTTAATAAAATACAAATTTGTCATAAAAAATTCTGTTTAAAAAAAATTGATTTAAAAAATTCTGTTTTATTAAAAATCTATTACCATTTACAAAAATCGGCTTTACAAAAAAATTCTGCTATGTAAAAAATTTCTACTATCAAAAATCTGCTTTATAAAAAAAATCTACTATGTAAAAAAATTCTAATATAAAAAATTTGTTTTATAAAAAAAATCTGTTATATAAACAAAATTCTGCTATATAAAAAACTGCTATAAAACAAAAACTAAAATAAGAAATTTAGTGTAAAAAAAAAATCTGCTATAATCCTATATTAGACGATTAGTATTAGTATATATAGTTATAGCTATATAATATATTAGACAATATAATAGTATTAATATTAGACTATTAGTATAGCTATATATTAATATTAGTTTTGATGATTTAGTATAATTATATTAGTATGAGTATAACTATAATTTATATTAGAATATTAGTATTAGTATATATGTAATTATTTTTTATGTGATTAAAAATTATATATAATATAAAACATATTATATATAATATTAATATATAAATAGTACCGGTTCGGTCCAGTCCAAAACGAACCGGAATCGAAACCGAACCGGTTCTGGCCGGTTTTTCATTTATGAAAACTGGTTCCGGACCGAACCGGTCCGAGCCGGTTTTCCGGTTTGCCTGGTTTTTTTTACACCCCTATTTTTAAGATATAAAGTATTTATTATGTCTACTCAAAAGTGTTCATAAATCTAGAAAAGGATGCTGAAATATAAGATGGTATAGAAAATGAGTTTTGTTATGTATAAGTAAACTCGCATATTAATCTATATATTAATATTAATTTTTTATATTTAAAATTTAAATTAGTACTGTTTTTAATAAAATTTATTTTTTGATCAATCACAATAAATTAGTATACATATTAGTACGTAATTATACTTATAATTAAATTTTTCCATAAAAAATTGGGTGTTTTTCTATAAAATTATAAAGAAGAAAAAAGCAAGAGGTTATAGGGACTCAAGCAGGTTTGGGGGGTAAAGAAATCTCATCTCAAACTCAAAATTCTCATCTCATCATTACAATTTTTTCAAATATTAAAACAATAATAATACTAAAAATAATATTTTAAACTCTCATCTCAAACTCAAAATCCTCGTCTCTACCCTCAAATCTCTCATATGTAGCAGGATGGATGATTTGACAAGAAAAGTCACAAATTATGAAAATATATGTTTGGGTTTATGAAATTTTTTTAAATTAAAAAATAGATATCTACCATATCTATAATAAGCAACAATGCAGGAGAAAATCGGGGATGGTTTTAATTAGTTTTAGACATTTTTTTTCCTGATTTTGCCCTGGTTGGTTTCCTAAATTGCATCCTGTTGTTTGTCTTTGGTTCTTTTTGTCGGCTCAGGTTTTGGTCTTTTTACACAATTTCATTTTGTTTGTTGAAATTTCTACAGCTTTGTAAAATAAAATCTCAAATACAAAAAAGGCTGCACGTGTTTATGCTAGATTTATAAAATTTGCCACATAGTGAAGGAAATCTGATGACAAGATTACAAAATGGGGTATACGTGTGTTTAAATTCGATGACACACGTTGAATAGAAAAGATAGATTCATGTATTTTGATACAAAGGTAAATCAAATTAACATGATATAAATCTTGACTTGTCTGAAGCTTGTATTAGGTTTACTTTAATTTGTATAAATCTCATTTTTTTTGTTCATTGTGGATTGATATGTAACCAAGTAAGATCTAATTTACTATCATATATATATATATATATATATTACATTTCATAATTATATTTATTAATCTGTTTTTTCTTATTACATATTTTTACAAAAGAAAAAAAAATATTTTTCAGAATATTTCTCTATTTTTGCAAATAGGCACGTGCAATGCACGTGTGTGCCTTTACTAGTGTATATATATATATAGATAGATTTTTCAAGACTTGGGATTAAGCTTTTGAGTTTCTAAATACACATTTTCCAGCTACTTCAAGGGTTTAATGGTTTTGTATTTTGTGGGGGAAGGGCATTATTAAAAGAAAATTTAATTAGAAAATAGATTAGCATAACATAAAGTCGTATAAGATTTTAAATTCTTTCTGTGATTTTTTTATAGTAAAAATAGTATTTCTTTTTTTAGTTTAATCTGAGTAAATGTGGGATCACTTTTACCTAAATGACTTGTTACAGCTACAGAGAAAGGCCATTGAACAGTCTATTTTTATTTTTTTATATCTTTAAATATTTTTTTAAAAAAAATTTATTCAAAATTATTAAAAAAATACTTTCTTAATTTCTAAATTAAAAATATATATATATTAAAAAAAGAATAGGTGGCCACCATTTGTGGCTTTTCTGATAAAGCATTATCCTTACCTAAATACGACCCACCAAATTTCTCTCCCTGTGAAAAGTGGGTAAAGTCAAGCTTGCTTTCCTTGAAAATGAAAATAAATAAATAAATAGTCACATCTCATGCCTTGAAAGTCACAAAGCTAAACGTACTTTAATCTTTTGTTTTTTCTGTTTATTTTAGGCAAATAGAAAGGAAACTGAAAAGAAACAAACAAAATAAAAAAGGAAAAATAATAAAGAAAAAAACAAAAGAAAGAAAAGCTCAGAAGGGTCCAAACTGGTCTAAATTTCCACTCCTCTTTCTCAAGTCTACTATTCTCTGTTTGTGCATACAAGTTATATGCAGACTTGATGGTGAAGGTCCCTTCCAATTTGAGTTCATGTTCACTTGCTATTATTAACGCTCGGGCATGTTTGGCAACCATAAAATTTTCAAATTTTTGTAATATTTCTGAACTGTTCCTGTAACTTCATTCTCAAACACAAAAATGTTCATATTTCAATTTATTTATTTATTTTTTATATAATCATTATTTAATAATTACTTAAAACAAAAATCAATACAATTTTAAATGATAAAATTTGATTTATAATATTTAAAATTTATCTTTAAAATTAAATTATACTACATAAATAATACGTAAAATAAAGACCTTAAAATAACATTACTCATATATATTCTTGATATGCAAACATCAACTTGAATCGATTATTAAACAAGTCTAAATTCAATTTCAATCTTTCAAGTTTCAAGCCTAGGAGAAAATAAAAATATCATCAGCACGCGTTTATTGACTGCACTGTCTTTTAAAGTCGTACAATCTTAAAAATAAGAGTTCAGCAATCCAACTCTTACTAATGGTTGTAACTGCTAGTTCATTCTCATTTTAAAAAAAAAAACTTTTAAAAAATACAAATTCATAGATAATAATTTTTTTTAACATTAAAAAAATATACTAACAATCAAACTCAAAAAGCATACTAGCATTTCCTTTAAAAAAAAAAAGAAGGGTGGTGTTACTCTACCCCGCCTAGAATGGCCCCCACTATGCCTCCTAGAGCAATTTTTTTTATTTTTTATTTGAAGGACCCTTCTACTTTGCCGGCGATGCTGCCGAGCTTTTACCCTTGGGTGTGCCTATTAGTATAATATGATTTTTTTAAAAAAAATTATTTTTTTAATAAAAAAATACACTAATTCATTAATGATATTTTTTTAATAAAAAAAATACACTAATTCATTAATGATATTTTTTTAATAAATAAAATACACTAATGATCAAATCCAACAACAAACTATAATTTTCCATTTTTAAAATATTAAAAAAAATAGAAAATACGAAAAACAAACACTTTTAAGTGAGGGAACATTGGGGGCAAACTAGCATTTAAGAAACAAATAGAGAAATGCCACTCTCATCGAGAGTAGCTCCCAAAAAAGCCATCAACTAGTGTGTTTTTTAGCTTAATAGTTAAGCAAGTGTTTTTTAACAACTTTATAACTTTTAATAAATGTTTAAAAGATTTAAAATATATATTTTACAAAAAAAAAAAAAAAAAGCAAAAAAAATTTACAACAATCGGCTGGAATTCTTTTTGAAACTTTTTGCAACAAGGGCAAAGTGTGGCAAACTAAGGCCTCATTTAATTATACAATACAAATTATCTCATCTTATTTAATCATTATAATTTTTTCAAACTCCCACAAAAATATAACAAACAATTCAACTTTTTCAATCTCAAAATAAAAATTATATTAAAAAATTATATTTTAATAATATTTGATTTAATTTTTAACTTTCATTTAATCTTATCAAATCTGTATCACCCCATGAGATCTCACTATTGAAGATTTGTCTCGGGCTCATTTTAAGTTTTCAGGTAGGGCTGCGATCGAGTTGAGTTTGAGCAAACAATGCCCAATCAAACTCGACTCAATTATTAAGAATTCAGGCTCGAGCTCGAGTCGATTATTAAAATAACTTATCAATCTTCATTAGAATTCAAATCTGAATCCAGATTTTTCCATGCAAGTACAACTTTAAAATGTTTGAAATCACCAAATCTAACTTAATTCAAGTATTTGGACCATCATGTTGCAACTTGAACAACTAAAATATAAGTGTCTTACATATAAGTTATGTAAATATCTTTCATGGCATACAAAAACACACATGCATACCTATATTTATAAGGATTTCATACCCATAACTAAGGATTAAGGCTAAATCTATCTCATTGACAAGATGATTGCCTTTTATCTTAGAGAAATGTTATAAGAAAACCTTACACCAAACACATCCACCTAATCAATATGTGATTTGTCATTTTTATCCTTCTATTTAAACACACACACACGCACACACACACGCACATATATATATATTTAAGCATGAAGATAGAAGGGTGCAAAAATGGCAAATCATATGTTGATTAGGTGGAGGTGTGTGGTGTAAAGCTTCCATATAGAATTTTTTTTTTTTTTTTTTTAAATACATCAACTATACTGATTAAAAGGTTACAAATAAAAATAGAAAATAATAAAAATGAACCAACCTTAAAGGAGTTAGACTCATTTAATAAATAGTAGTGGAAACAATGTTTATAACAGCTGATATATTAATTAAAATTCCCTCACACAACTACCTTAAGAAATAAATTTGGAGGCTGTAAAAAAGTGAACCTAGACATCAGCAAATGAAACTAAGAGCAGCCAACAATACAATTTTTGAGCAAGGCATCCCAAAACTCCACTTAGATAAACTGCAGATGTTAGCATCTGAATTGGTAATTGTCTCATATGGCACACCCAGCAAGTTTACTTGTTTGTTTACACTATCGATGGAAAACAATATAGATACAACCATTTTTATTCTACTTGAATGGAAGACATTTTAGTAAAATAATTATACCACTATAACTATTCTATAACTTATTTTAACAAAAATGCACCCCATTTAATACAATGTTGTAAAAATATTTGTATTTGTATCATTACTCTTGGAGACCGGTGCTGTGCTTCCGTACTACTTGAGCTCATATGCATATAATCCTTTGGAGCAACTACTCAAAATGCTGCTTTAATTCCTGGATAGGGATAGATACCAGAGAACTCACATAGTTCATGGTTTAAAAATCAATGTTGTTTATTTTGTACCTTTTAAAGAATTCACTTAGAAATCGAAACAGAGATTATCATCCCTACGCTTGTTGATGATTTATGTGTCATGCCTGCAATAAGCTTAACCTGTGATAGCGTACCATTTATCCTCTCTCTCTCTGATCTCTCTTGAAAAATTTCTACCTGGATGGAAAGAAGCTCATGCAGTTCGGAGGACGTATATTGGACAGAGCAAGGATTGATGAGGGAAGAATCCATAATCCATCTCCACATATCAAACCAGAAGCAGCTGCAGGAACCATCAAACTGGCCTTCTTGCCATTTAGCTTGTGCCAAGCAAACACAATCAAACTCCCAACACACATATCAATGGCAAAGTAAGCACCAACAAGGAAAGGCACAGCCATAGCCATAGGAAGTGGAATCCATTTCCCAATACCCTTTGGGTTAAGATTTCTCAGCAAGTTGGCCGCTATGGCAAAGGCAAAAAATCCATAGCATATTTCCAAGCAGTGTTGGGGAAGAGCTGAGAAGCCTTCAACACCTAGAATTGCCATGTTGCGGTAGATGATGGCATAGGGGGCTTTGTATTCTCCATCTGGGTTCCCAACATCAAATGCCTTGTAGAAAAGAAAGAATGTGAAAGGAGCAACCACACAGCCTATTGCTGTTCCAATACCTTGGCTTACAAGCATCAATCGAGGGGAAGTGAAAGTGAGATGGCCAGTCTTGAAATCATGCATCAAATCAGAAGAGATGGAAACTATGGATTTAATCAGACCACAGCCCACAAGCCCTGCAACCACGCCATTGTTTTTTCCACTCATGGCAGCAAGCATAAAAAGAGAAACTTTCCCATAGTTATAGGCCATGTTCATGTCAGTTAAACCCGCACCATAAGCATTGCAGAAGCTAAGAGAGGGTGCAAGAACATAAGCAACAACTACATAATACCACTTCAACTCAGGGAACATGAGTGGAATCACAATGATGGAGACAACGGAGAAAAGTGTGTACCCTGTACATGCGACCCATGTGGGAATGCTCTCTCTTATGAAGACCTCATTTCGTTGGAGATCATCAAGAGGCTGATTCTCGTCATCCAAAGCTGCAGTAGTAAAAGAAAACTAAGTAAGGCTATAGTTGTAGAAGAATGAAAGGCTCGCCTAAATTGTAATAGCCCTGCAAGTGTTGTGAAACGGTATTAACTAACCACCAATTTCCTCATGCCCACCCCTTAAACAAGTCAACTAAGTAGATTTATGAAGTTCCCCCATATTTTGGTAGGGTGACTGCATCTTTTCAGTATTGCTAAACTGTAAGTTTGAGAGGGTAAATTGGCTATGCAGATTGCAAGAGAGTAGAGAAACTTGGGAGACATCAGATGAGTGACACCTTACATGTTTTAAGGTCTTTGTTCACTCTGGCATGGATGTTTCTGGTGGTGAAGTACAGTATCTTGAGAAAATTGAAAAGCCCATCTCCGAGGATCAGAGAAATAGAAATAAAAACCTACAGCATAGATGAGGAGATGGTAAGACTGGATTTTTCCAAACTGAACATCACAGTAAAATATAATTCACAACTCTGCTAAGAAAATGACCTTAAAAGTCCAGACTTCAGACCTTGTAACCATTAAGACTCCTCATGCTGCTTTCCGATAAAGTTTCAGGGTACCAATCCCCTTTGAGCCCCCTAATCAGTGGCCACATCACCCCCCAAGAGAGCACCGCGCCAAGAAGCAAAGACAAGTTTACGAGATGGGAACAGATCATTCCTGCTCCAATATAAGTCATACTGAAATCAAAGTAAAACCTGCAAGTTTCATTAATCAATGATACAGTAAAGATCACTCCCAGATAAGGCTACAAAGAGCAAATCAAAGCTACAAACTACGCACGAATTGCTCCGAGCCTGCAATCCAAACACAGGAATCTGAGCAAATCCACATTGCTCTCCACCTGAATAGAACCACTGCAAGAAAGCCCAAAGGAAACTAAGCGAAAAGAATTTCATGAACCTATGAACCTGCTCCCTGCAAATAGAATTCATATTTGTTTGAGTTGTGTCCTTTTGAAAGTTTTGATTTAATTGAAAGAAGAATAATACAAACATGCGTACTTGACCATCTTGTCTCCTTTAGAAGTATGGAAACCATTAATAAGAATGGCAGTAGCAGTTCCACTAGGATAAGTTAATTTGTAGTCGACTATCATTATCTGTAGAAGAAAACAAAATTGAATTACCAAGCCAGTTCAAGTTCCACAAGAAAAGGCTCTCCAGGAAATGACATTATCAGGAATGGAAATGACCAAATAGAATTACCAAGACTTGGAGGACATCAAGCCCTTGCATAATTAAATATACTCCCAATACCAGGATCATTAGAATAACTGACACAATCACATAAAGCAAACCTTTCTGAGAGGAACCAATGATAACAGCCCGACAAAGCTGCTTACGAAGAGGAAACCAGTCATCCAACCAATCCCAGGCTCCTTGGTGCTCCCTGGCGTATTCCCCTTTGTATCAAACCCTGCTTGTTCATATGTCTTTGTGTTCAAACCCAACAGATAAGACCCAAAACCACCTGAAATCCCATAATCGAGTACATTAAAAATTATGAATTGATTGCTGTTAAAATATATGAATTTAATCAAAGGAGAAACCTGTTTGATAGCAAACAACAAACATTATCAAAATCTCCAACCTCCAACAGCAATACTATAACATGCCACGGCACAAGTCTGAATGATAGTATTCTCCTGTCTAGTGAATGGAATTGATATAATTCCAGCCTTCTCAAGCAGTGCAGTCCATGCCCTGATAAATATAAAGGTGAGGAAAGCAACTGAGGCATTAAGGTTGGGGACTAGCCCAGTTGTGAGGTTGAGCTTCATCACTATCACGCTGTAAATGATTCCAATAGCTAAGCTAGCTAGAAGTCCCCGAAGTGTTATCTGTCTCTTCCATGACGTAATTCTCTTGACTTCCTCTGGCACTTCTCGAATCTCTTCAATGACCTTGCTCTCGGAACTTTCAATGTCATTCAGTTCTTCCTCATTCATGTTCCTCATTTGATCGATCAGAACTTCCACATAAGTCCAAAACAATCAATCAACAAGAAATCTCAATTTCATAATTCCAACTTGATGAGAAAACGCCCAATATTATATTTCATACGTCGTAAAATCACATAAACATGAATGATTTTACCTTAGTTTTCTTTTTCTTTTCTTCCTTTGCTCAAGTAGAGAAAGTTAGAACTCTAGAAAGCTTAGAAAGCCTCAAAACTCCTCTGCATTCTACTGAACTATATTAACAAGAATTCACCACGAATAAAATGAGCCAAATGAGTTTTTTGTCACCTTCTTCAACCTATACCTTTAAAAACCTCCACTTGCCCAGAAATAAAAAACCGAGACAGGCATTGGTGGAGCTGATCGTTGAGTCACAGGAAACCTCCAATTGGATCTTCGATTTCAACCTCTGGAAATATTACCAGGTACCTCACCAGAACGGTAAAAACCCCACGAATCCCCAAAAATGGGTATCTCAAATTCAGAATCCCACTATAAGGCTAATACAAGAAGAGAGAGTAGAACGCCGCAAACCTTACCGTGAGCAGAACTTTGCATGTACGACATAGAAGTAGTCCAAGAGCCAAGCGTACATACACTCATCAACCTTTCAACTGCAGCTCCATGGTATCGGAACACACGACCGGCTACAAAGGTAAAATCTTTCTGGTTGTAAGGTGTGTGTGATCTAGACTCGATTAAGGAACTTCTTGAACTCTTCCAAAGGTCAACAGTCGCACAAACACATTGTGTAAACAAGGAAAAATTCTCTGAAGCTGTCCGCTCGAAGTTGAGGGAAAAAGATCTATAAATCTTTGTCATTTTGCTTCTTCTTTTTTTCTTTTTTATTTTTTTATAGGTTTACTGATGTGGTTAATTACATATTTAATTGAACTCATTTATTTTTAATCATTTATGGGTAAGAATTTAAAAAAAAAATCTTTATCCAAAGTTTTAAACGAATGAATAAAAGATATATTAAGGGACCATTCCAACCGGAAGGTCTTGGAGCATATAAAAAGGGTCTATAATACATTAAACACCAAGAAACCCAGAGTTTGGGCCCAGTATGAGTCCAATAGTCACGAAGGGATAGTTAAGAGGAATTCAAAAAGAGACATACATGGTGCCACCTTTAACGGAATGATAAAAAAGCAAGAAGTGATAGGATTATTCAAAATCTTAAGTATTGATCTGTTCTGATAAATCTTGGATGAGATATGTACGGCAAACGAACTTATATATACATGTAATCTTTAAGGTTTAAGGGAATAATCTCTCTGAATTGACTTTAGTTTCGGAGTGTTTACAGAAGGAGCCCCCCTCGAGTTTCATCAAAGAAGAACGGTTGAGCTGTGAGAGATTAGAAGTAAGATACGTCCTGAACATTTGGCGCTGTCTGTGGGATCTTGTGATTCAGCGTGGTTCTCACATGCCAATTGTAACACGCTTAGTAGCAAGCAGAACGATGGACACCAGATCGTCATCTGTGAAAGTGCGACTAGCAGTAGCAGAGGAGAAGTTGAAACAAGCTCTGGAGGCCATGGAAGTCTTGCAAAAAGAGAACGACGACTTGAGACGAAGGAACACCAATTCTCATAATGACGATGTGCCCGCTCACAGTGAGCAAGGTGAGCAAGAAGCACATTGCAGGGTCGAAAAGGATGTTGAACGCGAAGAGAAGGAAAGGATGCATGATGAGTTGAAAGAGTTAGCGGGAAACTACGAAGAGATGGCGAAGAAGATGGGCGGTTCTTCCTCGGTCGAAAGTTTGCTCCACCAAACAAACTTGTCGTACAGTACCCGTATTATGGCTGTACCGCTCCTGCCAAAATTTAAAGTTCCCCAGATCGATATGTACGATGGGTCCAAGGACCCGGTAGATCATCAGGAAGACTTTAAAGCTCACATCAAGCTTCACGATTTCCAATGGGAGATTTCATGTCGAGTTTTCCCTCTGACCTTGAAAGGGACCACTCGAGGATGGTTTGGGACCCTTAGACCAAGGTCGATAGATTGTTTTGAGGAACTGGAAAAGTAGTTCTTGACTCAGTTCATGTCTAGCCGAAGACGTCAGTGCCCAGCCGCCTACCTGTTAACGGTTAAGCAAAGGGAAGATGAGAATTTAAAATCCTACTTGGCCCATTTCAACAAGGAGCGCTTAACGACGAATGACCAAGATGAGAAGATCACTCTGGTCGGCCTCTTAGGAGGGGTATGGCCACGCAGTCCTTTCATGGCGGAGTTGGCTTGGAGGACTCCTTCCACCCTCAGGGAGTTCATGGACAGGGCGGATAATTTTGTCAATGCAGAAGATATTCTGCAGGCTTTGGTGGACCTTTGTAAATAAGATACTCGGGTTGAGCGGAGAAACAAGCGGGCTGACAAGAAAGGTAATCTTAGTAGGCGAGAAAGAGCGAGGAAAGGGCGATCAAATCGCAACCTTAGATTGATGCACAATAATCTAGGCGTATAGGAAGGAGAGAGAGAAAAGGAAAACCGGCGCCCTATCAAAACAGACGGTCGATATTGCAAGTACCATTAGACGAGCTCGCATTGGACTGACGACTGCACCACCATGAGAAAGAAAGTCGTAGAGTTAGCAGGAACCGGCGAGTTGGAGCAAATGGTCGTAGAGCAGTCAAAACCTAAAAGGCGTTAGGAGGCTAGGAAAAAAGCAAGGCGGAGTTTCAGTCTGGAAAGAAGGTGCCATGCCAATAACCGCCAGGATAAGAGGGCGAGGTTGCCCCCAAGAAACAATTAGAACAGGGCGCCTATAGGGGAAATAAAGACCATAGCCGGAGGTTTTGTTGGGGGTGATATTTCCATGTCCAGCCAAAAGTCGTATGCACGGAAGGCAAGATATGAAGAGGTGTTCGTGGCGGATAGAGTAAACAAACAACCAAAGCTCGGCAATGAGCGAATGGTGATATCCTTCGACGAGGCGAATAGGGAAGGAATCATATATCCACATGACGATGCTCTAGTGATAACACTCGTGATAGCCAATTACACAACTAGGCGGGTACTAGTAGACAATGGGAGCTCAACTGATATACTATTCTTGGAGGCGTTTGTTAAAATGGGGATTGATGTTGGAAAACTAAGGCTCTCCCCTACGCCATTAAAGGGTTTCTTAGGGGGATACCATCCAGCCAGTAGGGGCGATCACGCTCCCAATAACTGCGGGCATGGGGCGTGAACAGCAACCACGACGACCGACTTCTTAGTAGTGAAAGCTCATTCCTCTTACAATGCCATACTGGGCAGATCGACACTCAACCATTTGAGGGCAGTAACGTCCACCTACCACCTCAAGATGAAGTTCCCAACAGATGGCGGCATGGGAGAGGTGAGAGGCGAGCAAGCCTTTGCTCGAGAATGTTATGTGCAGGAATTAAAGAAAGTCAAGAAGGAAGTCTACATGGTCGCAGGACAGGATGGGCCTTGCCGCCTTTGCCGCCACCTGTGGCGGTAACTTGCGAGAGAGATAAAAAAATCAGGGATGACTGGGTTCAGCAACATACGGAAGTCAACGAACCTCTGGAACTCGTGACATTGTATGCTGACCGCCCCGGGACAACTACCTGAATCAGGAAACAAGTCCCACCAACATATAGAGAAGCCTTGATAAAGTTGTTGATAGAACACAGGGATGTCTTCACATGGAGCCATGAAGAAATGCCCGGTATAGAGAACGACATCATTGAGTATTGCTTAGGCGTGGACCCGTGGCATAAGGCAGTGAGACAAAAGAGGAGATCATTCAGCACATAGAAGTACGCTGCCAGTAGCGAAGAAGTTGAAGGGTTGCTTGCAGCCGGCTTCATCAGAGAGGCCCACTACCCAGAGTGGTTATCCAACGTGTCATGGTGAAAAAGGCGAATGGGAAGTGGAGAATGTGTGTAGACTTCACAGATTTAAACAAGAATTGCCCGAAAGATAGCTTTCCCTTACCACGCATCGATGTCATTGTAGATGCTACAGCGGGGCAGCATATGTTGAGCTTTATGGATGCATATTCGGGTTACAACCAGATAAGGATGAATGCGACGGACGAAGAAAAGACATCTTTCATCACAGACCGAGGGTTGTATTGCTACCAGGTCATGCCCTTTAGACTGAAGAATGCAGGGGCGACCTACCAAAGGCTAGTAAACCGGATGTTCAAGGAATAGATTGAAAAATCTATGGAGGTTTACGTGGATGACCTACTAGTAAAAAGCAAAGAGCCAGCCCAGCACCTTGGGGATTTGTGAACGGCGTTTGGAGTCTTACGCCATTACAAGATGAGGCTGAACCCATCGAAATGTGCTTTCGGGGTCCAATCAGGGAAATTCTTGGGCTTTATCGTATCGGAGAGAGGAATTGAAACTTCTCCAGATAAGATAGAGGCCCTAATTAATATGAAGCCGCCAAAGAATCTGAACGAGACTCAACAATTGGCGGGGAAAGCGGCCGCCCTGGGAAGGTTCATAGCCAGGTCAACAGACAAGTGCCTCACCTTTTTCCAAGTAGTGTGGAAGGTGCATCATTGGAATGAACAGTGCGACAAAGCGTTTGAAAAGTTAAAACAGTATCTGGCTAGTCCACCCTTTTTAAAGCGACTAGAGAAGGGAGATGTACTCTATGCGTATCTAGCAGTCTCCCTGCACGCTGTATCCGCCGTCCTCATAAAGGAAGAAGAAGCTGTGCAACATCCGGTATATTATGTGAGTCGAGCACTTAGAGGAGCAGAGGCCAGATACCCTATAATTGAGTTGGTAGTGGAGGCTAGGAAGCTCCGTCCTTATTTCCAAGTCCACGCAGTGAAGGTACTGACAGAAGCTCCATTGGCGAAAATACTGAGGAAACCAGATTGTATAAGGAGGCTGATAGGTTGTTCAATCGAGCTGAGTGAGTTCGATATAGAGTACGAGCCAAGGAAAGCCATAAAAGGGCAAGCAATGACGAATTTTGTAGCAAAATTCTCAGATTTTCCCTAGGAGGAGGTGATAGCACCATTAGGAAAGCCCTGTATATTGTTTATAGATGGGTCGTCCTACCGAATAAGCGGAGGCCTAGGAATACATTTACTGAGCCCCAACGGTCAGGAACGGTATTACATGGTCACACTGGAGTTCAAAGTAATGAACAACGAAGCTGAGTATGAAGCATTGATAGTGGGTTTGTCTTTGGCCGCCTAGATCGGGGCAACCGAAGTAGACGCCAGGTCGGATTCACAAGTAGTAGTAAATCAAGTTTTGGGCGTGTATGCTGCAAAGGGCGAAAATTTGAAGAAATATCTGGCACGAGTTTGGGAAATACGTGATCTCTTCTCATACTTTGCTATAACTCAGATACCAAGGGCGGACAACGAGGTTGCAGACAGATTGGCAAGAGCGGCATCAGGAGGGGAGGAAGTACCCCTACCATGGCCAGTCGAGAGAAGGGTCGTCGAGGTCCCAGCTGTGGGCGTCGAAGTAGGAGTTCTGGGGTCAAGTACCCCAGACTAGGCGAGCAGTATAGTGGAGACTTGGATAGAGGAAAATTGCCGGAAGCAAGAGAAGAGGCAAGAAAGATAAAGAAAAGGGCGGCTAGGTTCCTACTCATTGATGGGATCTTTTATAAAAGAGGTTTCTCTGTTCCTTTACTACAATGCATCTCTGCACAAGAAGCATAGTATGTCCTGGCTGAGATACACGAAGGGATATGTGGAAACCACAGTGGGGGAAGAACCTTGGCTAGGAAAGCAGTCCGGGTAGGGTATTACTAGCCTAATGCTCTAAGAGATGTGCGGGAGTTTGCTAAGAGGTGTGCAAAATGACAGACTTACGCACCTATACCGCATGCCCATCCGGAGGAATTAGCATCAGTAACAACATCATGGCCATTTGCCTAGTAAGGGGTAGATCTAGTGGGACCCTTCCTGCCAGGAAAAGGTGGTGTTAAATTCATGATAGTCGCCGTCAACTATTTTACAAAATGGACAGAAGCGGAGCCGTTGGCAACAATCACAGGCAAAGCCGTGACAAAATTCTTGTGGAAGAATGTCGTCTGTAGGTTTGTGATTCCCCACAGTATTGTAACCGATAATGGGCACTAGTTCGACTCAAATCACTACAGAGAATGGTGCGCGGAGTTAAGGATCAAGGCAAAGTACTCCTCCCCAGGCCACCCCCAAGCAAATGGTCAAGTTAAGGCGACAAACAAGGTGTTACTCTCAATTCTCAAGAAAAAGGTCGCGGAGAAGAAAGGAGATTGGGCGGACGAGTTGCTAGGGGTACTCTGGGCGTACAGAACTACAACAAAAACTCCAATGGGGGAATCCCCGTTTACGCTGGCTTACGGATGCGAGCCAATTACAGTAGCAAAAGTAGGGCTACCAACCTACAGAATAAGCCATTTCTCGAGTACTCGGAATGACAAAAAGATAGAAGAATACCTCGACTTACTCGAAGAAGAAAGAGAGATAGCTGAGGCTCAAATGCTACAGGAAAAGAGGAAAGCCGTGCAGTACTTCAACAAAAGAGTAAGGCCCAAGACCTTTAAAGTGGGCGACCTGGTTTTGAAGAAGAGTGGGGTAACTACCTAAGGCGAGGGAAAAATGGGACCCCGATGGGAAGGTCCTTATCTAGTAGTAGCCAACAACTGGCCTGGATCGTACAGATTGAAAGACAGCGAGGGCAAGGAACTGCCGCACCCATGGAATGCAGAGCATTTGAAGAGATTTTATCAATAAATTTTGTAGTACTAATTGATTTAAAGTCCCTTATCTTTATTTATGTTTGAATGTTTGAGACATCACTATTTATGAATATATTCCGTTTCATTCATTAATAAGTTCTGTACAGAGAAAAACGTTCCTAGGGGAAAACATAAGTGCCATGAAAAAAAGGGTGAGAAAGGTCAAGGACCGCTCAACCCTAAACATCAAAGACAAGCCTTAGCAACTTGTGGTGCGATGAAAAAATGGCGCGTAGGTCCTTAGACCACGCCGACCCTAAACACCAAAGACAAGTCTTAGCAGCTTGTGGTGCCATGAAAAAATGGTGCGTAAGTCCTCAGACCACGCCAACCCTAAACACCAAAGACAAGTCTTAGCAGCTTGTGGTGCCATGAAAAAATGGCACATAGGTCCTCAGACCACGCCGACCCTAAACACCAAAGACAAGCCTTAACAGCTTGTGGTGCCATGAAAAAATGGCGTGTAGGTCTTCAGACCACACCGACCCTAAACACCAAAGACAAGCCTTAGCAACTTGTAGTATCATGAAAAAAAAGGGGGCGCGTAGGTCCTCAGATCACTTCGACCTTAAACACCAAAGGCAAGCCTCAGCAGCTTATGGTGCCATTAAAAAGACGAGAAGCAAAGAAACACAAAAGTCAAAAACGCTGAATAGAGCAAACCAAAGTCCAATATTACAAGTGTATAACATATATCAAGAAACGATGTTGTTCTCCACAGTCAAATACAAAAAATGGGCTTAACAAAAAAGGCAATGGGCATTCAAGGGGCATCTTCAGGCGGGAAGGCTTGAGGAATGTTAGCAAAAACATCGTGCATCTCTTTCCGCCCGAACTCGTCAACCACTCAGAAGGAAGCTTCCTCAGGGTAGAACAAGTTCTAGTCAAGAATCCTGAGGTTGGTGGTAGGATTAGCCAGAAGATGGTCCCTTAGCCTCCCAATGCCGCAGCCATACCCAAAAGCGAAGGCATCATCCCTCGTAGTAGGGACATGGGCCAACTGGTCGCGAAGCCGTGCGACCTCCTCTCGAGCAGTAGTCAGCTCTCCCTCCTTCTTAAACAGACTCTGCTGGCTGGCTCCAAATGCCAAGTTTGCCTCCCGAAGACTCTCCTTGAAGGACCTGCAATTGTCTTGAGAACGGGCCATGTCTCTACAAAGAGAGGACAATGCCTCATCACGGGAGACAAGCTCGGAATTTAGACGAGAGCTCTCAGCCTTAAGACTCTCCTGAGCCACTAAAAGTTGCCGCCTGGCAGAGTCCCTATCTGAAAGGAGAATTGACGAGGTGAAGTCGGCCTTGACTTTGGTCTCGCTTGCTAGGTGGGCTGCTTCACGCTGCGCGAGGAGTTCAGCTTTGCGTATCTCCAGATCACCTTGCAAAGAGTGGGAGTAGCTCTCGGATTACTCCAGTAGGATTTTCAGCTCCTCCATATCCTCGGCCAGAGCAGCCAAGTCAACCCTGTTAGCCCACCATCTCTCCAAGGCACGTTTGGCTACGTAGCATAGCTGGTGAAGCCCCCTGACCTCCTCCTTGAGACGGGCACGGTCGGTAACAATCTGTGCTGCTGAGTCATTGATCCTCTGCAAAAAAAGAAAAACAGGTCACCAAAACATAAAAAAAAAAAAATAAATAAATAAATAAAATAAAAATAAAAATGAAAATAAAAAGAGGCAAAGATATGAAATAAGTGTATACAAGAAAGGACACAAAATGTAATACCTCAGAAAGCCAATTTTTCAAATGATTTGTCATCTGGGCAGTGGCCTTTGCCTGAGAGTGGGCTGATGTTGAAGAACCACCACCACTAGTATCCCTCCTCACGATCTCGCCAGGGGCTAAAAGGTTCTCTCCCTCTGGCCTCACAGACGGAGCCATCGTCCTCTCCGATGGATCAGCCAAGCGCAAAGGGGGCAGAGGAGGTAGTGGTTGAGCCAAGTCAGCATCACGAAGGCGAGCATCTTCCTTCAAGAAATTCGCCCACTCCTCCTCAAGGAATGAGTCAGTATCCCCACCAATATAGGAGGCATGGATAGGAGGAAGAGAAAGTCCAGGCCCACTACCAATGAGTGAGGGGCTTTTTCCCCTAGAGATGGTGTCTGGTAAGCTCTCTAGGGAAGTTGGGCGTGAATCAACCTCGCCGCCTATTTCAGCTGGGCGTGGAGGGACGTCCCTTGTGGCGCCTTCCACCTCATCCACAGTTAAGGCGCCTGGCATTTCCTCGTGGCCGCCTATGGGCAAAACAGTGGTTGCCTCTACAGGGGTAGCATTAGTAGAAGGGGGTGAGCAAACTCCCACTGAAGTGATTGAGTCGAGATTGAGGACTGCAACCACTCTGGCGCTTAACTTGAACTGACTCGCCCATCCCGCCAACACAGGAAACTCAAAAGCAGGGGCAAGTGTTGGGGCAGGCTGTTGTGTCCCAGACACGGCTTGGGGGGAGGCGGCCAGGCCAAAAAGGGCCAGTCGGCTAAGCTCTCCACATCCCTCAAGCTGTGAGAACATGACGGGGACAGGGACGGCAGTGGCAAGCGGGGTAGAACCCTGACTGTGGCCCTCCTCTGAAGATATTACAAGGACCTTTGGTTGGGGCAATAGGGACTCAGCAGTGGCTAGCTGCAAAGACCCAAGAGAAGGAGTGTCCTCCTGCTGCACCAAGTCTTGGGCACCCCTTGAGGGCGCCAGAGTCTCCTATAGAGCAAAAGAAGGCGGAGAGGGACGTCCAGAGCGAGCTTTCTTTTGGCGACCGCCTGCTTAGTTCTTCTTCTTGGTCCTCTTCTCTCTCTTCTCGGCGGCCACCTCCTTTCCTCCATTGTTCTTCTTTTTGCTCATTTCTTCCCTCTTTTCGGCGGCCTCTTCTGAACGCTTCTTCCGCTTAGAGGGTTCAGACCTTGCGGTTTTCTTAGTAGACTTTGGCAGGGGAGGAGGAATGGTGTCTATAATTATGAAGTCGCGCCCTTGAACAAAAGACCGGTTGGGAGACTTCAAGAACTGATCAATGTGGGCAGTGGTCAGCAAGTTGTCAGTCCAGAGTGCCTCTGGATTAACTTTGGCCCAAGAATCAACTGCCGTTATTCGAGCCAGTTCACGACACGACAGGGCCGACATCTTACGCCATAGGTCATTCTCATCGGGAAGAGGGCGCCAAATCATTCTAATTGGGAAATCACGAAAAATTTCTTCCGTACCGGGGTATTCCCAATTTTGGCCAGAGATATAAAAGAACCTAGTGGTCCACACCTTGACATTGGAGTAGCGAGTCTCGTACCAGGCCAACATTTGCCCATCATCTTTTCTACAGAAGCCGAGAACATTGCCCTTGGAAGCTTCCCTCAGGTTATAGAACAACAAAAACTTCCGGGCGGTCAAATCAGGATAAGGGTCCCCGAGAGGCTCCAAAGCCATGCGAAACACAATACAAGTGCAGAGGTACGTCCTCAACATGAAAGGGTACATTTGAGAGGGAGTGAGGTTGAGGAGATCCAAAAGGTCGTGGAGAGGGCGGCAGAAAGGAAGCCTCAACCCGTGCTGCAAATGAGAAACAGGGATAACCACTCTAGGGGCAAAGCCCTCGCTATCACAAACTCCATATTCAGGAAGGCTTAAGACAACAGTCTCAGGAATACGATAGTCCTCCCGAATCGTGGGAAGATTTTTCTCTCGGAGACATGAACGCCACCGGTACCCAACGAAGACTGTGCCCTCAGGAATCGCAAAGGGGCTTTCAGAAATCCCTCCTTCAACGTAAGAAGCCATTAAAATCGATTGAAAAAAGATAGCAAGAAAAGAGCAAGATGAGCAGAGAGCGTAACAGGGAAAGGAATGAAGAGGTAGAGAACATAACAGGGGAATGAATGAGAGACAAGGAAAAGAATGAAGTTTTGAAGGGTAGTGAAATGCGAAAGGCCAAACGGAAACAAAAAGTAACTTTGCAAGAAGACTAACTGGCACAAAGTGAAATGCGGGAAAGGATATCAAATCTACGATTCTTCGTAACCAAATCTTTATGGGGGGAAGAAAAGGACATAAAATGACCAGAGGGTGTAACGGGCCAAAAAACACAAAAAGGTCGTGGGTTGTTTGGGCCCATGACCATGTCTACATAATTCCCAAGTACCCAAGCCCAAGCAGTCACACCCAGCACTTTTACAGCGACAAGATTGGTCGAAAATAAATTCCATTCGCTAGAAGGCGAATAGAATTGGAGAGGTAGCTGGAGGGACCATTCCAACTGGAGGGCCCTGGAGCATATAAAAAAGGCCCATAATATATTAAACACTAAGAACCCCAGAGTTTGGGTCCAGCATGAGCCCAAAAGTCACGAATGGATGGTTAAGAGAAATTAAAAAAGAGACATACATGGTGCCACCTTTAACGGAATGATAAAAATAGTAAGAAGTGATAGGATTATTCAAAATCCTAAGTCTTGATCTGTTCCGGTAAAGCCTGGATGAGATATGTACGGCAAACGAGCCTATATATATAGGTAATCTTTAAGGTTTAAGGGAATAATCTTTCCAAACTGATCTTAGTATCGGAGTGTTTACAGGAGGAGCCACCATCGAGTTTCATCAAAGAAGAAGGACTGAGCTGTGGGAGATTGGAAGTGAGACACGTCCCAAACAAGATACATATATGATATATCAAGTAAGTTTTATGGTGTTTATTTTAATATTATATGAAATTTATATACGATACTAATAATTATTATAAGAATATCTACTAAATAAATCTATTTTCATTTCTCATTATCAGATAATAATAAATATTAAAATTCACTTCATAAGTAAATCTTTTTCCCTTTCAAAGTTTTCGAAATCGAGTCACAACTTTAAAAGAGACCTTAATATGAAATATGATTAATTGATGTGGTTTCAAGAAGAGCGAAAAAACAAAAAATAAAAATAAATAAATAAAAAGGTTGATTCCATTTTTTAGTACTAGGAAATATACAATTCAATAGGGCGTAATCAATTTAGTTGGTCTAGTTTCGATATTTTTTAAAATCAAATCCAACTATATTGATTTTAAAAATTTAATAATTAATACCAGACTGATTAATTATCGAAATTGAAACTTTTGATTTTTCAAGTTTCAATCCAGTTAGGTTAAGTTTTTTTTCTTTCGATTTTACGGATAAACAAAATCATATTCCAATAAAATTTTAGCAAGTGATTAACCCATATCCTTCATTTTATCATTTATGACTAAAAATATATAAAATTAAAATTTATATGTTATATCAAACCTCAAATGTTATATTAAAAATTATAAGATTAATTCCAAGTTATATCATAATCAAATGTTATATTAAAATTTATAAGATTAATTTTATGCTTAAATTGGGCTTTAATGTTAAATGGGTGGAGTTGGTGTTACTTGTATTAATTCAGTTTCATACAAAGTTCTACTTAAAAGTATTCCTACTTCTTCTTTTGGTGCATCAATGGGATTACGACAAGGGGATCCGTTATCTCCATATTTATTTGTGATATGTGCTGAAGCATTGTCTTTGTTAATCAAAGATGCTGAACGAAGATGTTTACTTAAAGGTGTTAAGGTTTGTAATGGTGCACCAATAGTCAGCCACCTATTTTTGTTGTTGATGATAGTTTATTGTTTTGTCCAGCTATAAAGTCTGAAAATGAGATCCTATTATAGCTTTTATGCACATACGAATATGCTTCCGGGCAACAATTGAATTTAGAGAAAACAAAGTTGTTGATTAGTAAAGATGTGGGCCAACAGGAAGTAAATAATTTTTCCAACAGCATGATAAGTATTTGGGTTTTCCATCATTTATTGGTTGAAACAGAAATGCTACTTTTAGGGAGTTGAAGACACATGTTTGGAATAAGTTGCAAGGTTGGAAAGAAAAGTTACTTTCACAAACTAGTAGGGAAATTCTAATCAAAGCAGTTGTGCAGGCATTACCAACTTAGACAATGAGCCATTTTTCAGTTACCTAAACCATTTTGTAAGGAATTGGAGAAGATGTTTACTTAGTTTTGGTTGGGTCAATGTGGTATGGAGTGGAAGCTGCATTAGGTGGGTTGGGAAAAATTGTGCACCTCTAAATTTCAAAGTGGTATGGGTTTTAGAAATTTGGATATCTTTAATCTATCATTGTTAGCAAAATAATGACGGAGGCTTATGCATGATTCTTATTCTTTATTTTCCCTGAGTTTTTAAGGCAAAGTATTTTCCCCACTTTACATTTTTAAAGGCAAATTTGGGCAACAAGTCTTCTTATGTTTAGAGAAGTATTTTTACTATCAAGAACATTCTCTCTCAAGGGTGTATTTGGAAAGTAGGGTGAGGTAATTCTATCAACATTTGGCATGACAAATGGCTCATAACAAATTTATCTTCTTATTTCCCAGTTGTCGACCCGAATTTACAAGAAGTTTCCACTGTAAATGCATTGTTTGATAGTGATTTTTTTTTTTACTTTGAATGAGGTCTTAATTTCAAATTCGTACTGTTTTTCCTCCATATGTTATTGCCTATATAATAAAGATTCATTTATCTTTGAAAATTGATGATTAGTTTGTGTGGAATGGGAATACAAGTTGTGTGTATTTAGTGAAGTCAGGTTATCACTTTGCTTTTACTTTGATGTTTAAAGAGAATGGAACTAAAATTCCCCATGTACACGTCAATTATGATTTTTGGCAAAGATTGTAGAATTTAAAGTTACCAAATAAAGTGAAGAACTTTGCATGGAGAGCATGTACTAATAGTTTACCCACCAAATTGCAATTGTTGCGAAGAGGTATTCTACCCATTGCGACTTGTGATCGATGTAAGATGGAAGATGAGAGTTGTGGTCATGTTATTTAGGGATCTTACATTTTTGGCAGGTTTGGGAACTTCAATGTCCTTTGATTTTTCATATCTTGCATGTTAATATGGAGTTTCAGACCTTATTACGGATATTACTGTAGGAAGCTAATTCTATAGTTTCTCATTTCCTCACTATTGGTAATGGGTAAGCCCCATGACCTATGTTATGTCTACATGGGTAGGAAGTTATTAATTAACTCCACACCACTACCACATTTGCAAGGAAAGTTAATTAACTTCCTACATGAAAACTCTTTTAAATAAAGGGTTTACAAACATTATTTGGGGGTGTGGAAAAGTTTAAGAAAAACTCTCTCTCTCTCTCTCTCTCTCTCTCTCTCTCTCTCTCTCTCTCTATATATATATATATATATATATATTTTTTTTTTTTCTAGAGAAACCATCTAGATCTCTTGATCTTGAAGCGTGAACTTTTCTAGGAAACTTTAGTAGCCTCCTAAGTGAAGTAAAAGTGCAAACAATAAAGTGACATGGGCTGTAAGACGAGCAAAGATTCGACCTTGTGGAAATTTTGCTCCTTGAGGTAATTCAATTTAGCCTTATTTAACATTGGAATCAGATTCTATGTTGCTTGTTTTCGCCCATATGAATATGATTACATGTTGTTGGATGCTTTGAAATGAGTGTAAAAGCATATAATTGATGATATGCCATGATTGTTTATGATTTAGATTTTTCATTAGAGGTTACTGTATGACATGTTTAAGGGTGAATTATTTACATTAATACATTCCTTATAATGTCAGAAACATGTATTCTAAATTTGGTGAAGTTTCATTGCATATAGAAGAAGAAATTTGAAACCCTAGTTTTTGAAGTTCATGTTGAGACCGTAATTTTGAGAACAGTTTTAACCTACCAGATCTTATTTTATGGAAATAAATATTATATGATTAAAAAGCTGGGTTCATTAGCTTTAATTTGATATATCATATGCTTAATTTGGACTTCGTATGAGTAAGTTATGATCGATTGAATATGGGTGCTTGAAATTGAAAAAAAACTAGAATTTTTGACTTGAGGAAATAGACAATGAACAGTTTTTTTTCCTATCCCACTCTCGGTAAGAGAGAGTGTAGTCCACCCATCCACTTAGGGGTGCTACCTACACCATACGGTGCGGGGTAGCCCCCTCCCCGCACCCTGCCCCGCATGATATGGGGGTGGGGTTTTCCCATCCATCCCCCGCCCTGGGATGCGGGGGCGGGGTGCGGAGCCAATACCCGCCCCACCCTGCCTCATTTTTCCTTTAAAAAACTACTACTTTTTTTTATATTTAAAAATTATTGCTAGATCCAAAAGTGATCAAAAATATATTTTTAGATCCAAATTATAAATTTAAATTTTGTAAATATGACTATAATTTAAAAATTATATAGTTTTTAAATTTGCTAGTGCATATTTTATGTAAGTTGTAGTGTAGTAGTTTTAAATTATATAGTTTTTAAATTTGTTAATACATAATTTATAAACAAGTCTAACAAATTGTAATATATATATTTATATATACACAATTTGTAAACTATAAAAATATATTTATATTTATATATATAAACATATATTTATGCTTTTGAATATATATGAATATTTATGTTTTTACATATAATATATATGTAGGGGGCTGGGTTGGCCCCTCCCAGCCCCCGCTAGGGAGACTAGATGCGGGGCGGTGTTACCCCGCGATGCGGGGGCGGGGCGAACGGGGGTTGGGTAGCGAGGTGCGGGGCCCCGCTGTCCACCCCTACATCCACTTGACTTCTTTTTTAATCACTTTCCTGACACATATACACATTAAAATCACTGAACTTTGTATTTAAAAGTTTGGAAACATTGTGAGAGGCAGATGTGATGTTCACTCTCCGTTGCGACAAGTGAAGCAGAGGCAAAATAGCCTCTAGAGCAAAAACGAATCTCACACGCATAGGCGGCACATTCAGAGTATTCTGATGTCATTTTTTGTCCTTTTTAGGACTTGTAATCGTGTGTTGGTCTTTAAAGTTAATTCATATTTTTTTTAGTTGAAACAGAGAGCTGAAAAATATTTTTTAAATGTTTAAAAAAAAATTGAGCCTTTTGTCATACTTCCTCAAGTCTAAATTTTTTTGTTATGGGATATTTATATACATTAGTTGTGGATATATGTATTAAATTATTATTAAATGTATGTCCACATTGAATATATGTCCTTAGACATTAGTTGACAGTGTGGGCTCTCTATCCATTAAACCATCATGCATACTACTATGATTGAATGTTTGAGTTCATTAGTTTTTTTTTTTCTTTTTCTTTTTTTTATTGAATAGAGTTGACATTGGTAATTTGTTGGGCTTATGTGTAATATATGTTTTTTTTTTTTATGTGAATAGATAAGGTGTACCTTATAAGTATATCGATGACATGACTTTCCTATTTATTTATTGTTCTATTAGAAAATTTGTAATAGGATTTTCTTTGGGAATGTAATATTGAGAATGTAATTTTATTATTGAGTTCATGTAAAGGGATGCGTTTCACATCTATCGATATACTTTAAGATCACCTTAACATGATGCACCAAATTACCAATAAGACTTCGGGTGGAGCCTATGCATAATGTGTTTAGCGCAATTTTTCATATTTGATTAATAGAGTATATGTATATGATTTTTGAGTTTTTATTCAAAATTAATTAGATATGATATTTTGACTTATATAGTGGGAGATGATTAATAGATTTTCGCGAAATTTTCGATCTCTCTATGTAGGAAGGAATTTCATAATCTAGTTAGATTTTAGAATAAAATTAAATGCGTGCTAATGTCAATCTCGCACAATGAAGTAGTGATAATGGCCACTAAGAACGTAGTTGCTGACCTTACTAAAGGAGAGAAGTTGGATGAGACCAACTATGACATGTGGCATAGGAAAATCTAATATCTGCTTGATGAACAAGAGGTTCTTGAAAATCTGTCTCACTTTATGATACAACCTAAGGAATGGAATACTTCCCAACATCATCATAATATAGAAGCGTATTAGGCTTAGGCAAAGAAAGATCGATGTGCATGCTTTATCATGCTTAGCAGCATGCACAATGATCTTATTAGTGAGTTTGAGAATTGCCCAAGATATGTGGAACCAGCTGAAAATCACCTATAGGGGGACATAAGCCACTAGGTTTTGTGCTCTTATTTTGAGGTTTGAGCAGTATGTTATAGACTCTAAACATACAATGACTGACCATTTGAGGTCTATGTCTACCTTGATTTGTGATTTAAAGGCTGCTGGCAATAATCTAATTGATGAATAGCAAGTTACCACTATGGTATGATTTTTTCTTGAGTCAACTTGGGGGTAAATGAAACTTGTTTTGACACACAATGAGAATATTAAGACTTTTGCTGATATATCTCGTCATTTAAAGTTAAAGGTGGAGCACATAAATGCGTACTGTAATATTCTACTTATTGCCCAAAGTTGTTAAGCGCAAGGCATTCAGGCCTAAGCGCAAACAACATGGAAAATCTATTGGAGCGGCAAAAAGTTTTGGGCCAAGGGATGGAAAAGTAGCAAAGCACCGCAAAGGCAAAAGTGTTGGCAAGGACAAGTCCAAATTGAAGTACTATAACTGTGAAAAAATTGGACACTTGAGGCAAAAAAGGTACCCCTAAACACAACTCTCTCATTACTTATGTTTGTTTACATATTTTTGTTGCTCACTCAATTTCTGAATAGATTATAGACACAAGAGCAACCAAACATGAAGCTCAAGATCGAATTGGGTTTATAGATTATAAAACAATACTAGTTGGCAGATAGTACGTTATATTGGGTAAAGGAACTAGGGAGAAAGTGCTTGGAGTTGACACCTACCAACTCAAGATGCGTTTAGGCGCTTGTTACTTTTTCATGATGTGCTATATGCACCTGGTGTTCAATATAATCTATTTTTAGTTATCTCTATGTTGGAACTTGGTTTTACTTTTCATTTTGATGGTTCTCAACTGGACTTTTATTTGGATAGGGCTTTGTATGTATATGGTTTTCTTTCGAATGGTTTCTTTATATTGGATTTAGATATTCCTCATTTTCTTTTATGGTTTCAAATGATGATGATGTAGTTTCTAATTCTTTAAAATGACATGTTAGACTAGGCCACTTAGGAAAAGATAGAATGACTAGACTTGCTAGAGAAGGCCTATTAGAGTCTCTCGCTAATATAAGTCTACCTATGTGTAAGCCTTGTTTAACTGGTAAGGTTTGTCAGAAGCCTTTTGAAAAGGCTTCTAGGGCATCTTATCCTTTAAAACTAGTCCATTTTGATATTTGTAGACCTATGAATGTAAAGGCACGCAATTGCTCCTCTTATTTTCTCACCTTTATAGATGACTACTCACGTTTTAGTCATGTCAATCTGATCTCCCATCAATTTGAAGCATTAGAATGTTTCAAGCGCTTTGTGGCTGTGGTTGAGATCGAATAAGAAAGAAATGAATTTAAAATTCTACAAACTGATCGGGGTCGAGAGTACTTGTCTAAAGAATTTCAAGGACTATGTGAGAAAAAAGGGATACGCAAGCAATTAACTATTCCTGGCACACCACAACAAAATGGTATTGCGAAAATGAGAAATCGCACCTTATTGGAAATGGTTCGATCAATGATGGTGAAAGCTAACCTACCAATATCTTTTGGGGAGGATGCTAATGTAGCTGCAGTCTACATTTTGAATCATGTGTCTTCTAAGTCAGTTCCTTCAACCCCATATGAGTTATGGAATAATACAAAACCAAATTTGGAACATTTGCATCCTTGGTGTTGTGCAGGTTATGTTCACACCACTTCCCATAAATATGAGAAACTTGGCCCTAGAGTAAATAAGCATATCTTTATAGGATATTCAGATAGGTTAAAAGGTTATGTAACGTTTGGTGAACATCCTAACAGAGGGATGACAAAAATAGTCACATGATATTACGTTTATCGAGAGTGATTTTTCCAGTATTGATGAAGCAAAGAATGATTTTGAACTTTTTGAGTTGCAAGAAATTGAGGGAGTTACACTATCTTTTGGCGATGGTAAAGAATTATCACATTCTAAAATCGCAAAAGATAGTGGGAGTAACTTACCACCTAGTGGGAGTACACCACTAGAAAATGACTCATAAGAATCTCAGTTACATAGAAGTGAATGTGGAAACATTCCTCGTTGTCGTTTTGAGATTGAAAGGGAATCTTTCATGTGTACTTCGTGTGACTTTGATAATCCTTCTTCTTATGAGGAAGCAATAAGTTCACCTGCTTCAAATAAATGGCTAGCTACTATGAGAGATGAGATGAGTTCTATGGTAAAGAACCAAGTTTGAGAGTTAGTTGATCCTCCACCTGTGTGCAAATCTATTGGAAACAAATGAGTTTTATAAATTAAGCATCAGGCAGATGGATCAATTGATAAGTATAAGGCCTGACTCGTGGCGAAGGGCTACACTCAAAGAGAGGATATAGATTATAAAGAAACATTCTCCCCCGTGGTGATATTTGCTTCTATTCGCCACATTCTAGCTATAGTTGCACATATAGATTTGGAATTTTTTCAAATGGATGTGAAAACTGCATTTTTCCATAGAGAACTAGATGAGGAAATCTATATGGATTAACCTGTCGGTTTTGAGGTTGAGGGACAAGAGCGCAAAGTGTGCCAGCTGAAACGTTCCATTTATAGCCTTAAACAATCGTCTAGATAATGGTACTTTAGATTTCATGAGGCCATTACTTTAATTGACATTGAGATACTAGAAGAAGATTTTGTGTGTATGTCAAACGTACAAGAAAAAGTTTTCTAATTTTATCTTTGTATGTGGATGACATCTTATTAGTTGGAAATAATATGGAGATAATTGTTGCCACAAAAGAGTGATTATCCTCTACTTTTATGATGAAGGACATGAGTAAGCAAATTATGTACTGTGAGTTAAAATTTCAAGGGATCGATTTAGGAAGTTTCTTGGTTTGTCTCAAGAGACTTGCATTAAAAAAATTCTAGAATGATTTCGTATGCATAACTTCAAATCCATAGACACTTGAATTGAGAATGGTTATACTTTGAGCCTAGAACATTGCTATAAAAATGATGAGGAAAAGAAAGAAATGATCAAAGTTCCTTATGCAAGTGCAATTGGAAGCCGGATGTATGCTATATTGTGTACATGACTTGACATTTACTTTGTAGTTGGATTAGTTAGTCATTATTAGAGTAACCCAGGACCTGCTCATTGGCAAGCAATTAAGAGAATTTTTCGATACTTTCGTGGGACAGTAGACCTTGTTCTTTGCTACCAGGATGGAGACATGAGACTAAAAGATTATAATGATACTGATTGGGCTAGTGATAAAGAAGAGCAAAAATCTACGATGGGTTACATATTTATGCTTAATGGAGGAGCTATTTCTTGGTGTAGCAATAAACAATCATTCATTGCTTTGTCCATAATAGAGTTAGAGTACGTTGCTTGTTTAGCAGCTGTACAAGAAGCTATTTGGTTGAGGAGATTTTTCTGGTGCCTAGAGGTTACGACTCTTGCAAATGAAGCCGTTAAGATATATAGTGATAGTATGACAGCTTTGACATATGCCAAGGATCACAAATACCATGATAGAACTAAACACATAGATATTTGGTTTCACTACATTCGAGATGTTGCGCGAGGTGAGGTGATCCTATAACATATCTCTACTAGTAAGATGGTAGTTGATTCTCTTATTAAGGCTACTAGTAGAAGTGTTTTCCAAACTCATGTTAGGAGTTTGAGACTTCGAGTTTTATATATATTGTATTGAGGATACCTTAACTTTATTGTATATTTAATACTGTTGTATCTATTGTAGTGAGATTATTGTATTTATATCAAATTATTAATTAATTGATACTGAGTGAAAGGCACACATAATAAAGATGTCACCAGGCAGAGATCAGTCTACTCATATGGATGATCACCTTGACACATGAATTGCAAGATGAGACAAATTGATTATTTTGGCACTTAGAAAGCGAGCTAGTAAATATCTTAATACTTTTGAAGCATTTAAGATAAATTTAAAGAATGTCGCCTTAGCTTGGCTAAGATGAGACTTACAAGAGTTGTATATGAGGTATTTCTACAACTTCATAAATCCTGATTAAAGCTGAATATAAGATCTTAGACAAGCGCTAGATGAGTGGCTGTGCTAAGAAACTCAAGTTAGAGTGCATTTTTGGCGATTAGACTAAGATTCCTATGGCGTTTGAATGTGACAAGCCCAATTAAGTGAGAGATTCTTTGTAACATACATTTCATACTGTATGTGCTGTAGACGACTATATGAGGGAGTGATTGGATGGATCCCTACTACATCACTGTGTGAGCCCTAATGGATCAATAAATGATCTATTCATATGCCATTGAACTTGGAATTATGTCATGAAATGAAAACTTGATGTTGCTACTTTAACATGTTTTCTTAGGGCTATGAATGATATGGTCTCGCGAAACATGTCTAGAAAATCAGTCAAGTCTAATTGAATTGACATCAGTGTCTAGGGAAGATTGTTTGGATTCTTACTTGTTATTTTATGTCTCATAGCCCAGGCAGTTGTGTCGTTTTGACTCGATATAATCATGAACATATTATATAATATGAGGTTAAGAATTACTTTGAGTTATAAACTCGTGAGGGATTAAGGACTCTTGATCTAGTGAGATCAA
This sequence comes from Carya illinoinensis, assembly GCF_018687715.1. Lineage (NCBI taxonomy): Eukaryota > Viridiplantae > Streptophyta > Magnoliopsida > Fagales > Juglandaceae > Carya > Carya illinoinensis. The sequence goes on from NC_056757.1 coordinate 8,299,495, forward strand.
ATAATCTGGGGGATAGACGAGATATAATGAGTGATGTATTATATTAGTATGATGGTGACTTAATATATTACTCCTGTTGCACAGATGACTAACACAAGAGGGTGAATTGAGTTGTATTAAAAAAATAACAATTATAAATCAAATATATAATATAAAATATAAACAAAATATGAAATAATAATAAATATAAAGAGTAAGGGTAAGAGAGAAGCAAATTCAGTATGTTAACGAGATTCGGCCCTACTGCCTACATCCTCGCCTCAAGCTACCCTTTGAGGATTCCCAAATTCACTATTCAACCTCCTTCAGGTGGAGATAGAAACCTATTACACCTTTGAACAACACCGCTACAAAGGATACATGTAGAACACCCTCTATACTTGCAATTACTTTACACGTGGTGATTCAACTATTCCCCGTGTAGAATACTTTCTATACGCGTAAGGGTTATACACACCCTTTTTCTGATACAAAAGCTGATAGTGGGTAGGTTATCAGAAAACACTCCTCAATGAGTGAAATAAGAATAATACAGCGCAAACTATATCTCTCAAAATGAACAAGAATTAAGGCTCAATGCTTAGAGAAGAGAGAATGAAAGTTTTGAATGAATGTTGTATGCTCTTGGTGTTGTGAATGTGAAGCTCTCAAATGATCTATTTATAGGCATATGAGATTTCATATTCAAATTTAAAAAGATTCACATGTCAAAGACAACATTATTCACTTTTTTAAAAAAATCAAACATAATCTTTTACTTTTGACATATGACAAAAGGAGTACAGTTTTCTTTTCAAACAAATCAAACATAATCTGTTACTTTTTGTAAATGACAAAAGGAGCACACTTTACTTTTCAAATTTTTCAAACAAAATCATCTACCTTTTTTTGTATAAGTCTAAAAAAGCATCAATCACTTTTAAAAATATTCAAATAAAACATGCACATGTGAAAGATGACAATCAATCATCTTTAATATTTTCAAAATTTAACCCTTTAATCAAGGCATGCACATGTAAAAGATGACAATCAATCATCTTTCAAAATTTTCAAATTTAATTTTCAAAAATATTCATACACATGTGGAAAATGTATGTTAATGCTTTATGGTAAAATATTAATTTTGAGCATTAATCCTAATTTCGAATTTTGAAGAGATTTATAACATTACTCCATAACTTTAATGTGAACTTGTTCCCTTTTTGCTCATGCTTGTTTCCTTGATGTGCTTGACTCCATTGTGTAGACAACTTGAGCTTGAAACTTCTTTATTCTTTGAATTCATTTGTTATCATCAAAATTCATGTGTAGATATATAATTACACAAAACTTGAAACCTTGGGTTCAACAACTCCTAACCTTTGTTTTCTCGTCAGGTCGCACGCTTCATTTTCTGTATGAGGGATAAGTGATTGAGAGAACAAGATGAGATTATTAGTAGACATAGCACCCATAGTAGACAAGTGGAAGATGTTGGTAATGGGTAAGCCCCATGACCTATGTTATATCTATATGGGTTGAAAGTTATCAATTAACTCCCCACCACTACCACATCTTCAGGGGAAGTTAATTAACTTCCCATATGAAAATTCTTTAAATAAAGTGTTTACATACATTATTTGGGGGTGTGGAAAAGTTTAAGGAAAACTATCATCTCTCTTTATATTTTCCTAGAGAACCATCTGAATCTCTTGATCTTGAAACGTGAAATTTTCTAGGAGACTCTAATAGCCTCCTAAGTGACGTAAAAGTACAAACAACAAAATGATGTGGGTTGTAAAACGAGCAACAATCCAACCTTGTCAAAATTCCGCTCCTTAAGGTAATTCAATTTCAAGGGTTTTGCTAGATACAGTCGGGAAATACAGTCGGCGTGCAGTCGGCTGTATGGAATGAATAAAAAAAAATTATAAAAGAATTATTTTATATTCAGGGGGACCTACATGAATAAAAAAAGTTATAAAAATAATTTTTTTTTTTTCATGTAGGTCTCGTATTAATTCACTTTTTTCTCCACGACTGCACGCCGACTGCAAAAAGTATTTCTCTTCAATTTAACCTTATTTAACACTAACAATTTGATGGGGGTATTTGGAAGTATAGGAATCTCTTATTATTTGAAAATTCACATAGTGCTATTCAATAGATTGTTGATAATTATATTGGGTATATGGAAAGTTTTATTACCATGAAGGCTAATTAATTAGTGGTGCATATGGAGCAGGTTCTTTTTTGGAAGCCTTCATTGTTGGGTAAGGTTAAATTGAATATTGAAGGGCTATATTTAAACATTCTTCATCTGCTAGAATTGGAGTTATCTTACAGGATGCTAAGGGTGAAGTGTTGACGTCATTGATGAGGGAAGTGGGTGAATTTGAAGTGGATGAGATTGAATCTCTTAGGGGTTTAGAGATGATTCTTCTTCTTAGTACACATAGTTTAATATTGGAAGGTGACTCATTATTTATTATTGAAGTTGTAAATTCTAGAGAACAAAATCTCACCATTCTTGGTCCCTTAGTTATAGAAATATATATTTGTTTAGAAGATTTCAAGCATACGACGTTTTTCATGTTGGACGACAGGGTAATGAGGCTTCCCACTTGCTGGCCGGTCATGCTAGACTAGTGGAAGATACAATTCAATGGCAGTATCGATGTCCTAATTTCCTTAGGTCTTGACTATTAGTAGTTGCAGCATTCTAAATGTATTATGTGATACATGTTTCATATTATATGAATGAATTCTTTTTTTCCCTTTTAGAAAGGGGAGGTGGAGGTGATCAGCGTAGGAACTTTTTTTGGACGTGACTATAAGAGTTTCTTCTCATTACAAAATGTTCAGTTTGAGCTATATCTACTGTCTTAAAGACGAGCACATCATCACAGCATTCCAAAAATATCTAGCTGATTTAAAGCCTATAACATAGCATAAAGTTAAGGTTTTACTACTACAAATAATTACGACTTATATCCTAACTCAAACTCCTAACGGCAAAATTATGAAATATCAACTTATATCAATTAGATTATTCCTGAAGGATAAATGAAAGAATTCTATTTCATATAAAAAGAAAAAATTAATATTTATATTAATAATTTTAATAATATATAAAATGAAACAGAAATACGTCTTTCCATTGAGTTTCCAAGAACTTTTGAGAACTGCCACCATTTCGTCATGGGTGGGTCTACGCCCCCCGCTGGTTGGGTTCAGCTAATGGATTGTGGATTTTTTTTTTAAACATGATTTTTTAAATATTTTTAAACATTTAAAAAAAATTATAATATTATTAAAATAATATTTACTTAATCACGAAGGAAAAAAAGAATTAAAAAAAAAATTGGGACCTCCAGCGGAAAGCATAGCTTTCTCCTTTCGTCATCCCCAAGCCAAGCGGTTTTGCATTCTCTCCCAAATTCCAAAGCTCCAAAGATTGAAGTTTGAAGTTTGAAAGTCTTAACGCACAGAGCTGAAAAGAAAATCTCGTGAAAAAAAAATACAAGTTTGAAAAAAAAAATGGGAGGGTCATCGGAAACGAAGTTTTTGCAAGAACTGGTACTGTACGCGGCGAGCGCCGCTCTAAGTTGCTTGGTGTTGTTCGCGGGACTCCGACACCTCGACCCGAACCGAGAGGCCTCGAAGAAAGCGCACGAGCACAAGAAGGAGATCGCCAAGCGCTTGGGTCGCCCCCTCATCCACACCAACCCTTACGAGGTATGTTTAGATATCTCGCGGCTGTGAATTTGGAATTTTGGCATGTATAGAATTTGAAGAAATTTTCTATTTTTATTTTGGGTTCTTTAGGTGGATTTGGGTTGTGTATGTGGGATATTCCATGCTAGGAAAGCATACTATATTTCTCAGTAATTATGTATTTTGATTATTTGAATTCGAGTTTCCAAGGCCCTTAATATCTGCGATACAATTACGGGGCCAATTTTAGGTTTTACTGGGTAATGGCATTGTTCGTGGGATGATAATCTCACAGCTCTGGGCTGAAGAAATATTTAACAATCACCAATTTACATGAATATTGAAGAATCAAGTTGTAAATGGACAGTACTTACCATATATGGTCAGCCGTCAGCAAACCTATTATTAAGTGGTAATAACATACTTTACGAGAAAAGTTAACATCAAAGTTCATCTTTTTTTGCAGAAAAGAGGATATTCCTGTTTGTTCTGCTAAAATGACTTTCCGTGCGAGAATGTATAAAAGAACACGATGAGATAATATTGATGAATAAAGCCAAATGGAATGTGGTAGACTTTTGAATTGCATTAAGCTGTCATCTCTTATACGATTTAAGGAAAGCCTAAGTCACATTTGGGCTTATAATCCAAAAAGACTAGTCAAGGATATAGACTCTATGGGAATCATCATAAAAAGAAAAAACTTCATTCCAAGCAATATGAGATCCTATTTACTACATTCTCATACTAAATCCGAGTTATTACAATATTTTTCTACTTAAATATTTGACTTATTCGTTTGGTCATTCCTTTGTAGATTGCACGGTTCAAGCTTCACATTTCTTGTTAGTGTTAGGTCTGATACCATTTGTAAGGATCCAAGGAAAGACCAAGCGATATCTAGATCTATACTCCAAAAGGATTGGTCGAGGTTGTAATTGGAGCTCCTTAGAATCACCATAAATTGCTAGAATTTCACGATCCTATTAACAATTCTCTTGTACTAAATCGAAAAAACCCTAGGAGTTGGCTCAAGTGGTAAAGGTTTGCCTTGGTGGTATGCTCCATCCAAGTCTAAGGTTCGAATTCTATTGGATGCAAACAATTTCTAGGGGCCATCAGACTGAGATAACTTTCCCTTGAATTACTTGAATTGCACTTCAGTTGCGAGTTGCAATTTTCTTTAATGGCTCCTATCCTGGTGATAGGTTTTAGCAAGCACAAAGCACATATTGATATGGAATGCAACCATTTTAATTGGCTAAGGCATGAGATTTTAGACAGGAAAATACTTTCTATTGAAATAGAAATGACATTGTAAGGATTCTCTATTGCTTAATGTGGGTTAGGATTTAGGCATGCTTGCAGAGGTGAATCCATTTGTTAAATTCAACCCCAAGGGGTTGGCCCAAGTGGTGAAGGTCTTGGTTTTTGGATATCACTCATTTCAAGGTCCAAGGTTCAATACCTCATGGGTACAAACAATCTTTTGGGGCCACACTCCTTGGTGAAAAGCTAGTGATTTAACCAGCTCTGTGTAGGAAAACTTCTGAGGGTGCGGTGCAAGGGACCGGGGTTTACTCTACAGAGGTGGGTCCGAAGGGCCCTGCCTTGGAGAGATTCCCCGACATAAAAAAATAAAAAATAAAAAATTTTGTATTCATTGGTAATTGAATGCATGTGTGTTAACACTTGCATTAGGAAGATATATTTTTTTTTATTGGCACCGGGTGTCTGAGAATGAAGTCCTGACTAATCTCGGCGGCGCACAGGCCCTTGGCAAGGAGTCTACCGTAAGTGCACTTCGGGTAATTCAAGGGGAAGTTCACCTAGTCCGATGACCTCTAGAAATTGTTTACACCCAATATTATTTGAACCTTAGACCTATGCGAGCATATCTCAAAGAACAAGGCCTTTACCACTTCAGCCAACCCCTAGGGGTTACTTGCATTAGAATGATAATGTAAAGAATGGAATTTGACCTTTTAATCAAATCTGCTTCCAAAAGACTATTTGGCTTTTCTAGTACATGGAGCTGTATATATAATGTCTCGGATTTATATGAGAAGGTGGTGAATGTGATTTCATACTGCACTTATAAAAAGAAAATGAGGTTTCACATTATATGGGAAGGAGAAGTTGTGACTTGAGCCATGTCAAGTCTCAAGTTGTATCACAACAGAATGATCTGACAAGGACATCAAGCATATGATTGAGGGAGAATGTAACCTTAACTATCTTTTTGGAGATATAAGCTCAAATGTGGTTTTGTTTTCTTTGGTATATTTATAGCGACTTGAAAAGCTCAAACCATATCTAAGTTTATATTCATAAGGATTAGTTAATGCTACAATGGGAGATAAGAACTTCTCCATCATAGACAATATGGGATCTCATTCATCATATATTCACCATCTTTCTATATATGTGATGTGTTTCAATATATGAACACTGAATTTCGAAATAGAGACCTAGCTTTAACTTTTTGTTGTATGCCAAATGATCGTGAGTATTATGAACCAGAATAATGATACATAGAATTAATGTAAAACGAAGATTCAGAATAAACTTTTTTTCCATGCTTGAATTTGTTTCTTATTACTTACAGGATGAATGTGTTTTCATGCTGACTTTTTTTCTCTTTACTTACAGGATGTCATTGCCTGCGATGTTGTAAATCCTGACCACATTGATGTGGAATTTGGCTCAATTGGAGGGCTTGAATCCATCAAGCAAGCATTATTTGAACTGGTTATACTACCACTACGAAGGCCTGACCTCTTCTCCTATGGGAAGCTTCTTGGTCCCCAGAAAGGAGTATTGTTATATGGACCTCCTGGCACTGGAAAGACAATGCTTGCCAAAGCTATTGCAAAAGAGTCTGGAGCAGTTTTCATTAACGTGAAGATATCAAGTCTCATGAGCAAATGGTTTGGTGATGCGCAAAAACTCGGTGAGTGAATATTGTAATTACAATTCCACTCCTGTATTTTAGGGGTTTTCTTCTGCACTTTCCGACCATAAAATGAACCAAGTTATTTTAGCCTTCTAATTTATTTCTCATGGTAAGCCTCATTACTTATAGGTTGTCAAATTTAGCTTGCCTGTTGATCTCGAAGTGAGCAACAAAGAACACATGACTTACCTGATTTATTCGATTAAATGTGCTGAAAACAATGATTACCTAAGATGGCTTCAGCACTTTTTCTTATGGTTTGAAATTATATGAGATGTAGATATTGTAGGTATGTTTGGTTCTTCTGCAAAAATGCTAATTGATTTCTGTTTAGGGTTTGAGATCGTCTTCAATTTTTATTTTTAATTATTTTTGCATATATATATATATATTTTTTGTAATATCAGTAGAGTGCCCTGCATGAGGAGTATTAAATCAGCGAGTTATATTTCATAGATATAGTTTGTTAATTTTAATGTCATTGATTATAATTTGTTCTGACAACCTACATAACTAATCAAATTCAAAGGATAATTTTTTCTCTACAGGAGTTTATTGACAATTATGTATCTGGTTGAAGGATAGTGATTATGCTACACAGAGTAGTTGTGTCTTTTCTTTCAGCAGGCGTGGTGGTTTGGTTTTTTTATTTAATGGTAAAAACTTGGTTATGTTTTTGGGCAGTTGCTGCTGTATTTAGCTTAGCTTATAAACTTCAGCCAGCTATCATATTTATTGATGAGGTGGATAGTTTCTTGGGGCAGCGTCGTAATACAGATCATGAAGCATTAGCAAATATGAAGACTGAGTTCATGGCTTTATGGGATGGATTCACCACAGATCGTAAGTTTGCAATTCCAACAGCAGCTATATTGTATGATTTTCTCTTTAAATATTCAATCATTATTGTGGTTGTAAATAAGATGCATGGTTCTGATCAATTGCATGTAAACATAGTGTCTTAGGTTTTGATGATTTCATATTATTATTGTAGAGAATGCTCGAGTGATGGTTCTTGCTGCTACTAATCGTCCGTCAGAACTTGATGAAGCAATACTCCGGCGTCTTCCTCAAGCATTTGAAATTGGGATACCCAACTGCAAGGAAAGGGCTGAGATACTGAGGGTGATTCTGAGGGGTGAGAGGGTTGAAGACAACATTGACTATGACCACATAGCTAGCTTGTGCGAAGGTTACACAGGTTCAGATCTTCTTGAACTCTGTAAGAAAGCGGCATATTTTCCTGTCAGGGATCTACTGAATGAAGAGAAGAATGGGAAACGGTTATCAGTGAGTATTTATCATTTTCTCCTTCCACCTTTTTTTCCTCTTAAAATTGAAGCAATTCTTCTTTCTGGGGCATATTGGGTATGGTAGAGCCTAGTGACAGCATATGACACATCATGCCATCGGTAATCTTTGAAGTTCACTAGCAATATGTGGTAAATTATCTTGGGTACTGTATGCAGAGTTTCTTACCTCACATCTGTGTCATCAGTAGCTTTGTTGTCATCAAGTTAATGATTTAAGAGCCTTTTTACCACTGCTCTTGATTGGTGCTCATTTTATCTTTCACTTTTTACTACTAAACATCATGTTTGTCCTTGGGGTTGAAAATCCAATTATAAGATTTTTGGCAACAGATGGTTGTTTGTATGTCATGAACTAAAAATAAAGGCAAAAAGTGACCTTTGTGGATACTTTGTGGGGTTATTTCCATGCTGTACAGGCTCAATTTGTATGGAGTATAAAGAAAGGTAGGTATGGATAGTATAAAAGTCAACTTTAGTTGCTTATATACCTTTACCAAAATTAACATCTTATATGTAGCTAGATGTCATCGACGGCTGTTTTGCATGTTACTGAATACCGACTCTGGTTTGTTTCAGGCACCGAGGCATTTGTCAGAGTCAGATTTGGAGAAAGTTCTGGCCACATCACAAAAGACAAAGGTAGTTGCTAGTGAATACACTGGATTAACCTCACAATCACCAGGGTGGTCCAGGAATAGGGAGCCAGGTGATTATCAGGTTCAAGCAGCAATAAATGAGCTATCTAAGCTTGTGGTTTCCCAGATTCTCAACCTTCAATCAGATTCCCGGGAGCCGTGAAGGCAGGGGGAAATGCTCACATTGAACCCAAATGCCCCGAAGCAAAATTGATCTATTGTTTTTAACTGCAACGCTCACATTTAGTCATAGAGAATTTGCAATACATTTCTGAAATTTGTTAATGGATTGTCAATTTTAGGTGTTTTTTCAAAGTTCCACGCGATTGGAACAATAGAATTAGTATAGTTCTGCATCCTATTTTGCAATTTCTAGAAGATAAACGCAACCAGCGGCTCAACGGAGATGGTTCGTGCCCTCTCGTTTGCGTTGATTGGTCAATGAGCTGGATTTGCTAATAATTTTTCATTGTCTTAAACGTGATCTAAATGGTTAGTTTCATAGAATCATTGTATGATTCAATTCCTAGCCAAATGGTTGGATAAGTGAGATCTTCGTGGCAAGATGAGTGCATTCCCCGTTTTACTCTCAAGTCCCAGTTCATTTGAAAATAGCACAGGTTATTTCATATCTCTATTCTTGTCTGATCAAAGCGGATTCAATTGGCTTGTTATTCTTCCCGCAAGTTTCTCAGCAAACATGGTTGAGAGAATAAAAGGGAAAGTAGGCCGAAAAGAAAAGTTCAAACATCGGTTGGGCTCCCCTCCTTTGCATTGTTGGGCCATTGTTGGGAGACAAGTAATGAAAAAGGGAATTGATATCCCACCAAGATCTCATTTTGTTTATTATTTTAAGATTTGTGTTTGTTTATATTTTAATATTGTGTTTTAAAAAACAAAAAAATACATAAAAGAAAAGTTTTAAAAAAAGAGAAAAAAATTCCATTGTGGTACCAAATTCAGTATCGACTATCGGTGGCACTAGCACTATCCTAATGAAAAAGAGAAATGTTATAGTCACAAATAGATTATACAAAAGTAAATTTACAAATTGACATGATTTTATATGATACGTTAGATTTACTTTATAATAAAAATAATTTTATAATCTAATGTACCATATTAAAACACACAATCAATTTATAAGTTTAATTTTATAAATTCTCTCTATGGTTAGAGTATTTCTCAAAGAAAAAACATGATCCAGGAGGCCACTTGATGAGTACCTTCAAAGTTAACTGAATCTGAATGGCGATGACATTATAAAGGGACGTATTCATCAACAACTGGAAGATGTCACACTGAGATATGTGCAGTTTTAGGCATATGGCCGATTCATCAAGGAAGAAATTAAAGATGCAATAAAGAAGAAAAAAAAAAAAAGAACAACAATGTAATGTCACTTCTAAATCATTATAAATGTGTAACAGTTTGCGTTTTGAATTTATCTATCAAGTGTCAATTTTAATAATTCGGAGATACAAAAAAATATTGGTAATTTGGGGATTAGTTGTACATTCTTAAAAAAAAGGGGTTATGAGAATTAAATGATAATTTAAAGGTCAAGAACACCGTGACTTCTTTTATCTATAACATTTCATTTTCTTTTCTCAATATATAATTCATTAAAATTAATAATTGAAGAAAACCATACAATCAAATTTAGTTTTGATACATATAGTCAATTTTACGTACTCATTGCTCATTCTATCAATGTAATTGATTAAAATATTTATTTTATATTAAAAAAATGATGCAAACAATCACATTAATAAAATATGTAAAAAAATATACAAAAGTAACTGCAGATATAATTTTTAATTTAATTGGTTTGTATCTCACCTTTGCCTTCCCTGTTTACTTCTGAACATGGTATAACAATTTAGCTGGCTTTGTCAAAACAATAATTCTACAGACAATCGATGAATAAAGTTACCACATCATCAAGCTCGTTTTTAATTGTAAAATTGTCAAAACCCCTTTTTGTCCCGAAATAGAAAGAATAGAAAATAGGCAAAAAAAAAAAAAAGGAGCTTAGCTCCCGCTTATGCTTTGTTCGTTTAACAACCGAGCTCAGATTCACGCTCATAGAAATTCGTGGCTTCGTGGTGCTCTGGTGTCTTCGATCTGGGAAAAATTTCATGTGCTTTGGTCTAAAACTTGGAATTGGTCTTCGATCTCACGGAAACTTCAGTGTCTTGGTTTGAAGCTTGCGTCTTCGCGTTGCTCTGGTGTTTCATGGCGTCATCTTCTTCTCAAGGTCGTGTTCAGCTTCATGGTGTCGTCTTCTACTCAAAATGGTCCTCAGCACCGAGATCTTCAATGCCAATCAAGTGGATTTGTGCTGGTAATTTTGTGGGTCTCTAGGATCCTTGTGTTCAAGTATGTACAGGTTGGACTCTAGAGTGCAAAAAGCTTCTATCTTTCTTCATATCACATCCATTTCTACAGAGAAATGAAAGAGACATGGAGTCCGACAAAATCCATCATCGCGAGTATCTCTAATTTGACATTCAGTTTCAGTCACCACTACTTCAAGGTAAGATCCATGAAATTCGTCTGTTTTTCCATCCTACTTCTGACTTAATTTTCAGCAATCAAATGAGAGATTTTTTTGTTTAATTGTGTGTTGGTAGCTAATTTTTGTTGGAATTTTTTTGCCTTCATGAGCAGCGAAGTGAATTGCGAACTTACTTCCACTCTACCTGTACCATCTGAGTTTGATGAAGGTCTTCCTATCCTCTCCTCCTCAAAGGGTAGTCCATCATGAACTTTTTGTGTTCCTTGAAAAACTTTCAAATTTCATGGCGTCCTCGTTCCAAGAAGTCTAGGCAATTGCTCTTTATGTTTTGCAACCATTGTAAAATTACGGATCATATTTGAGAGTGAAAGGGGAGTTTTTGCGATGGGTTTTAGCTTGATGGGTCAACGGGGCCTCCGATAAAACGAAGAGCGGGTTTACGGATAAAACATGCTGGGATAAAATGGGTCTGAGTAGAAAACTGAGGGAAGCATCGCGAAGGGAGGGAAGCATTGCGAAGGGATGGGGGGCAGGGGATTATTGGGCCAAAAGAATGAAACAGCGTCGCTTCTCCAAACCCAAAAACGACGTTGTTCCTATAAAGAAGGATGCCACATCATCAAGCTGTATGCGCCGTTTGTGGGCCATTCATGCCTTGTGACTGCATCCAGCATTTTTGTTATCCAAAACTCCTAAAAGCTCATTTGGCGAGAGATAGAGTTGCAACCACTGCTAATGATGAAGGACCCACTGGGAATCAGCTGGTGGTCATGGGATCGCCATATGGTGTGGGGTTTCTAACTTTTCAAGCCCAAGGTTGAAGTAGTGTTGGTGTGTCAAAGCGTTCTTCCTTGAAATAGGTGCAGTTCCAGCCAATAAACTATGGTTTATCATTAAAACCTTTTGCAAGTTTAAAAGCTTTTCCCCTTCTTCTCACATTCTTTAACTACATAGGCATCCATGCAGGACCACATGTTAGGTGTTAGTTAAAATGTACTCTATAAAAACATGAGAAATATTTTAGTCATAAAGGGATTATAAAAAAAGTAAATTCACAAATTAATATAGTTTGATGCAGTACGTCAAATTGTAAATTAGATTTAATGGATTATATGAAACTATATCAGTTTGTGGATTTTTATTTGTATACTCTCTTTGTGTATGTAGCATTTCTTTAAAAACATTCAGAAGTGATTTTTGGTTGGTCAAACTAAGAGATTACAAATTTAGTTAAATATTTATCAAAGTCAATACATCTGATACCATTCTAATGTAATCTATAAAGAGAAATGATATTTGCAACAATGAATTGTACAATCGCAATGTAATCGTTTTGAAAAAAGTGAATAAAATATATGATAAAAAAATTAATTTTTTAATAGTGAATCTTACTCTTATTCAAAGCGATTATACGATGTTTACATATTTCGCGGTTGTATGTAAAATTACTCATTTATAAATAATGAATAATATTATATACAGTTTTAAGGTATATAAATGGTCTTAGATTTCTCCTACTTTTTTCAATGGGAGTACACACTCTAAATTTGTTTCCCATAACCAATTGTCCCTTGAACTTAAATTTGCTAGAATAAAAAACAAATTTATTCACTAGTCTAGCGAACAACTATATCAACATGAAGATGAAGTACCAATTGCCAATTTAAATTATTATTCATTCCATCGGCGTAATTAATTTGGTTTGAACCAACAAAATTTATAAGCATTGTGATCATCTCACTTAAGTCAAATATTATTCCATTCAACCAAACACTTTGTTGCCAACCAAAAGAGTTTCAACCTTAGCATGGGAATTTTGGTATAGAAGAAATGAGATGCTACATGATAAGGTTCGATTGACTCCTACTCAGGTGATTGAGCATGTGTTATCTATGCTAAAACTTCATAAGGAACTAAAATCCTCTCCAAGTTTAAAGCTGACAATTTATATCAACTGGAAGCCTCCCCCTAGGAATTTTCTGAAACTGAATGTTGATAGAGCTATGTTCTTTGATTAGCATAAGGCGGGTGTGGGTGTAATTCTCAAAGATATTAATGGGGATGGTGTAATGGCTGCCAGTAAACTAGAACATGAGGTTCAAGACCCAGAAACTGCTAAACTCCTTGCCATGTTTTATGGAATATAACTATGTGCAAGTATGGGCATTGTGGATATTATATTGGAAAGTGATTGTCTTCTAATGATCCAAGAGTTTCAAAGTGCAACAAAATCTCTTTCCTCTCAAAGGATTCTCATACAAGAAACAAAATAGCTTATAAGTTTATTCAGAGTATGCACAATTCAGCATGTGATGTGAATTGAGAAGGGAATCCAGTAGTCCATAAGCTTGCTCGATATGTTTGAAGTGTTGAAAACACTGAAATGTGGTGCGACAATGCCCCATTGTTGTATCTCAAGCTATTTGGCTTGACAAAAGAAATTTGTAATGTTTCCCTTTTAATGATATGATGATTTCCTATAAAAGAAAAAAAGAAAAGAAAAGAATTTCAACCTTAGTGAAATTCCAAATTTTATGAGATAAAATTAAGACCATATTGAATTTTATCAAAAACTTTTATCGGTAGATGATAAGGTTTGGTTTGAGGAGTGAAATGATATGAGAATTTTGTAAATAGTAATAAGATAGTTTATGAATAGTAGTGTGATAGTTTGAGTTGAATATTTTTTAATTTTTGGGAAAGGAGAGAGAAAAAGTTGAATAAAAAATATTATAAAGTTGAAATATTGTTAAAATATAGTTTTATAATATTACTTTTGTTTAGGGTGAATTATTTTTTATTTTTTGTTTGAAAATTTAGAAAAGTTGTAATGATTATTTTGAAAAAGTTTTAATAATTAATTTCAAAATTTTGTATTTAAATTAGGACATTGCTACATTCACATTGAGAATCCTCACTTATCAGCTATTTTTTTACTTTTTTAAAAAATATTTTTTAAAATTATTTAAATATTTAAAAAAATCAGAAATTCATTTAAAAATACTTCTTTAATCATTAAATAAAAAAAGTTTTAAAAAATAAAATGAAATCTAGTATAAAATTTTGGTATAAATCATAAGTAGAAGTGTTTGAAAAGGAGATAAGACTAGATAAAATTGAGAATTTTGAGTAGGGGTGTAATGAATCCAGTTTGGTCCAGTTTTAGATAAAATCTAAGACTAAACCGATAATACCGATTTTATATTTTTTAAAACCGATTACCCTTCTAAACTGGTACTTCCAGCTTTACCAGTTTTGATCTAGTTTTCTAGTTTTAATATATTAAGTATATTAGTATTATTAATATATTTATCAAAAGAAATATGTTGAGAATTTATTAGGTAATAAAATGTATTTAATATATATTTTATATTTAAAATATATGATCAAATAAATATTCATATTTAAGATTAAAATGTAATCTTATAAATTACAATATATTAATTCATACATAATTATCTGTACTATATATAAAAAGTTATATATTATATAAAATATATTATATATAATATTAAGAAATAATAAAATAAAATATATAAATATATGAACCGACCGAATCCAATCCAGCATTAGAAAATGTAAAACCGATTCTGAACCGAACTAGTTGAAAGTCAGACCAAACCAACCAGGTTGATTTGAACCGATTTTCTAATTTTTTTTATTTGTTTTATATCCCTAATTTTAAAATGAGATTATTTCCAAACAGTCATGTACCTTAGAGTATTCGCATCGGAATATGCAAATGTATAGTTAAAGCCACTTTTTGGATATTAAACATCATAACCGCATATATTGAATTAGGCAAAAGTAAATTTTGTAGCTTTTAGCTACAGTAATCGAATAGAAATGATCAAATTTGATATATGCTGTACAAATGTTAAATATTTATTTTATTAATTTATGTAACTTTCTCTCTCTTCCATCTTGCACCCAAGTATTGAATTAAAAATTAAAAATTAATTTATTAATTATTTTATTAAATAATTAAAAAGTTAAATATTTTTTTAATTAAAATTAAATTCATTATAAAATTAAATAAATTAAAAATATCCAAATTAATTTTTTTTAGGTTAATATTATTTTATTAGTATATAATAAATAAATGAATAATTCAATATAAAGATTTGATGTGAATGGAATATATAGTCAAAGTTAAATTCATCTCATATTATTTTATTGTTATATAATAAAAAATATATATTCTAATGTGAAGATTTATATAAATAGAATAGTAAATATTTAAATTCATTTCACATTCATCAAAACTGTCCTTTACATATGCATGACCTAATAACAACGCTATTAGAAGACACAACTTATCAAATGCCAACAATAGAAATCTCTGTACTTCCACGAAACGTGATTCTACCAATTAATCAAAAGAGAAATGATATTTGTAGTCGTGGTCGTGCAAATGACGTGCAGTCACTTTAAAAAAAATAAATTAATATGGGATCCACATGAAAAAAAAAAAAAACTAAATTTTTAATCATAAATCTCACTCTTTTTCAAATCAATTATACGTCGTTTATAATTTTATGACTATATAAAACATTGCTTTAATCAAAATCGTTGTCAGCAGGTTGTTTTTTTTTCTGGCGCAATGATCATGGCAATGAGACAATTATACATCATAACTGTTGTATAGATCAGCTTTCCCAAAACAACTTGATAGGAATAATATTTATGACCATGAAAGATGCCGATTGGGACCCTACCACCCCTTAAGAATATTCTTTTAAAAATTAAAAAATAATATTTATAGTCATAAAATTTATTTCTCATTTATTTTAGCAACTGAAATGTCAAAAATATGTAATTGTCTCGTGGAGAATTAAAAAGGTAGGGAACAATTAAACCTTTGAATGGTTAGGTAAGACTATATGCAAACGACAGAATAGAAGCTGTAGCATGGAAAACTTGAAAATTTCAGTTTACTTGTTCAAAGCAAGCAATTTCAAACCAGATTCCAGCAACCAATGCGGTGGCTTTTGCTTGTTATCTGCTATGAAATTTCAGCATATATTATCATATGTTTGTTACACATGAAATTAAGACTGCACACCTTTAAGACTTTTGTTATGCTTACATCATCATTTTGAATTTTACTTACTCATTAGAGGTAATATTCCTTTTCACGTGGTAAAGAATCACATATGTTAATAGTAATAAAAAAATAATAATTTATAAAATATTGATACGTCGGTCACATTACGTGAGTGTTATGTCGGGGGTGTTCCGATAAACAGGACTCCACCGTGTTATATGGCCCCTAATTGCTAAAAAAGGGGAGAAAAAGTTGTAATAATACAAAATAAGATTCAACCAAGAAAGGTATTAACTAATTGAGTACATTAAACAAAAGTAAGTGTTGCTATAAAATTAAACAAAAAGTTACAAGTCTCAACGTCAAACATGTACCAAGCATCAACTTTATCGACTGGGTGTGGCCCCTAATTGCTTAAAAAGCGCATGCAAACGAATATTTGAATTAAGTATTAATCAAAAGTTGTTCTAAAAATAATTGTTATATACATAAAAAAAATTATATAAAAATAAACATAAAATTCGTTAAATTTATTTTATAATAAAAATAATTTTATAATCTGATAAATCATATTAAATCACGTTAATTTATAAATTTATTTTTATATAATCTCTTGTATCTAAAATATTTTCCTGTTCCAAACCCCACCTCACTTTTGGTGAAGACCATTGAATTATGTTCCCAAATGTTCCTCTTTTCAATTATCAACTCCTCATAATGGTCCTTAGTCAGTGGTCATAGATTCGCAGCCACAGCCATAGCCAAGCAAAAATGTCTAAAATCTCTCTCTCTCTGCCCCATTTTGACCTGTTAAACTCGAAGGATCTATCAGGCTATGAATTCCCGCTACCCCATTAAAATACCCCATTCCTCAGGCTCTAGCCAAGTTTTCATTCTCCACCAACCATCATCTTCCTCACATCCAAATCATTAGGTACAAAGAAATTAAGAAAGTTTTAGTATAACTACGTACTCAGAAACTCTCCAAGCTTTGCGGTAATATATTTCACAGTTTCTGTAGCTTTTGTCATCGATCATGTTTCTGGGTCTTTTCTTGGCTATCGTTTCCTCCCTGATAATACTTAGGTTCTTGTACAAGACATCTATATTTCACATTTTCTTGAAATGGTGGCGAGGTTTTGAAGACCTGTTTCACGTATACCAGACCTACAAAATTCCACAGTACAACGAGCAGTACCATGAAAACCAACTCTACCGGAAGATTTCAGTTTACCTGAATTCCTTGGTCTCCCTCGACGACTCCGACCTCACGAACCTGAACCTGTTCTCGGGTTCCAAATCCAACGAAATCCTTCTCCACTTCGACGCCAACCAGATCGTCTATGACACCTTCTTTAGCGCCAGAGTGTCATGGACGAACGAACCTGAAAGAGACAATGATGGAAACGGTAGGTCCTATGTACTCAAGATAAGGAAGAACGACAAGCGTAGAATTTTACGCCAGTACCTACAGCATATCCTTACGGTCACGGACGAGATCGAGCAGAGGAAGAAGGAGATTAGGTTGAACATGAATTTGGAAGGGGGGAATGGACGGTGGAGATCGATTCCCTTCACGCATCCGGCGAGCTTCGACACGGTGGTGATGGACGCTGATTTGAAAACCAAGGTCAAGTCCGATCTCGAGCAGTTCCTCAAGTCGAAGCAGTACTACCACAGGTTAGGCCGCGTCTGGAAACGGAGTTATTTGCTGTACGGTCCACCCGGCACCGGAAAAACCAGCTTCGTCGCGGCAATGGCGAGGTTCCTGTGTTACGACGTCTACGATATCGACATGTCCAAGGTCTCGGACGACTCTGAATTGAAGACGCTCCTGCTGCGGACAACGACCAAGTCGCTGGTCGTGATCGAGGATCTAGACCGGTTTTTCGCCGAGAAACAGGCCGCGGTAAGCCTATCGGGGATGCTGAACTTCATGGATGGGATTATATCGTGCTGCGGCGAAGAGACCGTGATGGTATTCACGATGAACGTCAAGGATCAAGTCGATCAGACGGCGATGAGGCCCGGGAGGATCGACGTTCATATAGAGTTTCCTACCTGCGATTTCTCCGCCTTCAAGAGTATGGCGAGTAGTTACTTGGGGGTGAAGGACCACAAGCTGTTCCCTCAGGTGGAGGAGGTCTTCCAAACCGGGGCGAGTTTGACCCACGCCGAGATCGGAGAGATCATGATTTCGAACCGGAATTCGCCGAGTCGGGCGTTGAAGTCGGTCATCACGGCGCTGCAGACCAGCGGCGGCGACGGGAGGGGAGTGATCAAGGCCGGGCCTAGATTGAGCGGAAGTAATTCCGGTCGTTCTGTGGATGATTCGGTCGAACCACCGGCGAGTCTGTTCTGCCGGGAGAGCGTTCACACAGTGAGAGAATTTCGGAAACTGTACGGATTCTTGAAGATGGGAAGCAGAAGAAAAGAGTCGTTGGATTTGAGTTCAGTTGAGAAGGACAAGGAAGGCTCACGACATGACGTTTAATTATTTTTTTCCCTCAGCGACACGACGTTTAATTGTTTAAACTTGGTCCTTTTTTTTTTTTTTATATATATATATATATATATTTTCCCTTTTTTTGTATGTTTTTAGTCCACAAATTCAAAATGTATTATTTTCATCATAATGTAAAACTTTTCATACCAATTAAATTTTTATGTGAATAAATTGTATATGCTAAGCAATTTTTTTTTTTTTGTTTTTTTTAATTTTAGGACATGATTGAACTTTTTTATGTATAATCATTAATCGGTAAGGAATATTTAATTTGAGCTCTTAGAGTTTTTGTTCCAAGCTCTTTCATAGAGTCATCTTTTTGCAAGAAAAAAAAAAAAATAGTTGTTATAAGTGTGATTTTTGTTGTAAAAGTCTATTTGTAACGATGAAATGTCGTTGTGCTACTCTTGTAAATGAAGCATTGGGAAAAGCTAATCTCAACTATATATTTCTTTTTAAAATTTGCAAATATTTGATCTTTTACCAATGAAAGTAGTTCTTGTTGCAATTACTTTTTATCTGCAACCAAACTGTCGTTGCAAATGACATATATTGTCGTCGGTGATATGTATGACCGTTACAAATACTTGGTGTTTTATCAATGAAAACAGTTATCTTTATATATATATATATATTTTGATAAGAAAGTATAATTTTTATTCATCAAACTCAAGCATTACAAAGATGAATCAACCCAAATAGCTTGAAAAATACAATCTGGAATTGAGTTCCACCAAATACAAATGTCATCTAAATTCCATGCAAACCGAGCCAAGCAATGAGCAACTCCATTAGCTTCTCTTTCCTTATGGTGAAAGGACCAATTTGGATACCTTTGAAGCAAGGATTTAACCTCCTGAATCAATCCACCCCATAAGGTAGTAGAATACCCTTCCTTCTCCAGCTCTTGAACTGCTAACAAAGAATCTGATTCCATTTGAAGAGATGTAATGCCCACATAATTGCAAACCCCTTAACATAGCAAGAAGTTCAATTTCCATAGGATCAGCTATAACAGGTTCAGATTTGCTTGCTGCAAATATAATCTTCCCTTCCTTGTCACGCAACATAGCCCCTATACCAGCTTTACATTGATCACTAAAGAGAGCACCATCAATGTTTAACTTCAAGACACCTTCTGGAGGAGGCTGCCATTGACACTTATACTTTTGCTTGATCTTCGTGGCCTCTATTGTTGCTTTATGTTCTTGGTATAAGGTAAAAGCATGCTCCATTACTTGCTGAATTGATAGAATGTTTCCCTCATATATACTCTGATTCCTTCTATACCAAAGCCGCCATGCAAGTAGGAAAAACTTCTCTAACTCTCCTATTCTTCTTCTCCTGATTACAGCAGTGGCTAATTGTATAATTTGCTTCCTTTCAATTACTTGAATTAGAGAAGGGAATACCTGTGACCAACAATCAACAACAGCAGAACAATAAATCAGTGCATGAAGTAGATCTTCTTCTTCTGTTTGGCAGCAGTAACAAGTAGCTTCTTGTATCACTCTCCGAGTCTTCAGGTTTTGAAAGGTTGGAAGAATGTTCTTACACATTCTCCATGCAAAAACCTTAACTCTTTGAGGAACATGCATCTTCCATAAATGCTTCCATAATAATTTTTCATCTTCTGCTCTTGAACTTTCAGCCACATCTCCATTCTGCTCAATGGTCTTGAAAAATTCATATGCACTTTTAACACTGAAAATCCCACTTGTCTCATGCTCCCATATAAGCATATCAGGTATATTATCCATAGGCAATCGAATACTTAACACTTCAGTAGCTTCTCTTGGTGGCAAAACAATTCTCACCCTCTTAACATCCCAGCTATTTTGTTCTGGCATCATCAGAGAAGAAACTTTCTGTAACCTTGCTTCAAGAGGAATATCAACCACCATGGATAGCAACTTGTGTTTTGGTAACCAATAATCAGACCAAATATTAATGGATAGACCATTGCCAACCCTTCATCTACACCCTTTTAGCAAACTGTTCTTGGTGTCCCAAATACCTCTCCATACATAAGAAGGATTCACACCCAATCTTGAGTCAAAAAACTAGATGTTGGGAAGTATCTTGCTTTAAAAATCTTATGTAAAAGGGAAGATTCTTCATGCATAATCCTCCACTCTTGCTTTGCTAGTAGGGCCTTATTAAACATTTGAATACTTCTAAACCCCATACCTCCTTTCATCTTTGACTCACACATCCTCTTCCAACTAATCTAGCTCAATTTTCTTTCATCTTGCTTCTGACCCCACCAAAAACTTGCCATTAAGCTCTCAAGTTCAGCACATAGGGACTTAGGCAACTTGAAACAGCTCATAGTATAAGTAGGTATAGATAGAGCTATAGCTTTCAGCAACACTTCTTTTCCTCCTTATGATAAAAGTTTGTCCTTCCACCCTTGCAATTTAGACCATACCCGATGCTTCAACACTGAAAAAGCTTGGTACTTTCCTCTTCCAACATAGGTGGCAATCCAAGATACTTCTCATATTGCTGAAAGTGATTAACACCCCAAAATTGCATGATCTCCCTTCTCGGTGAAGGTACATTATGACTGAAAACCATTAAAGTCTTCTCTCTATTGACCTTCTGTCCAGATGCTTTCTCATAGATATCAAGTCTATGTTGCAAAACTAAGCAAGATTGCATATTAGCTCTGCAGAATAGAATGCTATCATCTGCAAATAGTAGGTGGTTTAGCTTAGGAGCACCTCTACATACTTGAAAGCCTTTAATCTGATGTTGCACATTTGTCTTGTTCAGCAATGTTATGAGTCCCTTAATACATAGTAGGAATAGATATGGGGAGATGGGATCCCCTTGTCTTAATCCACGAGTTGGTTGAATTGGCCCTTTAGGTTCTCCATTAACAAGGACAGAAAAAGAGACTGTTGTAACACAAAACATCAGCAGTTGAATCCATTTTGGGCTGAACCCCATCTGTCTCATCACCTCCTCAAGATGCTTCCATTCAATTCGATCATAGGCCTTGCTCATATCCAACTTTAGAGACATGAATCCATCTTTACCACTCCTCTTCCTTCTTAAAAAATGCACCATTTCATATGCCACAAGAACATTATCTGTAATTAGTCTTCCTGGTACAAAAGCTGTCTGTGATGGAGAAATAATAGTAGGCAAAACTGATTTTAGTCTATTGGCTAAGACCTTTGAGATTAACTTATAAATGACATTACACAAACTGATGGGCCTATAGTCAGAAACAAATTCTAGTAGTTTCTTCTTAGGTATCAGTGTGATATAAGTATGATTAATCTCCAAAGGGAATGAACCAGTATTAAGAGCTTTAAGCACTGCATCAGTGACATCAGTCCCAACAATAGACTAGAATTTCTGATAAAAGATAGAGGCCATTCCATTGGGTCCAGGAGCTTTTGTAGGATGCATTTCATCTAAAGCTCTCTTGACTTCCTCAGCTGTGAAAGGTACATCAAGTTGTTCTGCCATTTGAGCATCAATTCTCCCATTTAAATCTTGCAAGAAATCCATATTACCTAGTTCCTCAGTTGCTGCAAAAAGATTCTGAAAATACTCATTAATAACTCTATCTCTGGCCTCATGAACTTGCCACCTTCCAGTTGAATCTTTTACCCCTTTAATGAAATTCTTCTTTTTGGTTTGGGATGCTTTATGATGGAAAAATTTAGAATTCCTATCTCCTTCAGCCAACCACAGAACCTTAGATCTCTGTTTCCACATTATTTCACTTCTTTGTAGCCATTGTTGGACCTCCTTTCTTGCTTGTTGAATATGCTGTCTATTTAGTGATAAAGGGTCAGTCTGGTGAGCCATTTTGAGTTTGTCTTGAGCCAACCTTAACCTTCTTTGCACATTTCCAAAGCTTGCTCGATTCCAAAGTGACAGTTTTTCACTGCAATACTCAATCTTCTTCATAACTGTACTAAGCTCCTTTCTCCCTTCAACAGCTTTCCAAGCACCATCTACCACTTGTTTACATCCAGAATCTTCAATCCACATTGCCTCAAAACGAAACAATTTCCTTCTTGATCCCTCTTGCACCTCATCTGACAGCTTTAGAATAATAGGCTTATGGTCTGAATAAGCCACTATTCCATGAATGACCACAGACATTGGATAATAAGAGTGCCATTTCAAGTTTGAAAAACATCTATCCAGCCTCTCACTAATTGTCTGTCCCTCTTCCCTCCCATTACACCAAGTAAAAGGACTGCCTCTAAACCCCATATCATGCACTTGACACTCCTCAACCACATCTCTAAAAGCCTGCAATTGTCTTTCTGGTTTGGCTATACCACCACTTTTCTCAGCATTGCTCATAATCTCATTGAAATATCCCAAAATAATCCAACCTATATCAGGATGAACTTTTAGAGGCCTCAACAAAGACCATGACTCATGCCTTCTACTCACTTCTGGTTAACCATAAAAACCAGTCAGCCACCAAGAGTTACCCACTGCATCTTCCTCAATTACCTCAGCATGAATATGGCACTTTGAACAGCTTTGAATTTTGACACTATATTTCTTCTTCCAAAATAAAAATATTCCTCCACTTCTCCCTTCACTACTTATAGCTAAACAACCAAAAAAACCCAACTTAAACTTCAACCTTTCCATAGCTCGAGAATGCATTCTAGTCTCTTGTAAAAATAAAATCTCAGGGGCTTCTTTTCTGACCAAGTCAGATAAAACTTGAATTCCCAATGGGTTCCCAAGCCCACGGGAATTCCAACTTATGATACTCATTGATCTCGGCAGGGCTATTGAACAGCCTCTGCCGATCCCAAGTGTTTATTTTCTCTTCTAGAAAGAAAATCTTTCTCAACAACAGTGGATAAAACTGTGTACTTACCTCTTTTAGGGCCACTTCCAAGTAATTCAGCATCATCAGTCCCCACCAATGATCTCTTCCTCTTAGCATCTTCCTCAGTTTGGATTGGCAACTGCTCAGTAGAGGCATGATAAGCTGCCCTGGCTCTTTTCTTCCAAATGCTTCTGGTACATCTTCTCTGCAATGGTTGAGCTTGATCACATTGGGACACATTCAGGTGGTCTCGAGATAGTTGGACAGGCTTTGCACACTCCCCTCCAGTTGCATCAGACAACCCATATTCAGCCCCAAAAGGCCCATTAGAAAGCCCATTATCACATACTTTATGTATATGATCTTCAGTAATTAATTCAGATTCAAAAATCACAGCAGGTGTTATAACATCAGAAACATCCTGCTAACTGTTACATTCAGTAACTGATGTCTTCATACCTTCCTTTATTCCTGAATGAATGCTCCCCTCATTATGGTGCAATGAATAAGAACTTCCGTTACCTGTTGTAGCCTCAGCCACCATTACACCACTAGCCACCACCTTATTCTGCTCCTGCATCAGCCCATTCTTCATGGCTCCCCCTTTGATGTTATGCTCCCGCAATGACTCCCATTTCCTCTTGAAACTGGACTTTGCCCACAGCCAAGCACCAAACTGAGGAGTTGCTTGAGGTTCCAGTTGACAAGTGGAATTTTCATGTATGACTCGACCACAAGTGAAACAAAATCTAGGAAGCTTCTCATACTGAATAGGACACCACACTTTAGTACCTTGCACTGTGCAGGTCCTTCCTCGAGCCAATGGTTTTTTCAGATCAATCATAATCTTGACTCTGAGACAACTACCCCATCCTACCTCATCATGGTCAACATCCACATCTAAAACACTGCCAATAGATCCGCCCAACTTGACCCCATACTCCTTATTCATACCAAATAAAGGAAGATTGTGGAATTGCACCCAGAATGGTGTAGCATCAAACTTCAAAGCCTACACTGGAGTAATGCCATCAAATGGATAATTACAAACAATTGGCCATCAAAGAACCATGGCCTTCCTGCTTCAATTCTTTCCTTATCAGCGTGAGTTGCAAAACTCAGCACAAACACATTCCTGCCAACTTCCTTCATGACAGCAGGTTTGCTAAGCCTCCATATTCTTGCCATAGTCAACTCCACCACCTGCTTCCCCAATTGTCTATCACACCATATTTTCCCTATCAAACTCAGATCACCCTTACTTTTCACCACTGAAACATCTACATCCTCCAACACAATTGATGCATCCTCCTCCTCACTCAGCCACAGATTACACCACTAATTTTGCAAACCATCCATACTAAACTAACACCACCGAGACTAGAAACACCACCTCAGGGACAAAAACACCACCTCTATAATTCTCCCAAGAGAGGACCTTGAGAGAAAAACTAGAGAGGAGACTACTATTTATGCACAAGCATATCAATTTGAGACAATAATACATGTTCTTTCATTCATTAATTTGCATATTACATTGCACAACCACTCACACCATTTGATTATGGTTCCATTATAATATAAAATCATAATTTCTCAAAATACACAAAAACATTAATATGCAACTATAACAGTGAGGCCTCACAGTTTCTTCACAACTATTTTGACCTTACATTTACATGGACTGGCATTTTAGATTAACAACCACTTAACAACAAATCCATACCTAATACTGAAGTTTTTGCTTAAGAAAACAAACATCCAATTCGAAAAGGCTAAAGGTCAAACGTGACATACCAAAATTAAGGCTATGCTCCAAACTCTATTTTCATCATTTCCAAAATAATGCTGGCTATATATATATATATATATATATATCAACAAGTGGCCCTGATACTAAACGAAGATTCATTTTATTAGTTATGATATTTTTGAATGATAAATCTGTCCCATCGATAGAGCTATCTAATTTTTTAACACCCCACTCCCCATTTTTAAGAAATACGTCATTTTTAAGAAAATTACGAGAAATAAAGTGCTACTACTGAATTTGATTTAAAAATATATTATTATTTTTATTCTGATGAAAACACCAAATACAAAGATTACTTATAATAAATAGAGTCGTTTTGTATTAAAATACTGAAAACATAAATGAGAATGCATGGAAGCATTTATTAAAATTTTTAAGAATCTGTGCCATAAAAATCATAACTTAAAATCTCTGCACATGATCAAGGTGAATGTCATGTCTTCTTGAACTAACTCTCGTTTTGCGAATTTACCTTCATAAACATTTTGACCGGGGGTGGTTTAAAAATATAAAAACAAACTAAAATTAGTCGATGACTTAATAAGAAACTCATCATAATGTAAGCATACTTAATCAGCATCCCCACATCCCACAGTCGCTGATAGTATTCTGGCATATTATGGTGGATCATGTTTGAGTCCATGAATTGCACATCTATCTTGAAATTACGTTGGTACTATGCATCTGAATGACCATCTGATTAATTGTTTTGAGTTTATCTTATACTCGATCTTATTAAAACTTACATATTTTATGCAACGCGAGATGCATAAAATATACATAACTATAATATACGGAATGAAACATGATGAATGATGTGCTTGCAAATATCATGACATGCATAGTACTTAAACACTGACTTCGAAAGAACTGGTTTTAATAATAATATATTAACTAGCTAATGTATGCTAATCTTAATTTATGATTAAGCTACTTACCTTGTAGTGTTGCTTACTAAAATTTTTGATACAAAATCAATCACAATACAATGGAGGGAGGAAGAGATGATAGCGACCTAGCTGTGTTTCATGGTGGGGGAGATAAGGCTACGACATGCAGAAGGTAAAAAGATAGCTAAAAACAAAAAGGCTAAGTTTGAAAAGGTAGGTGCACATATAGTATATGAGACTCTATTTATAGGATGGTATGGGTTGGGTTTAGGAATTTTAAGGTAAAGAGGATCCTAGAATTGAAAGTAAAAAACATATTTTAGTAGTTCATTTAATGCAGGATTGAGAGTAACTAAAACTTTGTAGGGAAATTCAATTAGTAATGATTTTAAATTGAAATAAATTTCTAATAGCCGATCTTTAAATTCTAAAAAGAGTCTAGCTCATTCAATAGATAATAAATGAGATTTAACCTAGTTATTGAGTTTAATTAAAACTCATAATCAACTTTAATAATTTATTGCTCGTAGACTTATTCAATATGGCCTATTAAATATAATTTTGGCCAAATAAAAATTATCAATATTTTGACCTTAGAAGTATTGGGTCAGATCGTTACAAATTTGAGATAAATTTGCTGATATCATCATTGATAAAACACAACTACAAATATTTCTTGGTTCCTTGAATTACGTTGCTAAATTTTATAGAGATATGCGGAAAAACTATGTTGGGGGGATTCTTGTTGAGGGCTTGAGGCCCATGAATATTGGCTCAGACCCAGCATTAGGCAGGTTCCCCATACCCCAAGGGGTCCAAGAGGCTTGATCCAGACTCACGGGGTCTCTCGGCACCCGAGTGGGACCTACGACCCACAGAAGTTGGGTATGCCCACTTGGGTCAAGATGGGACGTTGCATAGAGTATGGGAAGCCAAAACTAGAGGAAAGGGAATGAGGCACGCCAAAGAGAAAAGACGGGACTCCAAAATAGCATAGGGAAATCACGCTGCATTAAATGGGTTTACCAAACAATCATGCCGCATTAATGACTAAGCCTAGATGGCCATGTTGCATTAATGATAGTATGGCAGAGGGAACTCCAAGAGGATGTCCCTTCCCCCCTAGGTCATAGGGTATGGCTTTCTAATTCCTGGGATGTAATACCCTAGTCTTACTACGTGAGTCTTTACATCATTTTATTTTATTCCTTAAGTTAAATATGTTCATGTAAAGATTTTTTATTATTATTTTATTTTAGATGGGTGTGTTTTTATTTTTTTATGTGGGTTGTTAAAATAAATTAAGTACATGATTTTTAAGGCCTTATAGTATTTTCTCTTTAAATCCTAAAATTTTATTATTTATGAAAGAGCACAAATGATTCCCACCATTGGATTGGTAATTGGAATAGTTATCTTCCTAAATCTAATCCTAACCCTCCATTTCCTTAAGCTTTTAATGACCAAAAATTTAACTAAGCCTTCTTCTCTTATGAACCATCGGTCTACACCTAACAAATGAACCCTTTCAAACCCATCGGTCTACACCTAACAAATGAAGAACAAGTCTTCTTCATCTCTCTTTCCATGCTAGCCAACGCCACTTCCCTTTTTTCTTCTCCTCTTCAAGAAATCAAACTCCTCTCATTTTCTTCAAGCTTTGGACCTTCACTTCACCTCTTGAAAGAATCTAGGAGTTTAAGGTAAATTGTTTAATGTGATTTAATGTGATTTTGGAAGCTAACTAAATTGTTTAGCTTATGCTTTGATGTTATGTTTTATATATCTACATATATGCTCTGCTTTAAGAGATTAAGTATTTATATGAGGCTGTTTTGATGTTATGTTTTGTATATCTACATATATGCTCTGTTTTGAGGGATTAATTATATATATAAGGCTGTTTTAATGTTCTGTTGTGTGTATATATATAATTATGTTCTGTTTTAAGTGATTAAATGCATATATGGAGTTGTTTTGATGTTATGTTAACTAAATTAACTATCTTCTTATGTTACTCTTGTAAGGATTTGTCGAGAGGGTAGTTAATTGAGCTAACATTAATGGTAGAAAACGACGTTAGATTTTTAATATTTTAGCCATCGTTAAAAGGGGATCTAAAGGATGTTGGATGAGTTTTCATACACTTGTTATTTATTGGATTAGGATTTTCTGAAGTTAAAGGGATTGCAACGGATCGAGGTAAGTAGCTATGACCATGCGCTCACACCAAGTCCTCTTGTGGAAGAATATATCTCTATCTCTTTCCAAACGTTCCTCTAATTAAAGAATAAATGAGTTTATATTATGTACAAGCCTTTCTTGGTAGCCCTTGTTAAGTATCCTATCGATTATAATTGATTGTATGTATATATGGTAATGCATGCATGTAGATCCTAAGTCATGAAATTTTTATACATGTTTCTTGAAATAATTAAGATTTTATTTATATGTAAGCATGACATAAAATGCTATTTTTTCCAAAATAAAAGCATATTCATTGGACTAAGGAAGATACTGAAATGCTGATTTCAAAAAAAGAAAAGGAATGAATTAATGTATGAAAATATGTAATGGCCACATGAAAGGAAATGATATCAAAGAAATGGGCAGATTACAATGCCGGGTAAGTAGTACTGGTAGTGCACTCAGTACTGCTTCCTGACAGAAAGGGGTTCCTAACCTGTGGCCACAGGTGGAATCCAGGTCCAATAGGACCGCTAACCCCAACACACGGGGCATAATAGTGTGTTGGCCACAAGAAAGTGAAAGATTAAATGAAATGTATGCATGAAGATATGATATATAAGTATGTATGAAAATAAGAAATAAATATTTTGTATGAAAGTATGAAGTGAGTATATGCATTATGAAAGTATGATGTGAGTATATGCATGATAGTAAGAAGTAAGTGTATGCATAATGTTATAAAGAAAGTATATATATGGAAGTATTGTCAGAATTAGTATTGGTTTATGGATGCATGTTTTCAAAAGAAAGTACTATATGCTTATTAAGTTAACAGCATGGTGTACTGCTTACTGAGTATTAGACTCACTTTGTGTTTATGTTTTAAACGTCCAGCTACAGATGAATCTACTGAGGGACTGAGTATTTCTAAGGAGGGAGGGGCCGACGTTTAGTAGTCCCTGGGTAGTTTGGTTTTTTTTTTTTATGAAGATATATGTTTCTTATGTTTTAATACTGGACCCCACACGGGGATGTTTTATTGAGTTAACTTCTAGACAAGATACCTTCGGGTATAAAGTATATAGTGGGGTAATGGAAACCCCTCCTGCTTTAAGTTAGTTTCCATTTGTAAAGACTGAAGGGACTGAGTCCCTTTTTGTTTAAAGTAGTTATGTTAAATAAATGGATGACGGACTCTGAGAGTCATTTGTAAAGGAATGTAAAGGTATGTCTATTAGATGTTTCTTTCAGTTAGAAATTAGAATTTATGCGCGATGCGTTCAAATCATCTCGCATTATCTTTTAAAAAAAAATTAATAAAATAATAATAATAATACTAATAACAATATGGGAATTCATATATAAATAAATTTACTGTTATAATAGGAAAAAGAATAGGTACAGGATCACGGTCTCGCTCTTGATAGGGTGGGGTTGTGACATGGGATTAGGTATATAAGGTGATTCGATCCTCACGTAAACGGGGAATGCTTCCTCTAATCAGCTCTTTCTCATACTCAGTGCTTAATTTACGTAAATCCCTACTTACTGAGTGCGATCACTAACTTTAGCATTGGTGACTTTCTGGGAGATCCCAGGGCCACCTTTTCCTACTTTATCTTTACATCTACAGGCCCAAGTTACAGAAGACCTAGACCTTTGAGAACTTAGCCCTTAGGTGTACGAAACACGACATCAACACACTATAAACCACTATTTGAAATGCAACAAACTAGTCCACCGCCTTGGTCTGACACTTCTACTTCTTTTATTAAACAAATTAAAACTCATGTTAAGACTATGCTTTGTCTTAGTATTCCTACAATCAAAAGCAACATGGAATCTTGGTATATATATATATATATAAACAAGTGGCTTTGATACCAAATGAAGATTATTTTTCTTGGTTATGATATTTATGAATGATAAATTCGTCCTATTGATAGAGCTAACCAATTTGTTGATAAATTTTTCGATGTCGTTACTGATAAAACACAACTACGAAGGTTTCTTAGTTCCTTGAATTACGTTGTTGAATTTTATAGAGATCTAAGGAAACACTGTAAACCACTTTTTGAAAGGTTACAAACTAGTCCATAGCCTTAGTCTGACTTTCATACTTTTCTTATTAAACATATTAAAACTAATGTTAAGACTCTGCCTTGTCTTGGTATTCTTACAATAAAAAATAACTTGGAGTCATGGTGTACACACACACACACAACCCTGTACAATCATAAGCATGTATTTGGCAAGCTAGTCTATTGATTGCTTCCAATTTCTCTTTGAGACTCCATCGATGTGTACCTCATGTTCATTCGTTTTTCATATAATGTCTAGCTCTCCATGACTGCTTGCAACGCCTTTATTAGTTCTACACACTTTTTTTTTGTACATCTCAACTTGATATAGTAGATTGTTTGCCAAAGGAGAGCACATTGAAGGCTCAGGTACAATCAAATGACTCAATCCTCAAAACATATTCAAATCTTCACCCTAGTAACTTTTTAAATACCTATTTTGCTATATCTTTAGAGGTTCCAGAGGGATCTTTGTCTTTTTTTTTTTTTTTCATAAAGACATCATTTGATTCTATCATATAAATAATAATATCCTAGAAAATAAGTTAACATTATATTATCACAAAATGACTTAACATGAAAACAAATAAACCAATAAAAGCATTGTTGCTTACATAGTTTTCTTCAGTGTGCTCTCTCACAAATGACCCCTTCTTGCAAGACCATCAACATAACTCTCACTATGTTTTCCACATTCTCATGCTACAAAGTAATTAATAAAATTATAGTTTGTTATCCCAGTATACAAAGATTTTAATAGACTAGAGATGTATAAAAAAAATGGCATTTCTTACATTTTCAGTGATTAACCTTACAAAAAACTTTCATTCAGCTACGTGATTTAACCGTACTTTCTTCCTATTCATCTTGTTTTGGTTAGATAATTTTTGGGTCATCAAAATAGTGTAAATAAGAAAATCAATGCCAATTTTAGCACATACCAATAGACCAAATGAAACACAATCATGCACTTTGGTTGACATGTCAAAAACTATAGCATAAAATATCCACACAAAAATTTCAAGACCACATTCTTTCCACAATTTATTTAAATTAAACTAACCCAATTTGTTAGTTATAGTTACTTGAAAGGCAGGAGATATCTACTGTTCACACAACTTCTCCCCAACTAGTGCATCCACAATCTTTGAGCATTTAGCCAAGATTGTTGCATGTGTTTAAAATGTCTATATTCTGTGTATAGTTTATGATAGAAGGTATTGTAACTAGTTTGCAGCTATAATCTGACATGTTCTAGGTGATTCGGATTCTCCCAATCTATGATGAAATTTGCCTAATAATACATGAAATTAAGTTATTTATGTTATTTAACAACAATAGCAAATAAAAATTCAAGATACTAGTCGCTCTGCCTCACATGCGAAATCAGGTCCTCTTCCCCATTGTCTAGAATAAACCTCCAATGAATCATGTTCGCATAATACTTGACAATTCATGTCATCCTCTGGCTATAAACCTTAGTGCTTGACAATCCATGTCACTAGAGGAATAGGCCCCAGCTTACAAAGCTTTGCAAGCAGTCTCACACTCGCTACCCTGCTTCCTTGTCAATAGCACTAGACATAATACACAATACAAATCCCTTATTGGAAAAAATATATAAACATCTACATCAAAGCTAAATATGTTTCACTATTTATTTATCCACTAATTCTTTCACATTTCAAATGAATGTGCTTACCAGGGGAGACTAGATGTGGTAGCTTTTGCTAAACCAAATTCATGATTACTCTTCAATACAACATTAGGTGCTTGCGTGGAGTCATCATTAGATGAGAACTCAGATTTAGAGGCTACCCTACTAGCATATGGCCTAATGGGCCACATAGGTGAAACCCTCCTCTGTGGCTTTCATGGTACACTTAACTGTTGGGCATTATGGATCACCATACTACCTTTTTAAATATAATGCTATGTAAATTTTGCTCTACTCTTAATACAACCTAAGTTAATTTATATTGCAATGCACCTTAATTTAATTAGAATGGAGCATAAATGCAAATTAAAGACCTGTCAATGGCTATATGTTTACCCTACCCTTATCCAGATCATCACATCCTATCCAATCTTTCAACTATCTTACCTCATTACATAGATTATATAAAAACATCACAAAATATAGGGCCAAGATCTTATAATAAAAATTCTCAAAATATAGAGCCAAGATTATACAGAGCCAAGATATTTTTGCATCCCAAAAGATAACGTTCTTTATACCAAATCATTTGAAAATATAAACATAACAAATATAGATGATACCACCACCATCATCCCTACCTTTCCAGGCCATTGAGAAGGGCAGATTTTTTTCCTATGTCTAATTTTTGTTCTAGAAACTAGGGATAATAATATGTTACACGACCCGTTAACCCAACACGAATACGACACGATAATAACAGGTTAGCATTTTGCCTTAATGGGTTCGGGTTAAAACGGGTTAACCCATTAAGACACGATTGCTTAATGGGTTGATAGCGGGTCAACCCGTTTTGACACTTTAAGAAAGTTAAAGTTACAATTATACCCTTATACCTAAAAGTAAGATTGTTAGAATTTTAATTTTGATATTTTTATTATTTGGATTGTAATTTTGGACTTGTCGTTAGTTTTATAATTTTTATAGACAGTGTGATTTTAACATTTATATAAAATTATGCTAAATTTAATCAGGTCAAATGGGTTAATTTTGAGCTTATTCAATCATTTACATAAACAGTTTGAAATAGGTCATATTATGTCGTGTTAACCTATTTAGTAATTTCACTAATGGGTCAAAACGGGTTGATACGACACAACCTGTTATGTTAATGGATCGTGTTAGGGTTTGATATTTTGACACGATAAGCTTAACGGGTCGGGTTAGGGTTGATCTATATAATATAATATACATGTTTTGACATGATACGAACACGACCCATTAACATGATTTGACACCTCTACTAGAAACCAACAAACAAATATAAACTAAAGGTTGTTTAACAACGCATGTTATAGAAGATGTGAGAAAATTGGAAAAAGATTAACAACCCATTAACAACGCATGTTTAGAACCAAATGGAATGTAGAACCTCAAAAGAACAAAGCTTTCCCTATTATAAAAAATCTTACAAAACCAAATGGGCTTCGAATGATGGCAGGGAACGGGTTGACACTCCCATTTGTGCTAGTGTGTGATGCTGTGTATGTGTTGGGTTTCAAAGATGGTGAAGTCGAAGGCTCATGAGTAGGTCTATGATGACTTGCAAAATTTCGTATTGCAGATTTTACAAGATCGCTCGAGCGGAGGTTTTTGGCCGCTCGAGCGAATTCAGGCAGATTCAAACGCTCGACTGCCGCTCGACAGTGAGCTCGAGCGGGTTGCTGGAAAACAAAGATCGCTCGAGCGGAGACATTGGCCACTCAAGCGAAATCAGGCAGAGTCGAACGCTCGATGTGCACTCTATAGGACGCTCGAGCAAAATCAAACAGAGTCGAACGCTCGATGTGCACTCGACATCCCGCTCGAGCGAACATCGTATTTTGACAGATTTAAGGTTTTCCGCCGTCACACCATATAAAAGGGATTTTTCACTCTATGGCCGCGTGTGTGGACTGAAGAACACTTTTTAGGACAGAAAAACACAGCTAGAAGAATTCAATTCATCTGTTTTGGAGAGGGAATTCCATATTTTGCACGTACGTTAGAATCATACACGAGCACAGACGGGAGAAAAGCATTGAATCATTTTCTTGAGTTTTTGAAGACGAGTTGCGGCTGCGAGGAGTATTTTTCAACATTTATTTTCTTCCAATATTCTCAGAACAATTATGGTGAATTCGTTTATGTTGAATTCTATTTCTAGCATGAGCTAAATTTTATTTATTCTAGGAAAACGATGTAACCTATTTCTGAACTATGCTTGATTGTCTATGCTAATTTAAGGCAATTATCTCTTTGTTTATCTGATTTATTCTGAATTTATTGCTTCTAATTAACTGGCCAATGATTAGATGATATTTAATCTTGTGATTTGCTATCTAAAGAGGGAATCATAGGGTAGATCTTGAAGATTTCAGCATAGGTAAATATAGAGATCGAAAGACTTGTACGAACTTATGTAGTAATTAAATCATTGATCTTATTGCTTTCTTGATTATTTAATTTGCATATTCTTGTGTGAATTGATAAACAAGAGTCATTTCCAATTGATTATCGAAAGAGGCTTTTGGATGAATTAGAGATTTGCTAATAGACGAAAAGAATTAAATTAAATTAGCTGGATGAGAAAAGCATAATGAAGAATTAGGTGAAATCGATTTCCTAGAAGTTTTCTTTCCCATAAATTTGATCTTTGAACGTCAGTTTTATTTCCTTTGCGTATTTCTCTTTGAGTTGATTTTAGTTTAATTTGCAACTACAAAAATCTTAGTGATTCCTCTAGATAAAATCGAGATTAGTATAATTTTGGTATTTGGCAAAAGTAAGGTACCAATCCCTGAGGACGATCTTTTCTTATCACTTTATTATAAAACTACGATACTGTGCACTTGCAGTTTTGCACCGATCAAGTTTTTGGCTCTATTGCCGGGGATTGGTTTATTCTTATTCTTTTTGTCAATATTGATACAAAGTAATCTTGGTTTTAATTTAGAAATTTATTTTATTTTTGTTCTCCAGGTGTGTTTTTTACGTTGGATGCGTCGTGCTAGATCTCGTGATATTATTCCTTTTGATCCAGAGATTGAAAGAACTCTTAGATCACGAAGAAGAAATAAGATACTAGTCATGGCTGAAGAAGAACGTGCGGCACTACCACGCACCTTGAAGGACTATGTATGACCAGTTGTGAATGGAAATTACTCAAGTATAATGCGCCAGACAATTAATGCCAACAACTTTGACCTCAAACTAGCTTTGATTAGCATGGTGCAGCAGGCTCAATTCAGCAGATCGCCACTGGATGATCCCAATATTCATTTGGCAATGTTCTTGGAGATTTGTGACACTATGAAGATCAATGGTGTTACTGAAGACA